>NC_056748.1:17432925-17768427 GCF_019279795.1 Protopterus annectens
CACTAATCCCCCCCAGGAAGGGTCAGATGCTACTAACTGAACCCCAACCACCTGAGTCACAATCGAGGCTCAATCCCTACACACAATAAAACTAGGCTTTTCTTTTTGACTATTTTAAGCATATCTGAAGTTTAAGGGAAAAAAAGTTAAAAAGTGGGAAAAAACAGGACTACTGTACCAACAACTTTACTGCAGCAATAAACACTTTGTGGGTAAGCACATGTCAAATTACGAAAAACAAAAAGCAAGAACTTGATTCCAAAACAAAAATACCAACCAGGTATAGTTTACCACAGCCAAGAAGGTACGTAGGTAGCAAAAATATTAGTTCAAAGTGACTTTAATGCACGAAAACAGTACACGAACCAGAACAAAGTCTTCAGCAAGCAGTAAATCAAATCAAGCGTTTTCGCCCGGGCTCTCCCAGGCTTTTTCAAGATAAAAAAGGTGTAATCCATTGAACCTTATATAGGTGTGCTAAATTACTTTAATTAAATCAATCATTTAATTAATTGGCTATTAATATAACCACAGTTAAAGGTATATTGAACTAATGCTTGTGTTTCACTACAGCTTGCATTGCCTAAAAATGACAACGCGTGTTGTATACATCCAAAAGAGTTTTTTTAGTAAAAACATAATATAAACAGGCATAATACCTAGCATCTTGCACTTGTTTCCTCAATTAACATATTAATTTATGACATTGACTAAAAACTTTACAAATCCTAACAAATAGACCTTCTAAGAAGTTAATAATAAAATCACAAACAAAACTCAGACGTGCGTGGAAGATAGCCATTATATACTGTGATTAATTAGACCATTCAGAATAAGTGTAATTTAAAATTCTAAAATGTAAATTGAATGTATATATAAATAAATAATGCGTCACTAAATGTCACCCTTTATTAAATAAAAACTGGCACTACTAACATGTATAGACCAACCTTACCTATAAAAAGGGGGCCAAGAGGTATATAAACCATATACTTGTACCTAAAATTATAACTCAAATATATATAAACGAATATAAATATATACGCCTAATAAAACTTAAAAGGGGGAAGTAAACAAACATTATGTCCCTATAATTTAGCTCTCCTAATTTTATGCTTTTATGCTCCAATGCTTTTTACAAACATTCATTGGTTTGTACACAAATGTCCTTAAAATTTTTAATCCTTGAACAAGTTGAACATAACCCAAGAGGTGGAGATTGGGAGACATCTCCAGAGTATAGAGAACTGTTGTGGCAATTAAAACTTAATGCTTCCAAACCACCAGGGCTCAATGACACTATCAGTCTCAGTAGTGTTCTTAAAATTAGGAGAGCTAAATTATAGGGACAATGTTTGTTTACTTCCCCCTTTTAAGTTTTATTAGGCGTATATATTTATATTCGTTTATATATATTTGAGTTATAATTTTAGGTACAAGTATATGGTTTATATACCTCTTGGCCCCCTTTTTATAGGTAAGGTTGGTCGATACATGTTAGTAGTGCCAGTTTTTATTTAATAAAGGGTGACATTTAGTGACACATTATTTATTTATTTATATATACATTCAATTTACATTTTAGAATTTTAAATTACACTTATTCTGAATTGTCTAATTAATCACAGTATATAATGTCTATCTTCCACGCACGTCTGAGTTTTGTTTGTGATTTTATTATTAATAACTTCTTAGAAAGTCTATTTGTTAGGATTTGTAAAGTTTTTAGTCAATGTCATAAATTAATATGTTAATTGAGGAAACAAGTACAAGATGCTAGGTATCATGCCTGCTTATATTATGTTTTTACTAAAAAAAACTCTTTTGGATGTATAAAACACGCGTTGTCATTTTTAGGCAATGCAAGCTGTAGTGAAACACAAGCATTAGTTCAATATACCTTTAACTGTGGTTATATTAATAACCAATTAATTAAATGATTGATTTAATTAAACTAATTTAGCACACCTATATAAGGTTCAATGGATTACACCTTTTTTATCTTGAAAAGGCCTGGGAGAGCCCGGGCGAAAGTGCTTGATTTGATTTACTGCTTGCTGAAGACTTTGTTGTTCTGGTTCGTGTACGGTTTTCGTGCATTAAAGTCACTTTGAACTAACTTTTTTACATGTCAAATTAAAATATTTGAAATGTTGGGAGACATTATGATAATGGGGCAGGCACTCAGTTCCTTACCTGTGGACATCAGAATCTGGTTGAAAGACAGGGAATGCACCATAACTTAAAGTGGTGGGTAAACCAAGGGTGACCTTTACTTACCAAGCAGGGAAAAGGAAATGACCGGAGACAGTGACCTCAGGCTTAGTTCTTATATTCAAGCATTTAATTACCCCATTTCCAGACCTGCACTTACGAGTCTTAGAATTTAAAACGGTCACTGTGCACAATGGGGGTTAACTTAATACTACATATGAATGAAACAGAAGTCATAGGAGTAGTCTAAGCCATCACAGAAGGTTTCATAGACAAAAGGATGAGCCACTGGTTCCACTACATGCCATTGTCTTGGGATTTAGACATTTCCACTTAAAGTGGAGTATGCACCGTGCAGAAGTCCACAGTAACAAGGTGATAAGCAAAAGGCAGCTGATGGAACTAAGTAGCACCATGACTCTGGTGGTTTGTCTCGAAACACACACTTGTAGTCTAGTCTACTAGACAGCAAAGGAAACCTTGTCAAGAGGAATGTTAAACCAGATGTAAAAAGTTATGTACTCACCATGACATTCCATCTGCATAGTCTATTTTCATTCTTCAATAGCTGGGTTCATTTCCAACTCGGCTGTTACTCCAGCTCAGGGCCAGTAAAACGCTCTCGAGCTCCTCCTTACTTACAATGCACCAACTCCTAACATAACTAACATCATGTTTGCAGGTTGACAATGTAAGGAATATAATCACAATACTCCTGAGAGAAGAAGCCATTATCTGGAGCTCAACAAAAAAAACAGTGATGTCCTTATAAGCTATTGTTCTTCCAGAAATCAATTATGAAAAAGGTTCAGGGTTGGTGGGAGGGGTGGCTGAGGAAGAATGAAAATGGACAACACAGACGGAATGCTATGGTGAGTCCAAAACTTCTTCATCTAATATTGCCAATTTTCGGTCATTCCTCAACATTAGATACAGACTCCCCAATTACCTAAAATCCTGGGTGGACTCAATGAAGGATTGAGTAAAGTTAAGCTAAACACTGTTCTTCCTCCTCAAGACCAGATCCAGTTTGTAATGAGTAATAAAGTTATGAGTATTGGCCCAAGTTGCAGTCGCACATATGTCATCTGTGGAAGCCCTAGACAAACACTGAAGAAGTTGCCATGGACCTAGTTGAATGGGCTCTTAAAGGTTTCGGTAAGGGCAGAACCAACTTAATGAAAACAAGTGATACATAAATCAGTCAGCCATCTGGCTAAGGTTACTTTTGCAACTGCAATTTAGAATCTGCAAAGGAAACAAATAACTGAGCAGTCTTTCTAATTTCTTTTGTCCTATGCAAGTAAAAACATAATGGTGAACATCCAATAACTAACATGCATTTAACCTTTGTTTGTAAATTTAGGAACAAAAACTGGCAGATTAATGGACTGGTTGATGTTAGATTCCGACACTACCTTAGGAAAACTGATTGGTTCATAATGTTACTCTGCCCCTCTGAAAAAACAAGTAGGGAGGTTTAGAAGACAATACTTGAAGTTCTGAAATCCTTCTAGCAGAGGTGATGGCTACCAAGAAGACAGCCTTCCAGGTCAGAAACTTTTGATCACATTTCACTGCTGGCTTAAAAGGGGAATGACTTAAGGCATGTAGTACCAAATTCAACTCCCATGGAGGAGATGGATCTTTATAAGGAGGTCTCAAAAGAAGGGTACCTCTCAGGAAGGCCTTACAAAGTTTACATGAAGCCAGAGTAAATTTCTTAAACCCAATGTGAAAATTAGAGATGGCTGGTAAATGAACTCTAATTGTTGAGGAGCTACCTCCTTTGTTAAAATTGTTGCCAAATATTCAAGGACACTTTGTACAGGGGCTGAAAAAAGGTCAATATGTTTCTGATGCTCCCAAAAAAAAAAAAACCTCTTCCATTTACTTCTGTAATGTTTTCTTGTAGATGCTTTATGGGAAGAGAAAAGGACATGATGGGCAGGGAATGAAAGCATAAGTTGCCTGGTTATTGGAGAAATCACAATGTCAGCTTTAGGTTTGAGATATCAAAGTGAATCATGCCTGTCAGATGAGAAAGGAGGTCTGGAATGCAGCCAAAGGAAGGGGAACTAAATCGGTCGAGGGCAGGAAGGATCAAGGAGGATGACATTGCTCTTCAACTGAAAAGCTTCCATCAGAAATTTGGGGATTAATGGAGTTGGAGGATACACAGAGGAGACAGAGGTCAACCATGTATTGTTCCTCTGTGATTCCCCTAGTGGGAGTGGGGAATTACAGCAAAGAAGCTGCTGCATTTGCTGTTTAGGGGAGATGCAAGGCGATCGCAGCAAGGCTGGCCCGACTGGCAAACAGTAATTTCTGCCACCTTCAGGTTGAGAGACTACTAGTGAGGTACAAGAATGGACCTGCTCAATTTTGCCTGCTATCACACTGGACTTCCCCAGAATGTGCACTATCAGAAAACAGTTGATGAGATTGCCCATTGCCAGACTGAGGGTTTCTCGACAAAAGGGGTAAGACCTAGTTCCTTCTTGTTTGTTAATTTACCAAACTACTGACATTGTCTGTCTGAACTGCAATTGTACTGAAATGGATAAAATCTTGGAAGGCCTGCAACGCTAACAGCATTGCTCTCATTTCCAGGACAGTGACATGCATGTTAGTCTCTCTGAGGGACCAAGTGCCTGGGACTGTTTGGCCCAGGCAGTACCCCCCCCTCCCCCAATCCGGAATGCATCCATGGTCACTATTACCTTGGGCTAAGGGAGAATGAAAGGACTACCTTGCAGAATCTGGTCTGATTATATCCACCACCAAAGGTATCTCTTGCATGCCTTAGTGATTCTTATTTGGGCTGACGTGTTGGCAAAGAACAGACCATTGTGTTGCCAACATCCATTAAAGAATTCTTAAGTGAAATCTTGCTAGAGGAATTAGGACTACAGCCACTAACATCAATCCCAAGACAAATCAATCAGGCTGAGGTTGTGGTACTGTGAAGTATTCTTCTGACCTGGAATCTGATAGCTTGTACTCTTGAGAAAGAGAATCCGTCACTGATAGTGTTGAAAAATGCCCTGCCCTTATAAATTCCAATGTTTGACATGGTTCTAACTGACGTTTGTTGCACTTTATGGTTATACAAAGATGGGAGCAAGTCTGGAGTACCTGATCTCATGCTCTTATTAGTAAATGCCTGGTTAGGCCGGTAATGAGCCAGCCGTCCAGGTATGGAAACACTTGGGCTCCTTGTAGTCTGAAGTGAGCTGCTACCACTGCCATGTATCTGGTGAACACCCTGGGGGTTATGGTGAGGTCAAAGGGCAGTGCTCAGAGTTGGAAGCATAGATACCTTCTGGATTGTCTACTCATTTTTATGTGATAGTACGCATCCTGAAGGTTTATCAAGCACATTGTTGTCCTTGCACAAAAAGGGCAGAATGGACTGAACCGTGACCATATGAAACTGTGCATACTGAACTGATTTGTTCAAATTGCTGAGATCCAAAATTGGTCTCCAGTCTCCTGTTTTCTTTGGCACTAGAAAGAATCCTGAGGAAGTTCTGGTTTCTATCTGGTCTGGTGGGACATCTTGGATGACACTTTTTTCTAGCAGCTCTTGTATTTTTAGTGCTGCTGCTTTCTTCTGACTGGGTGGATCATTGGGAAATTTGCATACAGATGGAGGTGAAAGGGAAAAGAGAATTATATAACCTCTAGAGATAATCCTATGCACACACGTACAGTGAATATAAAAAGTGTACATACCCCTGTTAAAATGCTAGGTTTTTATGATATAAAAAATGAGACCACAATAAATCATTTCAAAACTTTTCCCAGCTTTAATGTGACCTATAACCTGTACAATTCAATTGAAAACCAAACAAATCTGTTGGGGAAAAATATAAAAAATAAAAAGCATACAATAAGCCGGTTACCTAAGTGAGCACACCCTTAACTAATACTTTGTCGAAGCACTTTTTGATTTAATTACAACATTGTCTTCTTGGTAGGAGTCTATCAGCATGGCACATCTTTTCTTGGCAATATTTGCCCACTCTACCTTGCAAAAGTGCTCCAAATCTGTCAGATTGCAAGGGCATCTTTTGTGCACAGCCCTCTTCAGGTCACCCCACATATTTTCTATTTGATTTAGGTCAGGGCTTTGGCTAGGCCATTCCAAGACTTCACTTTTCTTCTGGTGAAGCCACTCTTTGGCTGATTTGGATGTATGCTTGGGGTCATTGTCATGTTGAAATGTGAAATTCCTCTTCATCTTCAGCTTTCTAGCAGACGCCTGAAGGTTTTGGGCCAAAAGTGACTGGTATTTGGAACTGTTTACAGTTCTGTAACTGTTTACTATTTGGAACTTGGAATTCCCTCCGCCTTGACTAAAGCCCCAGTTTCAGATGAAAAAAAGTAACAGGGTTGGGAGGGGTGGCCTAATGGTTAAGGTGTTTGCCTTACAAACACAAGGTGCAAGGTTCGAGTCTTGCAGGGGATAATTGGCTAGGCTTAAAATGGCTCGCAAGGGCAGTTAGGTTAGTACTAATCTATGACCCTATGAACCCCAAAGCATGATACTGCCACCACCATGCTTCACCGTGGGGAAGGTGTTCTTTTGGTAATACAAAGTGTTGTTTTTGCACCAAACAAACCTTTTGGAATTGTGGCCAAAAAGTTCAACCTTGGTCTCATCAGACCATAACACATTTTCCCACATGCTTTTGGGAGACTTGAAGTATTGTTCTGCAAATTTTAGCGGGGCATGGACATTTTTCTGTGTAAAAGGATTCCATCTTGCAACCCTACCCCATAGCCCATACAAAGAAAATACGGGAGATTGTCACATGTAGTACACAACCAGTACCTACCAGAAATTCCTGCAGCTCCTTCAGTGTTGCTGTAGGTCTCTTGGCAGCCTCCGTGACCAGTTTTCATCTTGTCTTTTCATCAATTTTGGAGGGACATCCAGTTCTTTGCAATGTCACTGTTGTCCCATATTTTCTCCACTTTTTGATGACTGTCTTCACTGTGTTCCATGGTATATCTGATGCTGTGGAAATGTTATTTTACCTTTCTCCTGATATTTTTCAACAATGAGATCCATTTGATTCTTTGTAAGCTCTCTGCGAACCATGGCTTTTGCTGTAGCAAGCAACTGAGTAAATGTCAAGAAAACCCTACTAGGACAGCTGAACTTTACTTGGGGTTAATCAGAGTCTCTAATTGACGGCAGGTGTGTACCCAAGAAGAGTGAATGCTGTAATTAAATCAAAAGGTGCTTCAGCAAATAATTAGTTTAAGAGTGTGCACACTTATGCAACCAGCTTACTGTACGTTTATTATTTTTTGTTTTTTCCCCTAACAGATCTGTTTGTTTTTCAATTGAACTGTACACACTAAAGGTAGAAAAAGTTTTGAAATGATTTATTGTGGTCTCATATTTTTATATCACAAAAACCTGGCATTTTAACAGGGGTGTGTACACATTTTATATCCACTGTGTCTTTTGTGATGTCTAGCCAGGCTTTCTGGTGCAGGGATAATCTACCCCCGATTGTTTCCGTGGGGGGTGGGGCAATCAGGCCTCCTTTCAGGAGCACTGGTAGAAACGGTCAGAAAAGGAATCTCTAGACCCTTGGTTCTGTGGGTGCATGGGCGGCATCTTCCATTTGAGTTCTCCCTCTGCCCCTGGGAGAACCATCTCAGAGTGGATTTTGGAAAAGATCATGTGACTTTCTGAACCATGTCTTTTGGCCACCTCGTTGATTCCTAGAGGAGGTTCTTTGAGGGGGTTGAAAAAAATGCGCCCACTGCAGAGAGGGTCCTTCCATCTTTCTTTCTCACACCTGCAGTGGGTCTCCTTTACTTTAAGGCCAAATAACGAATTGCCATCAAAAGGTGCACTGACAAACGAGGACTTGATGAATGCCGCAAAATCACACAAGTGCTTCAAGGCATGCCACCTAATGGCAATGCCTGAACCTGCTGCCCCTGAGGTACCTTCAGCTGTATGAGATATAAGCCTAATGGAATAATTAGAAATTAAATGTAGGTTCACCAACCGCAAAGCCACAGAGGTCTAAGTCTCAGCAGTAATGGCCCCAGAAAGGGCTTTTGACAATTCCTTTAAGTCCCTCTGTAGTATTTTTAAGTGTGTCAAGTTCAGCTGAGGGCGAAGGTCAGTGAAACATACACAGATTTCCCAAATATGTCCAAAGTCCTAGACTTTGTTAGGGGGAATGAACAGAGGAACTCTGCTCCACAAGTTCCTTCTTGGTGGCCGCTGCCACAACCATAACATCTACGGCACCCCCTTACTCCAGACCTCTCAACCTGGAAACAAATCTGGACAAAGCCCATGAAAAATAGGTACAAATCTGTATGCTGATTAACATAAAATTTGCATACATAACTAGGTAGTCCTACCCACTCCCGTGGAATTGTGGGCTACCAACTTTTAAATGCAAATTGAACAGCCAAAGTATGATCAGGAAAAATAACACAAAATACTGTTATTTATATTAATATTTGAACTTGTGCAAATTTAGAAAAATAACACTGAATATTTGAACTTGTATAAAACTAAAACCTAAAATAAAGTTCTCTTAGTCAGTTATAAATTCTGCCTTGCAGTTCATTTTATTCACATAAAACTGCCACTAACAACAAATAAAAAATAAAGTTACAAACGTTTAACCACCCACCCCTCAAAATAGCTGGGAAATTCAACAAGGCCACCTTTATATTTTTGTAATGATTATGTACAGTACAGCATAATGTGTCAGTGCCTGCTGACAGTGGAACGGATAGTACCTGTTCTACCTCCACTGGATTATGGATACTTTGCCTTAGTTTGATCTCTTATACATTAGTAACACCTGTAATTTGGCTGCATACATTTGTAGACCATGAAAATAAAAATGCTGGTGGTGGAAGAGGAGCCAGGGGAAGAAGCAGCAGTAGAAAAAAATAATTTTTTTCATGATGATCACTGCCGCACAGCTCAAAGGAACTCAGTGGTCTAGTGGATTAGTTGGTGTCCGAGTATCGTGGTTTGCAAAGTCTGCTTATGTTGTTGTGTTCTTAATCTTTACTTCAGTTGCACTTCCAAACAGTTCTTGTTTTGCTGCTCTCTGAGCCTCTCTATTCTGACTGTGGCACTGCGGCCGGGGGAGTCCAGAGTTGGTTTAGGAACTTCAGGTGGATCAGGGGTCACCAGCCATCACACACACATACTTATTTTAAACAAAAAAAATTGCATGCTGCTGCTAGACTAGTAGTACCAGTATCTAATCTATCACTGACCGCTGCACAGCTCCAAGTTTGTTTTTCCACTTATTCCCTTCCATAACCATTACCCGCTCCCTAAGTTGTTCAACTTCAAAACTATTCAGCATGCATCTGCCCTGCCCATCCCTCTCCCTGTTTATATCTATCCCATAACAGGTCAGTTGCAGCGTGCTAGACACGTGAGCAAGGATGAGACCAGCACTTGCAAAGTGTAAAATGTAAACAAATGGTCTGGTCTCAGTCTCTCACTCACAGCACTCACTCAGGCTGGCAAGGCATGCACGCACCTAGATAACTAGTCTGCTGCACTCTGCAAAATAGACTATCCATTCTGTTTTGGTCTGGTTAACTTAACACGGTAACATTAACACCACCACACACGACAGGCACATCTTCATTCGTATTTTGTGCGTTTATTATCCATCCTAAATCAGGATGGATAAAAAACACACGAATGAAGATGCGTCTGTGTGAAGACTGTGATTGCTGTTGAAAAATATATACTGTGTTCTCTGTTTTTACTGCCTCCTTACTTACTGAGCTCTCAGCTCAGGAGTGTGGAACTAAGGAAGGGCTTGGTTTGGCTGGTGCATGTTGCACTTGTTTTGCATTTATCTTTCCCTCAGAAAATTTCAGAAAACCTTTTGGGCATTTTTATTTAAAGTGTCAAAATAATGACACACACTGCCTCTGTTCACACTATGATCAGCTTATCGGCTAGCTGGACAAAAACTTATTACTATAAATGTAATAAAACTAAACTTTTTTAAAATAGTGAGATAATGACTGAGACAACATAACAATTGACAGATGGTGAGTGAGTGACAGAAATGACGTTCACTGTTACTTGTTGTGTTACGTGGGAAGGAACTTGGAAGTACTTGGAACTCTTAAGGTATGGAAAATTAAGTTAATAATTAATTATACAGAGTAAAACAGGAAGGAAAGGATTGTGTATCTGTGGGAACATGGAAGTACTTGGGAAAGGAATGGAAATTAAGTTAATTATACAACAGGAAGGAATGGAGCGGATTCATCAGCCTCAACCAAATTCCGACAGGCTGGCAGGCTGCTCACGGAGCTGACATCACCGCGCACGCCTCTGTGCGATGACGTCAGTTCTATAAAAAAAACACTGAAAAAATTAAAAAAGGCCAGGAAATTAAGGGGTGCCATTTGGGAATTGTGGCACCCCATTAGTTGGACCCAAAACCCGGAAATAACAGTGATTCGGTAGAGTTGAGATGTATGCCTTGCTCCAAAACACCCTTCTTACAGGTGGTGCCAGAAATACAATCCAGTCTTTTGGGGATTGGCTCAACTGTATCTGGCTACCTCCATGCCTGCCTAGAGATTAAGTCAATGAGCTTGTCAGCAGGCGGAGTTACTCAGGAGGTAGACAGGCCAGACCCAAAGACCTCTAGGAATATCAATTCCTCTGGGGCGGGGTTATTGGTAGATCAACCGCCCCTCTGCTTAAGAATCTTAAGGCTATCTCTGAATACGATGTTTTCAGGTAGTGATCTTGATGACCCTTTCCAGTCATCAAAATCAGTATCGTCGGTGACAGACTCCTGAGGGGAGTTCCAAGTGCTTCCGCCTGTACTTCTTAGGGACTTCTTTGGTGGGATGCTCCAGAGAAGTATCAAACGAGAGAGCAATACCCTGCTGGGTAACCTGGAGATTTTGGGCTGGCTGTCCCTGTGGTGTAGAATGCTGAAGCTCAGGGCACAGAAGCACATGAGATCCAGAGGGAAGATCCAAGGGGATAGGGAAAATCTGTCCTGCAGAAGCAGAGAACACGTTCCACCACCTCAAAAGGCAGAATGATTCAAGGAAAAAAAAGCTGATAAAGCCAAGAAGCTACACTTCCGCCCCATTTGCTCCCCTCTGCCCTTAAGGCAATTCACCCAAGGCAGAGGTCGGAGCCAAGCTGTCCAATGCCTAGGCTCCGAGGGGAAGAGACTGCTCTGACAAATTTGGAGTAGACTCTAATGCCTTGGACCTGACATGAACGCTTCAGCTCAAGAGTCTCATCTAGCTCTGAAACTGTTGGAGCTGGTGTACTCAATGACAACCTCAGTATTGAAGATATGAAAATCTTCAGATCCAATACAGACAGTTCTGGGATATTTGGGGCCAAGGGCTCTGAAACGAGAGGTTGGTGGAGTACACAAATGGGGACTTTCTGACCCGAAGCGGTAGGAACTGGGAGAACTCCCATCTGTATCTGCACAGAGAGAAATTTCCTTGTCATTCTGTCCACATTAGTCTCTGTCAGACTTCTGGAAGTATGAGAAGATCAATGGGGTCCTAGACTGATGGCATGACTACAGAAAAGGGGAAGGTACTCTAGAGGATACAAAGTCTAAGCGGGGAGAAAAGATGGTCCTGGGCAAAAGCTTCAGATCCCAAAAACTAGAATGTTGGCTGAATGGCAATGGCAGCAGTCTTCAGATCAGATCGGACCCCCCCCCCCCCGAGGTGGTTCCACAGTAGGATCTGACTAGGGAGTCTGGGATCCGGAAGGCCTTGAAGGCTTAAACAAATGTTCCTTAGGCTTGGGGGGGGGGGGTTGAGCCCCAGAAACGGTCTCTGAAAAGGAAGATGATGGCAGTCCTTTCGGGATTAATTTATTTGTTCGGTCTTAGATTGCTCGCCAGTTGAAGGCTGTGCAGATAGAGCAATCTACTTTTAAATGGTCTGGTCCCAAGCAGTAGATGCACAACGCATGTGCATCTGATAAAGGTAATTTGTGTCTGCATTCCTGGCACTTCTTAAAACCTGATGGACCTTTTTCAGACATTTTGTCAAACACAGGAAAATAGTAGAAAGTAAAAAAAATATAGCTAAAGGAGTAAAACTACAAGCAATGGCAGCCAGAATTACACAAAAGTGTGTAAAGAGGGTAAAAAAGGACTTGCCAACAATGGTAAGAAGGTTACACTGAAAACAGTGTAAAAGATGTAAAAAAAAAAAAAAAAGTGTTATTACAGATAGGAAATAAGATTTTACATTAAATAAAGTAATAAATGATTTTACATTAAATAAAATAATAAATTAACATCTTCCCACTCTTTAGCTAAACGCTTGAGAGGAAAGCGACCACATCCAAATGCGAAAGCAGCAAATGAGATCTGAGGTATGTTAGGGGTTGGTGCATTACGGGTAAGGGAAGAGCTTGACAGCTTTTCAGTGGCCACAAGCTAAAATAATAGCAGAGTAGGATCCGAAGTAGGATCCAAACCCAATGGCTGAGGAATGAATGAAACTGACAAACATCAGATCTACTGTTAATAAAGTATTTGAAGTACTAATTACCCGAGCAGTCCATTGCACAGACCGCAACAGAGGGACACTTTCAGATGCAACTGGCCATGTTTCACTTAAATTTTGAATGGCAGCAAGAAAGCCAATCAAGTGGCAGTGTTTGGGGACATCTCAGCAGACTTTCTTACAGGAAATGGCTCTGATGATATACTGTATCTTGTGTACATGCAATTACACACAGCCAGGCATGGAGACAAGCAGGCAGTGAAAGCAGCAATGGGGAGGCCAACCAATGCCCACATCTAAACAGAGGCTGGTGAAGTGACTATTTCAGGAAAAGAACTACGTAGCTACAGCATATTTGGCATTTAGACAGTTTTTGAAAAGTACTGAAATTCCAGTGGAAGGGGATACTTCAGAAGAAGCCTTATCTCTACTATTTCCCTTAGAAAGGTAACTAAGAATGATCATGTAGATTTGTGACATGCACAGTTCTCAGTACCCATCTTACAAAACACAAGGGAGGCAGCCAACAAAGCTTCTTACATAGTGACTGAAGGAGTCTGTATATTTGTATAGAGACTAGGCTCCTGAAAGGAGTTACAGGGAGAAATGACACAGCAGATGGCAGCCTCAAAGGATGGCACTGTGCATTTCTGAGTATTGCAAGGCTATCCCTTTTTCAGCACACCTAATAATGAAGCACACAAAGGAGTCTTGAGCAAAACATTTATTGGCAATTACGAAGAAAGAAGCGAGAAGGTACAACAAGATGTGTAAGCAGTGTCAACAAATTAGTTGCTTTGGTGTCTTTGCCTGCAAATGAGAAAATATTTTAGAAAGTAGTCATGGACACTGTGGGGTCTCCTTAAATGCCATAGACAGGTTGTACATCTTGATGGTATTTGCAATTGTGAGCTAGGTAGGTTTCTCTAGGAAATACCAAGAGAGAGAGAATGGGGAAATCTTCATGGGTGATCTGATGGTTTATTTGTGGAAGTGCTGTGGGGCAAAGCAGTTAAATGCCAACTCTTTCCATCAACAAATGGCCTCACTCAAGATCATGACGAGGTCATCTGCACACCAGTTTTAGTAATGGGACACGCAGCTCCTCTCCTGCATAAAGAGGGGTGTCCCACAATCCACTTTTTTTGTCATTTGAGCTACTTTATAGCAATTGGATGAGGTTTCTAGACTAAACATGTGACGAGTAGACGGTGAATGTGATTTCCCACAGAGTCTATTGTGCAATACATGTTGAACCTGAAAACTATGTTTAGGGTGATCATTGTGCTGGGTACCTAGCATAATTACACTACTAAAAAGGTTTGGTAAACCCAGACAGTGAAAGCCCGAGAATATATTGCTGGACAAGAAGTAATGTTGTTTACGTCTACAAAACTGAGTAAGATGTTGGCTACATGGAATGGGGCCTTCACTGTCATAAAAAGGTATACTGTTACTTAAGTAATGGAGTTTCCAAGCAGGTAGCACAAGCACAAACTCTTATGTTAACATGATTAAGCTATACCATGACAGACACTGGTATTTGGTAACAGCAGTGGTTACAGAAGGAATTAGTGGACAGGGGATCTTGTACCAGATCTACTTAATGAGGCTCATTCTGACACTTATGTGGATGAGGTAGTGCTGTCAGAGCAACTATCCCCCCAAAAAATACATAGCCTCAGGAAATAAAGACAGTATTATAAACAGTTTGTGTTCACTCTTAAGCCACAGTGTGCCCAGATGGTAGAGTACCATGTGGACACCAGGAACAGAGGAGATGAACAATCCAAAGGGGCAGAGTTGACTATTAAAGCAAAAAGATGCCAGATGGAAATGGCAAAAGGGTTCTATCCAGTTAAGAAAAATGCAAAATGGCTTCCACAGTAGGGAAATGGAAGATAAGTATTTACCATAAATCTGGATCTATTCATCCAAAACCGCTTGACAAGACTTCTACATGATACTCATCTGGCATCACCTGATCAGACTGATGGGTGAGAACCTCAAGCTACTTGAAATCCTGTGTGGCATTATGGAAGGATACCCTTAAGAAAATGGCTCTAAAGAAAGCTCCAGATCTGAAAATTATATCCAGTTTACAGTGTTTGGCAAAAGTAAGCAATGTAGACAAAAGTTTCTGCAGCACAAATTTCATCAATAGTATTTCTGAGCATTAGTCTGATCTGGTTAAGATCTGTTCTGTTATGTACATTCATAACAAATATAACCACATTGTCAGCTTGACAGGGTTACCTTAAACACTTCATCCGAATTTGCAAGGTGTGAAGGAGATGAACAATTGTTAATCTCCACAAGACAAAAGCATTCAGAAAAGCATCTTGGCCGTCTATGAACATCTTGGGTGTGAAGAATATTCTTCCCCTTTGTTAGGGTGGCTGGGAAAGAAAACAGGTACATGGATAAAGTGTTTAAGTTGTTCTCCAAAGCAGTCTTGGTAATAAAAGAAGAATTAGTTTGAAGGGAAACTCAAGCTTTACAGAAGAGTAAGTATGGAGGGCTGGAAAATAAAATTTTAACAAACTCTTCCTGTAGATGCAACTACTAACAGCGTTTTCCAGGATAGCAATTTAAGATGTGCTGAAGATGGTTGCTCAAAGGGTTTATTTGTTAATGTTTCTCAGACAAAACTGAGTTCTCAAGGTGAAACTAGGTCTTTTACTAGAAGGAGTGAAGAAAAGTTCCTTTCAAAAAGGCCTTGCACAATTTGTGAGAGGCAACAGAATAAGACTTTGTGCAACTACAGAAGTTTGAAATTTATGCTAGTTGAATTTTGACTGCTGAGTAAATTGAACCTGCATCAAATAACTCAAAGAAACTTGTGGATTGCCAGAAAGGACGATGAAAAGGGATTAACATCTTGATCGGTTGCCCCTATAGAGAAGCACTTCTATTTGTTTTTGCACACTCCATGACTAGATTCCTTTTGAGATGCAGAAAGGCATGAACTACAATCTAAGATAACAAAGGGTCTTTGGCCATCAACAGAACTGGAGAAACCATGAGGTTAATTTCAAGTACAATAAGTCTGGGTGAGGCTGACCACACAGGTAAGAGAGAAAATGTGGATTAGGACCTAGAAGACATGGGTGCTTTGTTAGGCGAGGCCAGTAAAAGGGAAACCAAATGTGCCATGGTCAATATGGCACACTGAAGATCATGGTGCCTTTCCATGCTGCTGCTAAGAATTTGAACATAAGAAGAGGGAGAAAGACACAAAAGTATGGTGGATAATTGTACAACTGGTGTCTTTCAGGAACAGCATCTATCAGGGAGAAGTAGTTGCTGCACTTGATGTTGCCTGGGGATGCAATATAAACATCTGAATGATACTGTTGGACTGAAAGACTACTCATAACACATCAGCATGGACCTACTAAGTTTGCTTTCAAGATAGTTGGCTATCTCCAGAATGTGCATTGCGACTAGAAAGTGATGCGAATTTTGCAATGGGCAATCACTTTACATGACCTCTCGGCAAAAGGGGTGGGTCAGTTTCCTCCTTGCTTGTTCAAATATCACACTTTAGACACAGTCTGTCTGAATGAAAAATCACTCCCAGAAGAAAAAGGTTCTGAAGCTCGGTAATGCAAGGAGGACCACCCACTGAAGAAAATGGCGTTGGATGCATCTTATATACCCCTGGCGCACTGACGTCAGGGAAGAAGTGACGGCAACCGACGTCGGGCCAAGACTTTGGAACTCAGGCAGACTGCGGGACCGCCTGATGGCAGGATAACCCTAGTGTAATGACTGCAGCAGTTAACATGATGAACATCACAGAATTAAATAGAGGCCAATCTTTACAAGTTTCTTGGACGATCCTCCCCTCACCATTTCAAATGAGCCCTGCACAGCTGAGTGATGAATATAGGAGTTGAAGGGTAATATAAAATCTGAAACCACTGGACTCAGAGCAACCACTGCAGTTTGCTCATGTAAAAGCATGTGAAGGTACCATGACTATCTTCAAAGCCATCAATTCCAGGATTCCAAGTACGAAGGAAGCTGACAATGTTTCAGAAGATGTTGGATTGATGCATCTGAATTATGTCCTAGGGAAGACTGACTGTGAAGTTTGTTGTGTCCAAATCGCGTTTGACAAGTAAATAGAATGCAGTGGTTGAAGGACTAACTTTGTAATTCACAGATATCTAATGATAAACAGAGCTAAAGCACACTTGTTCCCGTCTTTTGAGAGACTCCATAATCACAGCAGCAGGGAATCAATTTTCCAAATATGGGAACACATGGAACCCTTTGAGTTTCAGGTGGGTTATGACTGCCATGCACTAGGTTAACACCTGGAGTACTGTACTGAGGCAAAAGGACAGGGCTCTGAATTGAAAATGACTGACTCCTAGCCAGAAATGTAGAAATCTCTCCAATGCCTTGGCAACCTTGACACGAAGGAAGGCATCTTGAAGATCTACTAAGGACATACAATCATTTGTTTTCACACACACGGGAAAAAATGCTTGCACGGTGATGCATTCTGATGGGGATTTTTTTTTACATTATTTAAGTTTAGGTTGAAGAAGTCTAGAAGAAGCCTAAGGTCCTCCTTCAGTTTCAAAGAAAAAGAATCTTGAATAAAATTCTGGATCTTCTCTAGTCTAATCTGGTGGGGCATCTTGGATGGCTTTTCTAAGAGTATTTCTCTTCTGCCCACATTTTGTTATTGGGGTGAGATATTTAGTAACAGCTAAGCTTAGTGGGAAGGAAGGGTAGAGTACAGCTTCTGGATATTATCTTTCTCACCCAAGCATCCTTCATGATAGCCAACAAAGCTGATGAGAAGAGATAAATAACTCCCGACTTCCTTCAGAGGGTAACAATCAGGCAAGTCTCCAGACACATTAGTATCTACCCAAAAAGGCCCACCGGAATCCATGACTATACTGACCTCCACAGACCTCTGGGTTAGGGGCCGTTGAAGGGACTGCTTCTGCCATGGCCAGCCTTGTCCGAGATGGAATAAAAGGGCTGATATTAGGGTTTCTTGAAACAAGGATTTGGACTCCCTTCCAATTCCTGCTGTAGGATCTTACAGGGGTCTCAAATTTGATGCCTATGGTAGGCAAGGTCTTAATTCCTGCACACAGTTCCATTAAATGAGGAGGTACCATTGTACGAAGCATTAGTGAAGAAGGTTTTAAAATGGTCTGCAAAGTCACAAAGGTGAAGCCAGGCATGAGTCCTCACAGTAATGCATGTGCCCACTACCTTATCAGCTGCATTATGTAACAGATGCATGAAGAGTTTATTAATGTTAAACACAGTCATCATTTTGGTCACTGTTTTCAAAACTCTGGTGTGGGTGGCTTTCTTACAGTATAAAGCTTATTCCACTAACTGCATGTGGTGTATCTCAGTTCCTCAAAGCATAAGTGCCAGAGGAGTACGCATACTTTCCCATTCTGTCCACTGCCTTTGATTTCTTGTTAGATGGAAGGACAGCAGCTACATCATCTGACAGCTCTCACGTGATGAATGCTGCAATCAGAGTACACCAGAAGCCCTTTGACCTGTGCTGTCCATCTTTATGGGGATGAAGAATCTGAACTGGTTTTCTTGGAACAGCTTTTGAGGAATCAGGTTCTTGCCATACCTTCCTGGCGGCCAAATCTACTGGTCAGCAGGAAGAGCCAACCAGGAGGTACAGGGTGCAAAATGACAGGCCTGAAATACTACCTCCTCATCTTCAAAGTGGGGATTGGCTGGCCAGAATCAATTCTGTCTCATCAATTTCAGGATCTCACCAAAGATGGGGTCTTCTTGAGAGGATTGGGTGATCCTTCTTGATTATCCAAGTGTGTGTCAGATGCAATAATATAGCAGGGGAGTCTATATTCATCTTTTTGCACATCCAATGAATCCTCAGACAGCTCACAGAATAAACCTGTACAGGTTGCTTGAGACCATCTGTTTTGCTCTGATTTTGGGATATCTGATAAGCAATCTCAGTCAGAACATTGGGTGTCTGACTGAAACTGATGCCACTGAAGACTGCAATTGCTCTGAATAGAAACTATCCTCTCCATTACATCAAATATTGACTCCAGATCCACCGGTACTGGAGAGACTAACTGAAGTGGATATATGTGGCGTGAAGTAGTGAAATCCTGATGCCAATGACCAGGACAAGGAGGAGACTGATGCCAACACACTGAAGTCACTGACACCAACAAAGGCACCCAGGGGGTTGGTGCTGAAGACTGTGCAGAAGACACAGTGTCTAGCAAATGGTCCCAAGATTCAGATGATGAAGGCCTCATCTTTGTTTAACTGGATTTGTGAGAACTGGTGCCAAGGTAAGGGTACCAGCTAGGCTCCAAAATCACCACCAGGTAATGAAAGCACAGGTGGGTGAAGGGCTAACCAAATCTGACCTTGATACAGAAGGGTGTGAAATGACACCCATTTCAATCTGTGCCTTTAAAAATGCTCTCAGTATATGTTCCTAATTCTATATCAGAGGTGCTTCTGATGGACGACACAGATCAGAGGGAAGAGGTAAACAGGGACCTAGAAATAAATAGGGGCAACACTCCCTTTTAGAAACAAAAAGACTGCTGATAGGCAGCATGAGAGACTTGCCCCCATTTAATATTAGTTCTGATGGAGGTGCAGGCAGAGCAGGAGCAGATGGGAAAGATTCCTACACTGTAATCAGAGGGTGAGTTGGCTCCTGTCTCTGCTCCTTTGGGATCATCACTTTATTGCTCATCCTTCGTCCTTCAGGGTTTCTCTGAAGGGTCAGCAGGTTCCTTTAAAATGAGCTCGTTTCTGCAGTCAGCTAAAAAAGTAAGGGCCAAATACCTTACATACTGAGCAGTCCACAGAGTTTTAACTCCAGCCCCAGGCACACTACAGAAAGGTCGTTGGTGTCCTGGGGTGGAATTCTGCGGTAGAACTTGGTGCACTTCTTGAAACTCTACTCTTGCCTTTCCATTACGTCTACTAGCAACAAACGTCAGGGGGACAACACTAGACTGGTACGTACTGGAGAGAAACATAAGGTTAGTCAAGCAAATTACCAAACAAAGCAATTAACAGAAGAATGTTTTTTAGTGAGACAGAGACACAAAGTCTACTGTCTAAGTGATATGAGCAGAAAGCAACACAAGAAAAATGTAATCAAGGTATCCTAATTTAGAGAAAAACAATCTGTACATTACACTGATAGAGGAGGTCTAACTAGAGGTTCCCATAAGGGAAAAAAGCTATAGGGAGAAAAAAAGAAACAAGCAGAGGACTTAGCTGGGCAGTGAAGATCCATACGACTTCTGAAGGTGGCCAATTACATTCGAGGAGAATCCGTGTACAGGAGGATTATAGGTAGGAAAAGTATTAAAGGAGCTTGAGGCACAAAGCAGTAAAAGGTCTGGATCTGCTCTAACAAGTGGTTTGGTACCCATCAATCAGTTCAGATGGACCAGATGAGTACTATCTCAGTGATGCATAATTATTGGGACACACTTTCAACCAAAGCCATTTCTTGGTGGTGCTGCAAAGAACTCGAATGTGGTCTTGAAAGGGAAAGGAAATGTCAAGACTTGTATAAAAAGCATACAAATGCTTCTTTTCAGTAAAGAAGCATCAAAATGTAAAACATGGATAAAAGGTGTGAAATTTACACCTGCTGTTTTAGTAAATATCTAACTACGTTAAAGAGAAAGGAGCAGTCAACCCCCTCTCTCACACTTGCACACACACAAAACTCCACGTAAAAAGCTGGGCATTCTACAAAGTTTTATTTAGAAGAAAAAAAAATCTGCTTACACCTGAAAATTTCTAACTTGCAAGGAATGTTCAGCTTGGATTACTGTGCTTTCCTCTATCTGGACTGTGGACTTTAACTTTAAGAACACTACAAGCAAAAATGCTTAGAGACAGAGGAAAGAGAATACAGTCTGGTTTTCTAAATTCAATGTGCTTAAACATCTGTATTTTGACCGTTAATCATTTGCATCTGCTGAATAACTACTATAAATTAGCAGCACTAACACTGCACTAACCTCCAGCAAATAGATGAATTAGGATCATTCAAGCTGGGGTTGCTGTTTTTTTTGCCATGTACTTATTAAAACATTTTATTATTCTAAGTGCAAGCATACGTTTCCACAGTTTGCAAACGTTGTTTCTTAAGTTTCATTAAATAAAGTATTTTTATTACTCATTACTTATGACGTACTAAAAACATTTGCTGTGTATCTGTTTAAACTGTGCAACTGTGTTTTAGACTTCGTGAATTCAATCCTGATCTCTGTTCTGATCTTTGTCGACTTTTTGTTCGTCTGTTCTGTTCTTTTTACTTGTTGCTGTACTTGAAAAACACTAGCATAGAGCTGAATATCTATTACTGTTTGTGACGTTTGGAGCTTGTTGTGAAATCTTTTGGCTAGGCAGGCCCAGCTGTTTCTTCGTTGGAGGGGGAATTCAGTCTGGTCTGACAAATATGAATGGACAATTTCCTACATTTTCTCTTGCCAGTCTGGTTGATATGAGTGTAGCAACTGCCTCATGTACATGGACATCCCTCTACTACTACCACCTATGAACACAATTTGTGAGAGATGCAATTACTTCATGCACCTAGTGTCATTGCTCACTCCCCCACAAGCCAGTATATCTGGCACTGAGAAGGTTGTCAATACAAGCACCACACTTCAACCACCACTCACACCTACACAACACCCTCCACATATGTGGAGGTCCTCAACAAAAACATACCCAAAACAAGAAAGACCTCAAAGGCAAAAAACACACGCCAACTCCCACATCACACAGTCCACACACCTGTATCTCACAGCCACTAAGGCCTAAACATAAACCCAACACATTTGTTATAGGAGATTCCATTGTGAGACACACAAATGTGGCCCTCACCAGGCTGAATATAGAGAAAGTCATGGTTAGTTTGTTTGCTGGGTGCCAAAATCCGCCATATTACACATGCATTCAAGTCTCTCAACAGGTACTGTTACAACACTGTCATTGTCCATACTGGAGTGAATGACTTGAGACATACCTCCCTGGACTATACAGAGAGACATGATCGAGCTCGCTGAATGTGCCCCAGGCAGGTAGGTTTCCTAGCATTAAGCAGCATTCTAGTGTCACCGAGAATAATGCCTCAATACAAAGAGAAAATGATTGACTATCTGGCTTAGTTTCTCATATCATTCCAAGGGGTTCCGGAACCCGACAGCCTTGGATGACATGACTGACTAATCAAGATGCTTTGCCAGAGATGACCTGCATCTGTCTCCCTTGGACTTCAAGCTCCTGGCAAAGGCCCTTGCCTCCCTCACAATGCCTTTTTTAGGCAATGCTATAAGGTCAAAACTACCAAACGAAGGCTTAGTTCCTAGCTCCACTCCCTCAGTTCACAGATGATTAACCTTAGCTGACCTGTTGTAATTTAAGGAGTCACACAAGTTACAACAGGTCAGCTTAGGTTAATCATCTCTGAAATGAGGGAGTGGAGCTAGGAACTAAACCTTCTATTTAAGGGGTAAAATAAAACATTTCAGAGCTTTACTGGAAAGGCTCACCCAGATTCTGCTGTAGTCTGCTGTGAGGGAAAGGTTAGTTTGCTTTTTATTTGTTGTGCTTTGTATTACTTTATTGCCTTTTTCTGTTTTGTATACTGTGATTTGTTTCCTTTACACAATGTTTTACTTGTATTCTGCTTTTAACTGCATACTAAAACTTGAAAAGAAACCACAGATTATCTGTTGTGAGTCAGAAATTGTTCCCACCCTGTTACTGTTGTATTCTTAAACACCACTGTCTTTCAAATTACCTGCCCCTTATGTTAATTTGAGCATATGTCTCATTTCCTCAATGCTTTTACTGGCTGGTGTGAGTAAGCACAAAATTATCATTTTGTGAAATCAATCCCCTTCAAATATTTAAATTTAAATTAATTGGCCATCCTACTGTATTCCACCAACCTTCCACTGCCAAATGAGGAACACTCACCTTCATAATGTGGAACAAATGGGCAAAATGTGGAACACATACTAATGGCTTACTAACAACTTTAATTAGGAAGGTCATAGGATGGTTAAAATATGCTGGTTTTACTTACAAAGAAGATCCTTTAATGAATTAATATGATTAACTTTAATTTATCATGGATTTAACTTAAAAGGATTCCTAACACTGAATGTGTGACGGAATCTTTCAATGTGGAACTTTGAGGAATTTCGAGGAACATGAACTCTAAGACCCCACATGAGGTATGTTCCTCGTAATGAGGTACACTTGAGAGGTATGCTGCATTCCATAGTACCAGAATACAAAAGTGATCACCCCCTTTCAATCTATTTTGCGGTTTTAAATATAGTGACTCTCCACTAAAACGTTTTTAGACAGGTAAAACTTAAGTTACCTACTTTCACATCTAACTCCTCTAGTGCACACTGCAGTGTTTAGGATAAACCATTTTTTTATCATACCTTTAAGCATCTATTGCAAGACTACCAGTTATTGCAGAGCCCACATTCTGCCTCTCAGTAGTCATCTTGGGACTAGTGCTTCTTTTTTCTCCTGGTGAGAGGAGGAGTGCAGTTACATTATTTCCTGGAGACTGTTGATCACCAAAAAGCTTAACTGCTTTATAGGAGACAGCTTAGAACCTGTGTTTATATTCTGATCCTGGTGAGAGTAAGAGCAGACTGCATTGATTTGTGACTCTTTCTGGTTGGAGAGCGAGTGTCTGTGCTTAACATACTAGATTGGTCTGGTTGCTATTTATGGCATCTACCAGAAAAAGCCTACAAGCCTGCAGACCCTTGCATCATCTGGGAAAAGTATCATCTATTGCAAGACCACCAGTTATAGTAGTGCCCACATTCTGCCTCTCAGTAGTCATCTTGGGAATAGTGCTTCTGTTTTCTACTGGTGAGAGGAGGAGTGCAGTTACATTACTTCCTGGAGACTGCTGATCACCAGAAATCTTAACTGCTTTATAGGTAACAGCTTTGAATCTGTGTTTATATTCTGATGCTGGTGAGAGTAGGAGCAGAGTGCATTGATTCCCGACTCTTTATGGTTGGAGAGGGAGTGTCCGTGTTTATCATACCAGATTGGTCTGGTTGCTATTCGAGGCATCTACTAGAAAAAGGCTACAAGCCTGAAGACCCTTGAATCATCAGGGATAAGACTGTCGATCACCAAACAGGCCATGGCCTGCTTCTCTTCTTGGGATTGGTGCTAAAACTAGCTAGTTTTAGATAGAACTATACAGTTTTTTTTAGTCTCAGCACTCAAAACTGTTTCCTTGTGCTCAGCACTTGCTCAGAACTCGCTGTAAGCACTAAAACTACAAACTACTACAGCACTCGACTTTCCTCACTTGTCAAGACGAAAACAGTTCTTAGTACTTAAATTAATAAGCACCTATCCAGGCATGTCCATGGGTTAATCTCCCTGTGTTTTCTCCTGTCCACCTGATGAATCTGGGCATCTTGGGGCAATGTAGCAATTGCCACATGTACACTGACAACCCTGTCCTCCTACCACCCAACACTACAACCTGTGAGAGATGCACTTACATAGCCAAACTGGAAGCCAAGCTCTCTCCAGTCAAGAGGAGAAGGTTAACACCTGCACCATACCACACAACACATAGTCCTTCAAAACCCACACTACTAAAATCCACACACAGAAACACAAAGCACACACATTCACAGAGGCTCTCAATAAAAATCTGCCCAAGCTACAGAGACCTCCCAAGCTGAAACACAGGCAACCATCACCCCCCAACACTACCCAAATGGCACACAGCCAACAAAATCAGTGTGCCACTCAACCTCAGCCCATAAGACAAAACAACGTACCCAACACACTAGTCATAGGTGATTCTACAGTCAGGCACACTGATGTCACACTCACCACGCTAAACAAGGAGAAAGTTACTGTCAGCTGTCTGTCGAGTTGCCAGGATCTGCCACATAACGCACGCACTCAGGTCACTCCACACCAAGTACAAATACGACTCAGTCACTGTCCATGTTGGTGTGAATTACCTGAGACGTACCTCCCTGGACTACATGAAAAGAGACTGGAGGAGCTCTCAGATCTTGTAGCCAAGGAGGGTATGACCCTAGCCCAGAGTAGCATCCTGCCATCGCTCAGAATGATACCACAGTACAAGGACAAGACTGACTTACTTCAACAATTGACTAAGCTTCTGGTGTCATTCTAAGGGGAACCAGTATCTGTCTGCCTGGGTCAACATGGTTGAGAGACCATGATGTTTTGCCAGAGACTGCCTGCACCTGTCACCCCTGGGATTCCAGATACTGGCTAAGGCTCTTGCCGCCCCTATAGTGTCTTTTTTAGGCGAGGTTCAAATGCTAAATTCACCACCATGACAGGTACAAGCAAGCAAACTCTGAGGGTAATGCTACTCAATGCTAGAAGTCAACCTCAAAATGCACTAATTCGAAGCACTCCTTAAAATAGAAAACATGTACATCTGTGCAGTGACAGAGACCTGTTTCAAGGCTCCAGAGAGCACCCCTGCATTATCAGGCTATAATTCATACCACACCTTTCGACGACCTGACCTGGACCGAAACACCAAAGGTGGAGGCGTATCCATGCTCATTAAGGATATCCAGACCTCCAAGCTAGTTGCTCAACATAATGCATCTGAAATTATCCAAGTGCAACTAACACTAGGGAAGACTGCAATCCAGGTTGTAGCTCGATACAGATCCTGCACCATGCCCCAGGATTCCCACACTTCATTTCTTAAGATACTGGAAAATATTATGGTACAACCCAATACTTTAATTATGGGAGACTTCAACTACCCCGACTTCAACCGGGAAAACTATTCGTGTACCAACTCATTCGCTCAACGTTTTCTGGAATTCATAAATTCCAATGCCTTGGATCAGCTTGTCCACACCCCGACCAGGGGCAGCAATATCCTGGACCTTGTCATTACCAATATAGGTAAAGTACAGTTGTGTAGACTTACCATAAATGTAGATGTTCCGAGTGTATTCACTGTTGCAGTCATTACATTTGGGTAATCTGCTGGCAGATTGCCCTCAGTCGGCCTGATTAACAAAGTTTTGGGTCCTGCATTGGTTGCGGTCCCTTCTTCCATGACGTCAGGGGTATAAAACAATCAGCCGAAGCCATTACATCAGTTTTTCTTGCCCCAGATGTCAGATGCCCCCCCAATGGGGAGCAAATAAAATTAAAAACACAAAAAAATACCTCCAATCCCAAAAGCAAATACACCAAAAGGGCTTTTAAGCATAGTGAAAGAAAGTAGAGGTATAGCCAGAGAAAAATAGGGGGCTGGAGGGAGGGTAACCAGGAATGCAACAGTGAATACACTCGAACATCTACATTTATAACTGTCCTATGTTCTTCGTGTTTCACTGTTGCAGTCAATACATTTGGGTAGATTCCCAAAGCTATGGTTGGGAGGATGGATTTATACAGCATTATGACCAGCTAGAAGGCCCTGCAGGACAGCAGTGGCAAAGCCAGCTCTGGATTTAGAGAAAAGTGGTAAATGGTAATGTTTGGTGAACGTATGAACTGAGCTCCAGGTAGCTGCTTCTAGAATGTCCCTGGTAGGAACACCTTAGACTCAGAAAAGTAGATGCAGCCCTGGTGGAATGGGATCTGATCCCCTGGGGAATAGTTTTTCCATGGTGCATATAGCAGAAACTAATACAATGGCTTATCCATTTGGAAATGGTTTGCTTTGAAATAACCTTTCCCTCTGCCCCTGCAGCAAATGCCACCAGCAGTTTTTCAGATTTTCTTTGAGATTTTGTCCTGTTTAAGTAAAATCTAAGTTGTTTGTGCACATCCAAATGAATGCAGAATCCGCTCCCCCTTGTTCTGTGGATTGGGAAAGAAAGTTGGAAAATGAATGGTCTGATTAATAGCCACACTGGATACCACCTTAGGCATGAAGGATGGATTGGTCCTGCGAGATACCCTGTCCGCATGAAAAATGATGAAAGGCTCCACTGCCATAAGAGCCTGTAATTCGGAAATCCTTCTAGCTGAAGTGACTGCTAAAAGGAAAGCTGTTTTCCAGGAAAGAAAGTTTGTCTGCAGTAGCAGCTGGCACGAAAGGAGGGAGAGTGAGCTTTTCCAATACAAAAAGAGATGTCTCAGGCAGGGGTTGGAGCTCTCCTGGGTGGTCTCAAGTTTTTGGCCCCTCTGAGATACTGCTTTAGCACAGGATGAGAGAAGAGGGGAGGTTCTGTGTTGTAATGAGTTGAAATGGCGGAGGAATGGATTTTTATGGAAAAAAAAGGACAGGCCCTTGTGAAGCATCTCAGTTAAGTATTGTAAAATCTGAGGAATGTTGGGTACTGCTGTACTTATCCCTTGAGACTGAATCCAGGCACATAATCTTTTCCATGTCAGCATAAGATTTTCTAGTACTAGGCCTTCTCGTCTCCAAAATGACATCCATCACAGGTTTGCTGAGGGATGCTCAGGGTGAATTTAGGTGATTAGCCACACTGCAAGATTCAAAGTTTGGAGCTACGTGTGCAGAATTTGGTTGTTCTGCTGAGACAGTAAGGAAGGTGTCGGAGACGGGCGCCACGGTGGAAGGTGTGACACATTGCGCAGGGGTAGGTACCAGTGTTGGCAAGGCCAGTCTGGAGCAATCAAAATCATTTTTGGTTTGTCCTGTTTGACTTTTAGTAGAACTTTGGAGAGCAGAGGCAGAGGGGGAAAGGCATAGACTGATAGGTTTTTCCAGCTGAAGGATAGAGCATTCACTTTCTAGGCATTTTTGTGATGAGTTCTTGTGCAAAATTTGTCCAACTGATAGTTCTGGGGTGAAGCAAAAAGATCTATGTCGGGCTCCCCTATTTGCGTGTCAACATGTTGAAAATCCATGGTTCCAGTTTCCATTCGTGTGGGTCCATGAGATTTCTGCTTAGTTCGTCTGCCAGAGTATTCAGCTTTCCTGGCAGGGATTGAGCTTGTAGTTGTACTTGATAGGTCAAGGCCATGTTCCACAATGCCACGGCTAGTCTGCAAAGGGGGTAGGAGTGTGTACCCCCTGCTTGTTTATGTAGCACATAACCGTGGTGTTTTGTCTATCATTAATTGTCATGGATGAAGGTAGTCCTTGAAGGCTGTCAGTGCATTCTGTACGGCTAGCATTTCTTTTTGACTGATATGAAGGTGCATTTGATTTGGGCTCTATTTGCTCTGAATGCACTTCCCTGCCAGATGTGCCCCCCAAGCATAGTCTGATGCATCTGTAGTCAGGGTTTGGGTGGCAGGGGGTGGTGTGAATGACAGTCCCTTGTTTTGGTGGCAGGCCTCTGCCCAACATAGGAACTCTAGTTGCAGGCAAGGAATGATCGGAAATAGAAGTTATGTTCTTACCATAACGTTCCATGTTAGTTGTCTTCTTCTCGCCTTCTTTCTTGCTGGATGGGTTCGGAGCCGACCTCGGCTCCGACTCGGCCACTCTAAAAGCTCGAGAGTTGGTTCCACCGGCTCGAGGCTCCCCTTATATCCCACAATGCTAGGCGGTATTACCTCAGATCTCGTTTGTAAGCTAGGCCCAGCCAATAAGAAATCCGGAACTACTGGAAATGGGAAAAAAACACCTCTATAAAAAAGAAGGGAAAAAGGAGACCTGAAACCTGATGAAGGAATATATGCATAGTATAGCATATACCTATATACAATAGAGGTGGTAGAAAGAGAGGTCACAATCAAACTCCTCTAGGTCTGTCCAGGCTAGGGGGAAGGAGGGTGGGACGCAAGAAAGAAGGCGAGAAGAAGTCAACTAACATGGAACGTTATGGTAAGAACATAACTTCTATATGTTAAGTTGTCCATCTCGCCTTCATTCTTGCTGGATGGGACCGCGTCCCTAGCACCTTGTCCCGGTGGCCTATCGAACAGACTCTTGAGTACAGTGGAACCAAAATTAGCTCTATGTCTAGAAGCTAAATCCAACTTATAATGAGAAATGAAAGTGTGAGGAGTAGCCCATGTAGCTGCTGCACAAATGGTATCAATAGGCAGCCTGTCTTGGAAAGCTATAGAAGTAGCCAAAGCTCTAGTCGAATGGACCTTTGGTTTGTTAGGCAACTTTTGGTGTCTAATTTCATACACAAAGGAAATCAGGGATGTCAGCCATCTGGAGAGTGATACCTTTGAAACTGAAAGGCCCTTTCTGCCTTCTGCATAAGAGACAAACAACTGGTCAGTTTTCCTGATCTGTTTGGTCCTATCCAAATAATACCTTAATTGACGAACATCTAGCCAATGCAATTTTTGTTCAGACCTGTTAGAAAAGTTAGGAAAAAACACAGGGAGGTCAATGTTTTGATTTAGATTTGCCGCAGAGGCTACTTTGGGTAAAAAGGATGGATTGGTCCGTAAGGATACCCTATCCTTATGAAACAACAGATACGGTGGTCGACTGCTGAGTGCATGAAGCTCTGAGACCCTTCTAGCTGAAGTAATGGCTACAAGAAAGAGAGTCTTCCAGGATAGCAGTTTCATTGAACAGGAAGCTGCAGGTTCAAAAGGGGGAAGAATCAAAGATGTGAGAACTAAATTAAGGTCCCAAGAAGGAGGAGGATTTCTTATAGGAGGTCTAAGAAGAAAAACTCCCTTCAAGAAAGCTTTGCAAAGCTTGTGAGACATGATGGCAGAATCTGAGATGCCCACATGAAAGTTAGATATAGCTGCCAAGAGTAGAAGGAGATGAACCTGCATGGAAAAGTTCAGCTAGAAAATCAAGGACTATTTGGATGGGAGCAGTGAAAGGATCTATGTCCCTTCCTTGAGCCCAATAGGCGAAACGTATCCACTTACTAAGATAAATCTTCCGAGTGGAAGATTTATGGGAAGCTATCAAAATATCTCGAACAGAGTGAGATATTTGAGGAAGCCTGGCTAAGGTTGGAACTGGAGGAACCAAGCAGTGAGGTTCAGAGAGGGGAGGGAGCGATGTAACTGACCCGACTGATGGATCAAAATATCTGGAACTAGGTCCAGATGCCAGGGTTGCTCCAACAGAAACTGATGTAGAAAGGGGAACCAAACCTGTCGAGGCCAGTAAGGAGCAATGAGGATCAATGAGGCCTTCTGAGCGATAGCTTTCTGTATCACTTGAGAGATTAGTGGGAAGGAGGAATGCATACAGAAGTCCCCGGGCCAAACTTGGACTAGAGCGCCTCTGCTGGGCTGGCCTGGTAAGGGAAGAGGGTGAAATAATCTTTGCACTTGCTGTTTTGGGGAGTAGCAAAAAGGTCGCAGCAAGGCTGACCCCACTTGAGAAAAATTTTCTCCAAGATAGAATCTTTCAGAGACCACTCGTGAGGCATGAGGATAGCTCTGCTCAACTTGTCCGCGATAAGATTGGACTTCCCGGGGATGTGCGTTGCTATCAGAAACCGCTGAGAAGAAATCGCCCATTGCCACAGTCTGAGTGCTTCTCGACATAGGGGGTAGGACCTGGTTCCACCTTGCTTGTTGATATACCACACTACAGACATGTTGTCCGTCTGAATTGCTATCGTTCCCAAGGGAAGAGAGTCTTGAAAGGCTTGCAACGCTAGAAGCATTGCTCTCATCTCTAGAACATTTATATGCAAGTGGCGTTCGACTGGTTGCCATATGCCCTGGACTGTTATGCCCTGATAATGCCCCCCCCACCCGATCAGGGAGGCGTCCGTTGTCAGAGTAGCAACCGGAGGGGGAAGGACAAAGGGTCTTCCTAGGAAGAGCTGGGGGGAAGAAATCCACCAAAGAAGATGATTCTTGCATGCTTGCGTAATCACAATGGTGTGGGACATCGGAAGTTGTTGGTACGACCATTGTGTGAAGAGCATCCATTGAAGGATTCTCATGTGAAATCTGGCTAATAGAAGTAGAGGGATAGCAGCCGCCATAATTCCCAGTACTTTTAGAACTAATCTGACTTTGACTCTGTTGCTGTGGAAGAGAAGGGAGACCAGTTTGTGTATGTCTGCTATTCTTTGGTCTGTGAGTCTCGCAGACATGTTGACTGTATCTAGATTTGCGCCTATGAAGGTAATAGCACGACAAGGCGACAAAACAGACTTTTCGCAATTTATTGAGATACCTAACTTTTGAGAAATGTGAAAGGTGTAGTTTCTGGCAAGTAGAAGATGATGCTTGGTAGGAGCTGTGAGGAGCCAGTCGTCTAAGTATGGAAACACCTGGAATCCTTGACGTCTCAGGTGAGAAGCTACCACTGCCATGCATTTGGTAAACACCCGGGGGGCAGTGGTGAGTCCAAAGGGCAGGGCTCTGAATTGAAAGTGACTGGTTCCCAGTCTGAAGCGGAGGAATCTCCTGGTGCGTCTGTTCATTTTTATATGATAGTACGCATCCTGGAGGTCTATAGAGCACATCCAGTTTTCCTTTCCCAATAGGGGTAGGATGGATTGTAGCGTGACCATCCGAAATCTTGTTTTCTTGACAGACTTGTTCAAGATACTGAGATCCAAAATGGGTCTCCAGTCCCCTGTTTTCTTTGGAACTAAAAATAACTTGGAGTAGATTCCGGATCCTTGCTGGTCTGCTGGCACTGGCTGAATGGCTCTTTTTGCAAGCAACTTTGATATTTCCAACGCTGCTTGATCCCTTTGAGCGGGTGGAACATCTGGAAGGGATTTTTTTGATTGATTTGGAAAGCGAAAGAACGGAATGGAATAGCCTTCAGAAATGGACTGTACCCACTTGTCTTGAGTTAGGGATCGCCAGGCTTCTGGGTACAGTGATAATCTTCCCCCGACTGCCTCCGAAGGTGGACAGTCGGGCAACACCTCAGGGATGCTGGAAGGGCTTATCGGAAAATGTTTCTCGATTGCCCTGGTTCTGCGGACCCCCCCTGCCTCTAGGGCGACGTCTACCATTATTGTTCCCCCCTCTGCCTCTAGAGGGGAACCGACTCTGTGCGTCAGGCAAAGTCCCTTGAGATTGTTTGCGGAACCACATCTTTCCACTTTTCTGGCCTTTGGGGTAAGGCCTAGAAGGAGTAGAAAAACGGACTCCGACGGCAGAAAGAGTTTTGCCATCTGTCTCGCACCTTGTCAAGGTTTCTTTCACTTGAGGACCAAAAAGGGACGATCCATCAAATGGGGAATTAGTGAAAGACGTTTTAAAGGGGTCCGCAAAATTGCACAGCCGCATCCAGGCATGACGGCGTAAGGCCACACCTGTCCCTGCGGCCCTGCTCGCTCCATCAGCCGCATATGAAAGAAGGCGCATGGAGGAGTTAGCTATAGAATTTAGGGTAGCCAGCTGAGTGTTCATCTTATCCTGAAAACCCGCAGCTGTAGGATCCTTTAACATCTCACTCACTTCCTTGATCAAGTCTCTTTGAAGACGAGTGAAATGACAGAGGTAGTTCAGCTTAACGCATGGCAAAGGTCGCTGACGAAAACATCCGCTTCCGCACCTGTCCATAGACCTAGATTCCTTGTTAGGAGGATGGACAGGCACCGAAGGATCAGCTAGCTCCTTCTTAGTGGCGGCAGCTACCACCATAGCATCCACAGAAACTCCCTTAGTCAGAAATTGCTTATCTGCTGGTGCTGTGATAAACTTTGAACGTCTCCTGGGGTAGGGTCCACAGAGTCAGGAGCCGCCCAAGCCTTTTGGCTACCACCTGCACGAGGGGTCAAAGGGGGACACCCAGGAGGTGGAAGGGCGAGAGCCAAACGCCTCAAGATACACAGATTCATCCTCCGAAGGGTCAAGGGTTGGCCAATTTCCCTCTGTTTCAGGATCTCTAGGATGTCTGCAAAGGAGACATCTTCAGAAGGGGAACGGGGAACCCTCGAATCCTCTAAATCTGTGTCAGAGGTGACAGACTCAGGTGAGTCTATGTGCTTCCTCTGCTTTCTCTTCCTAGGGGCTCCCTGCCAATTCAGGAGAGGCCTCGAAGAGGATGAGATCCCCACAGGGGATTCTTGAGGAGCTGGCTCTCTGCGGTCTGGGATGAGGGAGTGAGCAGACATAACCTGAGGCACCGAAGAGGAGGGACGGACGGAGCCGACTGTGGAGTTGAACCGGTTCCAACACACTCCGCATGACCGAACGCACCCTGTCAGGCAGAGCCAGAGGTCCCCGCCCAAAGCTGAAAACCTCCTCGGCACCGACAGCGATGGCTCGAGGCCGATGTCGGAACCGAACTCACCAGCGAAGCATCGAGAGGAGAGCGGGTCGGACAAGGGTCCGATGCCACTCACCCCTCGAGCCGACGAGGAAGTCCGCGCCGAGATTCTTCCAAGGAAGAAATCGGAGCCGACGATGGTGCCGAAGACAATTGTATCGGCTCGGACGCTACCACAGTCTCGGTCCGAACGCCTGCCCGAGCTCAAAGGAGTCGGAGGAGGAATATTTTGAGAGATAGGGATAGGCATCGACTGATGAGTCGGGCTCTGAAGCATTTGGGCCAGTGCCTCGGACTTAAGAAGTCGACTCACTACCCTCTGAAGGTCATGGTCAGAAAGCCTCGAAGGCCTAGAGGAGTGCGACCTATGGCTCCGTTCAGACAGCAAGGGAGATGCTGGAGCCGAATGAACGGAGCAGAGGGACGGTGACCTTGACCTCTTCCTAGAGGTCGGTTCCGATAGTCTGATCGGAGCCGACTCAACCATTTCCAATACCTCGGCTCCAGCCGGAGCCGAGGGAACCACAGAAGTGGAAGTTCGAGTCTCATCGGCTCCAGCCGGAGCCGATGTAGTAGTAGACTTCGATGTCTTAGGTGCCGACTCAGTAGCTGGAGTCGAAGACCTAGAAGCCTTAGAAGGTTTGCCCAAAGACCCAGTCGGGGGACCCTCAGGCTTTAGCAAGCCCCGTAAAATGAGCTTGTTCTTTCTTTCCTGCAGGACTCTAGGGCTGAAGCCATGGCACACAGCACAAGAGTCCTGCAGGTGTAAAGGTCCCAGGCAGTACACACAAGAAGTGTGACCGTCTGTCAGAGACATTTTCTGACAGCATGAGTCACACTTCTTGAAGCCCGAGACCTTCGAATCCTTAGACATTTAAATAACAAGTGTAATCACACCCAAGCACAAACACACCGATTACACTGAACTCTAACTTAAACTAAATAAAATTAGATAGTTAGTTATAAATTCCCTACAAAAAACACACACTCCAAAGGGAATGGGAGGGCCGAAGGCCTAGGAAGAACTATAAGTTCTTGTGGTAAAAAAAGGGGAAGAACAAGGAAGAAGGGATAAAAATCCTTTAAAATAAGGGGATACTGTAAGGAAAACTAATTTAAAGGGGTCTAGTAACTTTTTTAAACTATTTTCTACACTCACCTGAAGCCGGTTGAAGCAACACGTCTCGATAGCTGTAGCGGCAAACGAGATCGGAGGTAATACCGCCTAGTATTGTGGGATATAAGGGGAGCCTCGAGCCGGTGGAACCAACTCTCGAGCTTTTAGAGTGGCCGAGTCGGAGCCGAGGTCGGCTCCGAACCCATCCAGCAAGAATGAAGGCGAGGTGGACAACTTAACATTCATTGTTTCCAGGCTGTGACAATGCTGACTCCATAGACTTTTTAAGTACCACTGAAGTTTCCTCATATGCAGTCTTGCATATGGAATTAGAAGAATGCAGGAGGCCATGTACCCCAGGGCTTGCAGTACCTGCCTTGCAGAAAGCAGGATTTTTGTGGCCACCTGTTTGAAGCAAGTCACCAAATGAATTTGCTTCTCTGGCGTAAGGAAAGCCATCTGGGCAGTTGTATTCAAGCTTGCACCCAGGAATGTAATTTTTTGAAAGGGTACCAGTTGTGATTGCTTTTCGTTTATAGTGTGCCCTAGACAAGTTAGAACCCTTTTTACAAATGCCAGAGGGTTTAGAAGAGTGTCCTTGTTTTCTACGCGAATTAGACAATTGTCCAGGTATGGATAAATTTGAATATTTCTTTGCCTGCAAAATGCAATTACTGGAGCCAGGCACTTTGTAAAAACCCTGGGCGCAGTAGATAAGCCAAAGGGCAGTGCAGAGAACTGGTAATGCAAGTAGCCTGCTTTGAAGCGGAGGTATCTTCTGCAAGATTCCCTGATTGGGTTACGCAGGTAAGCCTCTTCCAGGCATCTTTGCCTAGCATAGGAAGTAACCGGTGAAGTGTCAGCATCTTGAATTTTGGAATGTCCAGAAAGGTGTTTAGAGTAGCTAAGTCCAGACTTGGACGCCATGATTTGTCTTTTCTGGGTACCAGGAAAAGTCTTGAATAGAAACCTTGTCCCTTTTCCTCTTCTAGTACTGGTTGGATAGCCCCCATGCTCATGAGGGAAAGTACTTGTTTCTGGGCCTCTGCCCAATGATTTGGGGGCAGGTCTGGCCATCCGTTTGGAATTGGCAACGTGTGGAAATTAAATCTGTATCCTTGGGATACTATATTTAAAACCCATTTGTCCTGGGTTATAAGTTGCCAGTTTCTTGCATGAAGAGCCAGTTTTCCCCCCAAAGGGGTGACTAAAAGGTAAGTGCTTGGTAAGTGTAAAGGGAAGTCATTGAGACTGCTTACCATAGGGAGGTGTCTTGTTTCCAGCTTTGGAGAAGGCACCCCATTGTTTCATTCTGAAAGTCCCTTGTGACTAAAACTTGGAGACTTTGGAATGTCTGGGTTTGACTTGAGTGGCTCTTGAAGGAACTGGAAAGGACCAGTTCTTAGTAGGCCAGTGCCTACTAAATCTTGGGAGGTTGCACTTGTAAGAAATCTTTCACAGTTTGCATGGATTTAGCTTCATCTTCCATCTTTTTTAAAACTTTTTCAGCCTTATTACCAAAGAGACAGTCCTGTTGTAAAGGAGCGTCCAACAATTTTGCTTTAACATTATCAGGCAGATTTTGCTCTGAGCCAAGCATGCCTTCTTAGCACAGACCCAGTTACAGCATCCCTGCAAGAGTCCTCCAAAGAATCAAACCACATTGCAACGCACGTTTTCCAACTTGTTCAGCTGAATGCAATAAATCCTGTAAATCTTTGTTTTCCACAGTCAGAAATTAACATGATTTTCAGTTTAAGCAGTCCCATGATATGCTGTTGATATTTTAGCATATGAAATTGAAAGTTTAAAGCCCTGATTGCCAAGGTTGCAGAAGTGAAAATCTTCTTACCGCATCTATCCAGGGCCCTGGAATCTCTATCAGAAGGGGTAGGATTTTTAGCAGTAGAAGCCTTAATGCCCTTGGGACCCTGAGAAATGGTTTCAGGATCTGCAACAGGATTTTTGAAAAGAAATTTGCGGGAGTCAGGAACCTTGTAGTATCTGTCTGGCTTACAAGGAGCAGGAGGCAGAGAATCAGGAGCCATACTAGATTCTGAAAAAACATCATCAACAATGTCTAGAAAGTACAATTTTGTACCTACCATAAATGTAGATGTTCGAGTGTTCACACTGCTGCAGTCATTACACTTGGGTTATCCTGCCATCAGGCGGTCCCGCAGTCGGCCAGAGTTCCAAAGTCTTGGTCCGGCGTCGGTTGCTGTCGCTTCTTCCCTGAAGTCAGTGCGCCAGGGGTATATAAGATGCATCCAACGCCATTTTCTTCAGTTTTTCTTGCCCCACATGTCAGGTGCCCCCAAGTAGGTAGCAATACAAATTGCTAATAAAACATATATATAAAATAAAAACAATACATTCAGTTACAAGCAAATACACCACAAAGGTTGTGTAGGATAGAAAGGTATAGATAAGTCCAGCTAGGACAGAGGGGATGGAGGGAGGGTAACCTGGACTGCAGCAGTGTGAATACTCTAACATCTACATTTATGGTAGGTACAAATCTGTACTATGTTCATCGTGTTACACTGCTGCAGTCATTACACTTGGGTAGAATCCCAAAGCTAAGGTTGGGTGGCTGGTCTATAGTTAGGATTGGCTATGAGGCCCTGCAGAACTGCAGTGGCAAATCCTGCTCTGGATTTAGAGTAAAGAGGCAAGTGGTAATGCTTGGTAAAGGTGTGTACTGAACTCCAAGTTGCAGCCTCCAAAATGTCCTTGGTTGGTACTCCTCTGAGAAAGGCTGTTGAAGTGGCTGTTGCTCTGGTAGAATGTGGCCTAATGTTATTAGGGACTGATTTTTCATGCTGTGTGTAGCAGTAACGAATACAGTGTCCTATCCATTTGGAGATAAGTCTGCTTTGAATTGGCCTTGCCTGTGATCCTGCAGCATACGCTGCAAACAGTTGCTCAGTTTTCCTGAAAGCTTTTGTTTTGTCCAAGTAGAAGCGTAGCTGCCTGTGTATGTCCAAAGAGTGCAGAAGTTTCTCCTTTATTCTGGGGGTTTGGATAAAAAGTTGGCAAATGGATGGTTTAGTTAAGAGCACCACTAGATACCACCTTTGGCATAAAAGTAGGGTTTGTCCTTAAAGAAACCCTGTCCTGATGAAAAATTATAAAAGGTTCCACTGCCATTAATGCCTATAGCTCGGAGACTCTTCGTGCTGAAGTTACTGCCAGGAGCAGAGCTGTTTTCCATGATAAAAATTTTAGATCGGCTGCATTGGTTTGGCTCAGATGGTGGCAGTGTCAGTTTTTCCAAAACAAAATTGAGGTCCCAAGTTGGTGTTGGTGCTCTCCGGGGCGGTCTTACGTTTTTAGCCCCTCTGAGGTACTGCTTTAGCAAGTGATGAGAGAATAAAGGAGGATCCGTGCTGTAATGTGCTGAAATGGCAGAGGCGTGGATCTTAATTGATGAGAAGGATAGGCCTTTGTCCAGCATCTCAGTTAAGTATTGTAAAATCTGAGGAATGTTTGGGACAAGAGGGTCAAGGCTTTGAGCCTGGTTCCAGGCGAGAATCTCTTCCATTTTTCTGAGTAAGATTTCCTGGTGCTAGGCCTCCTGGCCTCCAAAATGACATCCATAACAGCGTTAGAGAGAGGTGTTGCCTGTTTAATGAATCTGCCATGCAGCCAGGTTTAGGGTTTTGAGCTGACCGTGCAGGATCTGATTGTTTTGTTGAGTCAGAAGGTGTGAAATTTGAGGCAAAATCCATGGTGGGCCTTGAGCTAAGTTCTTTCAGATTGGGTACCAGTGCTGGTGTGGCCAGTCTGGAGCAATCAGGATCATCTGTGGTTTTTCTTGTCTGGCCTTTAGGAGTACCTTTGAAAGGAGAGGCAGTGGTGGGAAGGCATAAACATTTATGTTTTTCCAGCTGAACGAGAGAGCATCCACTTTCCATGCTTGTGTGTGGTAAGTCCTTGTGCAGAATTTTTGTAGTTGGCAATTCAGTGGGGTGGCAAAAAGATCTATGTCTGGGCATCCCCATTTTTGCGTTACCATGCTGAAGACTTGTGGATTCCATTTCCATTTGTGAGGGTCCAAGATATTTCTGCTTAGATAGTCTGCCAGAGTATTCTCTTTCCTGGCAGGAATTGTGCTTGCAGATGAACTTGATAAGTTAGAGATGTGTTCCACAAGGTCATGGCTTGCCTGCATAGGGGATAAGAATGAGTGCCCCCTTGCTTGTTTATGTACCACATTACTGTGGTGTTGTCGGTCTTTAATAATAATTGTCCTGGATGCAGAAGGTCCTTGAAAGCTGTTAGGGCACTTTGAACAGCCAACATCTCTTTTTGATTGATGTGAAGATGCATTTGGTCTGTGGTCCACTTGCCCTGAATACATTTTCCTGCCATGTGTGCTCCCCAGGCGTAATCTGAAGCATCTGTTGTTAGAGTCTGTCTGGCTGTGGGTAGAGTGAAAGGCTGACCCTTGTTGAGGTGACATGCCTGTGCCCACCATCGAAACTCCTGTTGTAGGCAGGGAATTATTGGTATTACTGCTTCTAAACTGTGAGAGTGTTGAGTCCAAACACTTTTTAGGTACCATTACAATTTCCTCATATGCAGTCTGGCATATGGAATTAGTAGTATGCAGGATGCCATAAATCCCAGGGCCTGCAGAATTTTTCTTGCAGGGAGATGGGACTTTTTTGCCAGTAATTGAAAATATTGAGTCAGTTTGTCCTTGTTTGTCTGGCGTGAGATAAGCCATCTGGGCCATTGTATTTAAGCTGGCACGCAGGAATATTATCTGTTGTGAGGGCACTAGCTTTGACTTCTTTTCATTTACTGTGTACCCTAGAGAAACTATCAACCTTTTTACAAACGCCAGATGCTTTAGAAGAATGTCCTTTTGTCTCTGCTTGAATGAGGCAGTCATCCAGGTATAGATATATTTGAATTCCTTTTTGTCTGCAAAATGCAATTACTGGTGCCAGGGTACTTTGTAAAGACCCTGGGCGCAGTAGATAAGCCAACGGGCAGTGCAGAGAATTGGTAGTGCATTGTACCAGCTTTGAATCTGAGGTATCTTCTGCAATTTTGTCTGATAGGGACATGCAGGTATGCCTCTGAGTTCCAGAGTAACAAGCCAAGCCTTCTTGCCCAGCATGGGAAGAAAAGTACAGTTTTGTACCTACCATAAATGTAGATGTTCGAGGATTCCATTGCTGCAGTCCTTACTATTGGGTATAGTCCGCATCCAGTCGGCCCGAATACCAGAGTATAAGGCTGACGTCGGTCAGGGCGCATTAGACTGACGTCAGTACGTCAGGGTACTAATGCGCATGACCGCCATATCCTCAGTCTTTTCTTGCCCCAGATGTCAGAAGACCCTAAAAAGACAAGGCCCAAAATACCTGTACCAAAACATGAACAATATATACAAAAATAGAAGCAGGTAAACTCACCTACACAACCACCCCTAAACACAGAGGGAAGGAGGGAGGGTATTGACTGCAGCAATGGAATCCTCGAACATCTACATTTATGGTAGGTACAAAACTGTACTATGTTCTTCGCTTTCCATTGCTGCAGTCCTTACTATTGGGTAGAATCCCAAAGCAGAGGTAAGGGAGGCTGGCAAATCATAAAGAAGCAGGAGCTGACAACATGCCTTGCAAAACAGCTGTGGCAAAACCAGCCCTAGACTTAGAGTAGATAGGAAGGTGATAATGCTTAGAGAAAGTATGCACTGAACTCCAAGTAGCTGCTTCCAAAATATCCTTAGTTGCCACCCCCGTAGAAATGCTGTTGAAGTGGCAGTAGCCCTAGTGGAATGAGGCCTAATCCCAGCTGGAACCTCCTTGCCATGATGGGAATAACAAAATGCAATGCAAAAGCCAATCCACCTAGAAATAGTTTGTTTTGACACAGGCTTGCCCTGTAACTCAAAGCAAAAGAAACAAACAACTGCTGAGACTGCCTAAAATCCTTAGTCCTGCTTAAGTAATAACGAATTGCCTGTGTACATCTAAAGTATGCAAAATCTTTTCCCTTTATTTTGGGGGTCTGCATAAAAGTAGGCAAATGAATAGTTTGGTTTAAAGCCACACTAGAAACCACCTTAGGCATAAAGGAAGGATTAGTACGTAATGATACCCTATCCTTATGGAAAATCAAAAGGGCTCGACTGCCATAAGGGCCTGCAACTCAGACACCCTTCTTGCAGAAGTAATAGCCAACAAAAGCAGTCTTCCATGACAAATATTTCAATTCAGCAGTAGCCGAGGCTCAAAAGGTTGTAGAGTAAGTTTTTCCAACACAAAATTGAGATCCCAAGCAGGAGTAGGAGCTCTACGGGGGTCTTATATTTTTGCCCTCTAAGAAACTGCTTGAACAAAGGATGCGAAAACAATGGTGGGTCACAATCATAGTGAGCTGAGATTGCTGCAGCATGAATCTTAATGGAAGAGAAGGACAGACCCTTGTCCAGTAACTCAGTAAGATATTGAAGAGCCATACTCAAATTAGGCTCAGAAATCTCCAAATTCTTTGCTTTACTCCAAAACAAAAATCTCTTCCATTTTGCTGTACACTTTCCTTGTACTAGGTCTTCTAGCTTCCCTAATCACATTTAAAACTTGTTGAGGAAGTTGAGACCTGCTGTGTTTCAACACAGAATATGCCAGGCTGTCAGATGAAGAGAGTGAAGCTTGACATTGAGCAGATGACCGTCCTGCTGGGAAAACAGATGTGGAATCAAAGGTTAAGGCCATGGAGGCTTCTTTACCAGACTCAGTAGAGGGTACCAGTGTTGCCAAGGCCAATCTGGAGCTATCAAAATCATCCTTGGCCTGTCCTGTCTGACCTTTAACAGCACCTTTGGAAGAAGAGGCAGAGGTGGAAAGGCATACACATGAAGGTTTGTCCAACTGAAAGACAGAGCATCCACTTTCCAAGCTGTGTGATGAAACCCCTTTGTGCAAAACTGTGGCAGCTGGTGGTTTAGTGGAGAAGCGAACAGATCTATGTCTGGAGTTCCCCATGACACTGTCAATTTCTGAAATACATGAAGATCCAGTTTCCACTTGTGGGGATCCATGATTTGTCTGCTTAACACATCTGCTAAGGAGTTCTGTGCTCCTGGCAGAAACCTTGCCTGAAGAGTTAGGTGCAAGCGCAGTCTCCCATAAAATCATCGCTTGCCTGCATAGAGGATAAGAATGTGTTCCCCTTGTTTGTTGAAGTACCACATGACAGTTGTGTTGTCTGTTAGAATCAACACCTGCCCTGGAAGAAGTAACTCCTTGAAAGCCAGCAATGCGAACTGGACTGCTAACATCTCCTTCATGTTGATATGTAGATGCTGTAGTCTGGCAGGCCACTTGTCTTGTATCCACTTTCCATTTAGATGAGCTCCCCAAGCAATGTCTGAGGCATCTGTCGGTAAAATCTGACTCGCCTCTGGCCGGGTCACAGAGAGTCCCTTGTTTAGGTGACATTCCTGAGCCCACCACAAAATTCTCCTTGAAGGCAAGGTATTATTTGAATGACAGTGTCTAAATCCTGGCAGTGCTGTGTCCATACATTTTGAGATACCATTGTAACTTCCTCATATGCAGTTTGGCATTGGGAAGCACCAGAATACAAGATGCCATGAACCCTAATGCTTGAAGGACTGTCTCTGCAGTCAGCACGGACTGATGAGATAGTTGATGGAAGTAAAGTGATAGACTCTTTTGTTTGTCCGGGGTTAAAAGGCCATCTGGGCTGCTGTATTCAGTCTCACACCCAGAAAGCACATGTCTTGAGAGGGTACTAGACTGGACTTTATTTCGCTCACAGAATACCCTAGGCATCTTAGCACTGCTATAAGATATTCCAGATGCTGTAGAAGGTCTTCCTTTCTTGAGCCAGGATCAGGCAGTCGCTTAGATAAGCATAGATTTGAAGTCCTTGTAGCCTGAAGTAAGCTATCACTGGAGCCAGAACCTTTGTGAATACTCTGGGCAGTAGATAAGCCAAAGGGCAATGCAGAGAACTGATAAAGAGAATTTCCAGCTCGAAACCGCAGATACTTCCTGTAACTTAGCCTGATAGGCACATGAAGGTAAGCTTCCTTGAGAACTAAAGTTACCATCCAGTGATCTTTGCCGAGCAGGGTAAAAGCTGTTGTAACGCCAACATCTTGAACTTGGGAATGTCCAGATAAGTGTTGAGGAGAGATAAATCCAAAAGCAGTCTCCACGTGTTCCCCTTCTTTGGTACTAGGAACATGCGAGAATAAAATCCTAGGCCCCTTTCTGATACAGGGACTGGCTGAATGATGTCCAACACCCATCTGTCTTGAATAATTAAATCCCAATTTTCTTTGAAAAGAGACAGTCCTTCAAAGGAGCTGCCAGACGAGAATCTACTGGCAGCTGAAAAGGCAGGTCATTGGGTCTGTTTACGAAAGGACTGACCCCTGCCCTCACCAGAAGTCTGAGCAGGTGAACTCCTGTTCTAGGCCTAAAAGAACCTTGAGCCCTGCCCCTACCACGCCTAGACCTACCCCTAGACTGGGAATCATAAGCAGGATATGTCCACCCCTTAGCAGGCCAATTTCTACTAAACTTCGTGGCTGTACCTGCAAAAAATCTTTAACAGTTTGCATAGACTTAGCTTTGTCCTCCATTTTCTTTAAAACTGCTTCCACAGGTGAACCAAACAACACATCAGACTGTAAAGGAGCATCCAAAATCCGTGTCTTAACATGCTCAGCCAAATTTTGATCCCTCAACCAGGCATGCCTGCGAAGAACAGAACTAGTGGCAGCCACCCTCGAGGAGGCCTGCACAGCATCAAAACCACATTGCAAAGAATGCTTGCCCACTTGTTCAGACACATAAACTAAATCCAGCAAGTCTTTACAATCAATACCTTCCGCCAAAGCATCCACCTTAGATTTCAATTGTGAAAGGAGATAATTTTGATATTTCAGCATGTGAAACTGACAATTCAACGCCCTCATGGCTAGAGAAGAAGAAGTATACACTTTCTTACCCCACCTATCTAACGCCCTTGCCTCTTTGTCAGTGGGAACAGGATTTTTAACCACAGAGGCCTTAACACCTTTAGGCCCCTGAGAAACAGTTTCTGGGTCCGCCCTAGGACTCTTAAACAAATACTTATGAGCTTCGGGCACCCTATAGTACCTATCAGGTTTAACAGGAGCAGGAGGCAAAGAATCAGGGTTCAGGGAAGCCTCTGCAAAAACATCTTCCACCACATTCAACACAGGAGGTATAGCTAAGGGCCTATGCTGGGGTAAAAACAAGAATTCCCTAAGTCTCTTCCTGGAATCAGAGTAATCCTGGCCTTCCCATTTAAAGTGCTCCCTCATGGAATGCAGAGTCTCTGAAAAGAAAAATCCTCAGGAGGAGAAGCCAAGGAGTGGCATCATCCACATCAGAATCAGAATAATGAGGATACTCCAGCAAATCTTCCGCAGAAGACTCAGAAGCCCCTGAACCCTGTTCAAAACTGTCAAACTCTGGTTCCACTCTAGGCCTCTTATCAGGAGGGCCCATAGAACCTCTAATCATAGTAATCAAATCTTCTGCCATTTTAAGCATATGTGTCTTAGGTACAGAACCCGAAAGGCTAGGAGAAGCCCCTACTGAAGCTGAAGTTGGCCTACCTCTAAAAGAAGTTTTGGCAACAGAAGGAGAGGCTCTAACTACTTTGGGAAGAGAGGGAAGAATAGTTACCTGAGAAGCCCCTCAGCCTGGCCTGCCTCCTGAGAGGGTACATCCTGTAAAAGTAAAGTTTCTGCCTGAGACTCCATAGAAACTCCTGGCAAAACCTCTGGCTCCACTGAGCCATCTAAAGAACCGACGTCCGGGACTGCCGGTTCATCAACCCTAGGCTTCGCTGTTTTGTCCTTGCGCTTCTTGAAGCGGGCCGGAGCATCCGACGGCATTTTATAATTGCAACGCTTCCCAAACACTAATCTGGCACAGTCTAACCTCCTCTTAATAGTGCGTTTGTTAAACCTAGCACAAGAGCGCAACCAACAACGCGTGCTCAGGCCCTAAACAAGGTATACACAATGTATGGTAATCCCTATGAGGTATTTGTTTCCCACAAGAAATACAGTTATTCACTTTTTCTGACATCCGGTTAAATACTGAGGCAAGACAAAACCAAAATGTTCCCCAACGGGGTACTTAGCCAACTCTGATTCGGTCTGAAACTCCGTTCGAAATATTTCAGAACGCCAACCTGCACTCGCAAAACTGCTTCTGCATCGGACCACGGCAAAAGACTGAGGATATGACGCCGGTCATGCGCATTAGTACCCTGACGTACTGACGGCAGTCTAATGCGCCCTGACCGACGTCAGCCTTATACTCTGGTATTCGGGCCGACTGGATGCGGACTATACCCAATAGTAAGGACTGCAGCAATGGAAAACGAAGAACATCTGCTGTAGTGTCAACATTTTGAATTTTGGAACATCCAGGTAAGTATTTAGAGTTGAAAGGTCTGGTATGGGTCTCCAGGCTTTGTCCTTTCTGGGGAACCACGAAGAGTCTGAGTAAAATCCTTGTCCTTGTTCCTGCTGTGGTACTTTTTGAATAGCTCTCATGTCCATGAGGGCTGAAATTTGTTTTTGAGCCTCTGCCCATTGATTCTGTGGCAGGTTTGGCATTCCTTTTAACCTTGGTAAAGTGTGAAAGTGGAACCTGTAACCTTGAGACACAGTATTCAGAACCCATTGGTCTTGGGTGATTGTTTGCCAATTTTGAGAAAAAAGTGCTAGTTTTCCTCCTAAGGGGGCTGCCAAAAGGGAAGTGCTTTGCGTACGAAGGGGGAAGTCATTGGGACGGTTTCCTGTAAGGTTGAGACTTGTCCTCACCTCCTTTTGGGGTTGAGGTACCCCACTGTCCGTTAGAGCCTTGGGGTTGAGATCTGCCTCTCTGTGGCCTGTTTGACACTGGAAAGGACCAATTCTCTGTAGGCCAATTTCTGCTAAATCGAGGTGGCTGTACCTGTAAGAAATCTTTGACTGTTTGCATAGATTTAGCTTTATCCTCCATTTTCTTTATAGGTTCATAGGTTTATACTAGGCTATCTGCCCTAAGGCATTTATAAGCCTAGCCCAAATTTTTGTGGCTTATGCCACCCCTTATATGAAAAAATACTGTGCCCATTAGTTTGTTGTGCCTCTGTCCAGCAGTGACACAGAGATGATTCCCGGGATAAACCTACGATCTCTCATCCACAGGTCAAGATTTCTCTTGAACAGAGCCAGCGAGGTGCTCTGCCTCACATGGGCCGGAATTTTATTCCACAGCATAGGGAGTCTCTGAGTGATAAATCTATCCCTCCAGCACGTCCTATTTATATCCGTGCTAAGGTTTAAGTCGCTTGCTCTAGTGGTTGTGGTTTTGGTGGATTTGGATTTTTTAAGGTGGAGCATGTCCATTAATTCCGGGTTGGACATGGCCTTGTATGTCAGGCACATGTCACCTCTGAGCAGACGGTATGCAACTGAACAGAGCTGGAGTTTCTTCAATCTGGCAGCATATGACAGATTTTGGAGTCCCTTTATCCTTTTGGTGAGGAACTTTTGGAGTCTCTCCAATTGCTGCAGATGTCGGGTGCGATACATCCCGAATGGGGCATTGTACTCGATCATTGGTCTGATAAGTGAAGAGTAGACCTCACTAGATCTGGATGTGAATCCCTTCATGATCAGGTGGGCAATGTAGAAGGTCTTTCTAACCACTTTAGCAACGTGAGTGTCAAAAGAAAGGCCACTGTCAACCTGGGTCCCCAGGTCGCTGATAACCTCTTCTGTGCTTAGTGGATTGCCACCTATATGGTAGCTTGGGGTTACCTTGTTTTTCCCCGAAGGGTATGACTATACATTTTTTGGCGTTTAACTTCAGGCCATGGCTCTGGCACCAGCTATCTGTTTCTGTGAGTCCCTTCTGAAGGATATCCGTGTCTGATGCACTTTCCACTATTGCAGTCGTCTGCAAACTTTGTCAGCCAAAGTCCTCCCATGTTGGCCTGTACTTCTGAGAAGTAGATGCCGAACAATAGGGGGCCAAGGACCGTGCCCTGTGGGACACCGCCAGACCGCTTGGAGTCTGACATAGCGCCAGCAACTGTAACCCTGTGGGTTCTGTCCTTAAGCCAGTTTGCAACCCATCTTGTGACATATGGGTTTACATTTAAGCTGGTAAGTTTTTCTACAATATCAGAGTGGGGTATTGTGTCGAAGGCCTTTAACACCTCTTCTGCCTTAACACCAAACAAGGTATCATGCTGTAAAGGAGCATCCAATAATTTTGCCTTAACATAATCAGGTAAATTCTGTTCTTTTAACCAAGCATGTTTTCAAATCACAGAACCTGTAACTGCGGCTCTACAAGAGGCCTCTAAAGAATCAAAACCACATTGCACAGTATGTTTTCCCACCTGTTCAACTGCATGCAATAAATCCTGCATTTCTTTATAGTCAGGAGCTTCTGAGCTTGCTAGCATTTTCTGTTTTAACTGAGCCATTAAATATTGTTGGTACTTAAGCATGTGAAACTGGCAATTTAAAGCCCTTACTGCTAAAGTTGCAGAAGTGTAAACTTCCTTCCCCCATCTAGCCAATGCTCTAGAATCTCTGTCAGAGGGGACTGGAATTTTTGCAATGGAAGCCTTAACCCCTTTGGGACCCTGGAAAATAGTTTCTGGATCAGCAGAAGGGTTTTTATAAAGAAACTTAGGGTTTTTATAAAGAAACTTGTGAGAATCAGGGACTCTATAATACCCATCTGGCTTGGCTGGTGCGGGGGGAAAAGAATCAGGAGATAAGCTGGATTCAGAGAACACATCATCCACAATATGTAACACAGGTAGAATAGCCAGGGGCCTGTGCTGAGGCAATAAAAGGAAGTCCCTGAGCCTTTTCTTGGATTCTGAATAATCCTGACTTTCCCAATGGAAATGCTCCCTCATGGTATGTAAAGTTTCCCCAAAAGAATAATCCTCAGGAGGAGAGGCGGAAGGGATAGATTCTTCAGCATCAGAGTCCTCATAGGGGGGGTAGAGAGTATCCCTGGTCTGAAGAGGAATCAGTGGAAATGGAAACCTGATCAGAGGAATCATAGTCTGTATCCTGCCTAGGCCTTTTCTCAGGAGGGGGGTGGGAACCCCTGATTAGAATAATGAGGTCCTCAGCCATTTTAAGCATCTGTTTCTTAGGCATGGAGGACTGTCCAGGAGAATGCTGTACTTGCTTCTTTGTCTTTAATGGGGTTTTTGTCTTGGCTGTTGCTTTAATGGTAAGTTGTGAAGGTCTGAAAACACCCCTAGAAGCCTATGCCTGCTCAGCGGCTCCAGATCCATCTGAGGGATTAGTTTCCATAGGCCCAATACCTTGAGTTTTCAGAGGCCTAGTTGTCTCATGTGGGAGTCGGAGGTGGCCTGTGGCTCTGAGGTAGCGGGTGTAAGGGGCTGCGAAAGCACCTGAGAACTGGCAAACCAGCGACTGGCCTAGAAGAGGCTTCGTTGTCGGTTTTGGACCTCGGATACCTGTCTTTATCCTTGTCTTTGCGTTTTTTCAGAATTGCGGTCGTCGGTTGATCCAATGGCATAGTATAATTGAACCTTCGGCCAAAGTAGTGCAAAGCAAAATCAAAACGTCGTTTTATAGTGCATTTGTTAAATCTAGCACAAAACCGACAACTAGTGACGTTGTGATCAGGGCCTAGGCATGGAATACAGTAAGTCCTTATGAGGTATTTGCTTCCCACAAGAAATACAATTATTAACTTTTTCTGACATCGGTCTGAGGCAAGAAAAAAGTTTCCCCAACAGGGTACTTAGCTTTATTGAAGACTTCGGATCTGAAATTAGACTTCGAAAATCTCAGGAGTCGGCCGACCGGCACTTGGGAACTGCTTTTGCTTCGGGCACCGCGCGGCAAGAAAGACTGAAGAAAATGGCGTTGGATGCATCTTATATACCCCTGGTGCATTGACGTCAGGGAAGAAGCGACAGCAACAGACGCCGGACCAAGACTTTGGAACTCTGGCCGACTGCAGGACCGCCTGACTGCAGGATAACCCAAGTGTAATGACTGCAGCAGTGTAACACGATAAACATCAGGAGGTATAGCCAAAGGCCTATGCTGAGGAAGAAGAAGAAAATCCCCAAGTCTCTTTTTAGATTCAGAGAAATCCTGACTTTCCCAGTGGAAATGTTCCCTTAAGGTATGTAAAGTTCCCCCAAAAGGAAAATCTTCAGGGGGAGAAGCAGAGGGAATGGAATCTTCTGCATTAGAGTCCCCATAAGTAGGAATAGATCATTCCTGGTCATTAGAAGAGTCAGAAGAAATAGAATCCTGTTCAGAAGATTCATAATCAATGTCTTGCCTAGGCCTCTGAGAAGGTGGGGGGGGGGGGGGGAGTCGGCTACCCCTGATAAGAGTAATTAAATCTTCAGCCATTTTGATCATTTGTTTTTTAGGCATAGGGGCCTGCATGTGGCCCAGGCATCGTTTTTTTTTAGGCATAGGTCGAGATTTTGGCCTTAGTTTTGAAGATGGAGTTGGTCTAATATACAAATCTGTAGGCCTGAAAACACCCTCAGAAGCCGGTGCCTGCACAGCGGCTCCGGACCCATCCAAGGTAGACACATCTGCGGGTTCCATAATTGAAGCATCTCGCGGCATACCGGACTCCGAATGGGTCTCAGTAGAGGCCTGCGTATGAGAAGCAGCAGGTATCAGGGATTGCGAAAGCGCCTCACTGAGTACCGGCGAATTGGCGACTGGCTTAGGAGAAGCGTCGTCAGCAGTTTTGGACCTCAATGGCCTCTTTTTCTTTGCGTTTTTTTTTAGGTATTCCGGTAGTCTGATTGCTAACAGACATTTCTGGATAATTAAAGCGTGAGCCAAAATATTTAGAAGCAAAAATGTACCGACGTTCGATAGTGCGTTGATTAAATAAAGCACAAAACTGACAGCAAGGTACGCTGTGGTCAGGGCGTAAGCAAGGAATACAGTACAAATGAAAATCCTTATGAGGTATTTGCTTCCCACAAGTAATGCAATTATTAACTTTTACTGACATCGGTAAGGAGCAAGAAAAAGTTTCCCCAATGGGGTACTTAGCTTTTTAGTTGAAGACTTCAGATCTGAAACTCGAAAACGAAAATTTCAGGAGTGGGCCGACCGGCACTTGCGAACTGCTTCAGGCACCGTGTGGCAAGAAAGACTGATGTAATGGCATTGGCTGCATGTTTTATATCCCTGACATAATAGAAGAAGGGATAGCAACCGACGCAGGACCCAAGACTTTGTTAATCAGGCCAACTGAGGGCAACCTGCCAGCAGATTACCCAAATGTAATGACTGCAACAGTGAAACACGAAAAACATCGGGTGTTCCACGCCAGAGGTCAACTCCTTGCTGGTCAGACCTGACCACAATCACCCTAGACATCCATATCCTACCCCCACCCCCATTAAGGAAACCACCGTCAAAAACTACTCCAAAGTCAACTTCATGCTTCTTAAGACAGGAAGTGGCAAACTTTACGACACCCATGCAGATGGAAAATAGAGGTATGACTGCTGAATCTTACAGAAATGCACTGTATAAGCACATACACGAGTGCATGGATCGTGCCATCCCCAACAGAGCCAAGACGCTATCCTCCAAAAAAAGGAAGCCAATCTGATGGTCCCCTGCCATAAATAAACTCTACAACACAAGGAAGAAGCTGTTGCAAAAAAAAAAAAGTAAAATCCCAAGATTGGAGAATCTCCCTGGTCAGCCTCAGCAAGAAGCTGAGATCCCTCATAAAATCCTCCAAAGCCAGTTATGAAAATAAAATCACCACCGATTCCAAAGAAAACCACAAAGCATTTTACAGCTATGCTAAGAATCTCAATGGCAACACTCGGATCTGCTCTGACCTACAGCACAATGGCACTAAACCTACAGAATCAACAGATATTGCCAACATCCTGGCAGATAGGTTCAGTGCTAACTTTAGCCCCCCCCCCACATCCTCCAAAGGGCCCATCTTAATACCAGAAGAATGCATAGCCCCTGTAATCACTGACAAACAAGTAAAGACTGCACTCTCCAAAGCCAAGAACACAGCATCCACGGGACTACACAACATCCCTGGCTGCGTACTGCACAAACTACAGAACGAACTGGCACACCACCTAAGTATCATGTACAGTCATAGCCTCACCTCAGGCTATGTGCCTACTGAATGGCACAAAGCGATGGTTATCCAACTCCACAAAGGGGTGCCACCATGATCCCCAGAAACTACTGTCCCATTAGCCTGACGAGCCTGGTCTGCAAGGCCATGGAACGTATCATCTTGGAGCTTATAAACAGAGACACAGGTAACCTCCAAACCCTGGACCCGACTCATTTTGGGTTTGTAAAAGGTAGATCATGTTTATTAAACCTGACTGACTTCTTTGAAGCAGACACTAGAGCCATACACTAGGGCAAGGCAGTGCACACAGCCTATCTTGACCTCACCAAGGCTTTCAATACCATCTAAACTCACTAAACTGGGCATAAATCCCCATGTCATAAGATGGGTGGCCAACTGACTCAATGACAGAACCCACACAGTAAAAGTAGCAGACTCCAAGTCCGACTTCAGGCCAGTGACAAGTGGAGTACCACATGGGTTCAGTCCTGGGTCCTCTCCTGCTCAGCATCTACTTCTCAGAAATGCAGGCCAACACATAAGGTCTTTGGCTAACAAAGTTCACAGATGACTGCAAACTGGGAGCCATAACAGAATCACCTAATGATACAGACATTCTAAAAGGGTGTCACAAACAGATGCTTGGTGTCAAAGTCATGGCCTCAAGCTCAATGCCAAGAAGTGTACTGTCATCCCCATTGGGAAAAACTTGTTACCCATGAACTACCACATAGGCGGTAGCTCACTAAATACAAAGTGTGATAAGAGATCTCGGGACACAGGTGGACAGTAGTCGCTCCTTTGATAACTACATCACCACAGTAGTTAGGAAATCCTTCTACGTGGCACACGTCATCACAAAAGGGTTCTCCTCTAGAATAAAGGAGGTCATTATTCCTCTCTACTCATCCCTCATCAGACCCATTATATAGTACAATGCCCCATTTGGCATGTATCTCACAAGACACCTACAACTGGAAAGATCACAGAAATACCTCACTAAGAGGATTACTGCCCTCAAACAGATGCCATTCGCAGACCTTCTCAAAAAACACCAGCTCTACTCTGTCGCTTATTGCCTACTCAGAGGCGATCTCTGCCTAACATACAAAGCTATGTCAAACCCAGAGCTGTTGGACATGTTACACAAAGAAATCCCAGTCTCTCCAAACCACATGCTCAGGGGACCTAAACCTCGTCACCACAATAAACAGAACATGCTGGAGGGATAGATTCCTGTCCCAGAGACTTCCCATACCCTAGAACAGACTACCCATTCATGTCAAGCAAAGCTCCTCATTGGCCCTCTAAGAAAAATCTTGACTGGATGGGAAATAGAAAATTCACCCCGGGGATCACTTCTGCAACACTGCTAGACAGGGGCACAGGAAAATAATTTCCTTGGGTGGCGAAAGCCAGGGAACCTTTTTGGCTAGGCTTATATAGGCCCCAGGGCTAAGAGCCTAGTACCTCCCTATGAACCTATGAACATGAAAACTTCATCAACATGTAAATTAAAGGTAATGCTGCTAAACACTAGGAGTCTAAACATGAAACTGCACTCACTGCGAGCATTCTTAACCCTGGAAGATGCTGACATTTGTGCAGTCAAAGAAACCTGGTTCAAAGCTGTGGAAAGCACCAAAGCCATACCAGGTTACTCATCCCATCATACATTCAGACCCTAAATCGTGGGCAGCAAAGCAAAAGGAGGTGGAGTTTCAATATATATATATAAAAAGACATGCATACCTCCAGGCTGATCAAACAGTATGATGCACAGGAAACACTCCAGATGCAGTTAACACCTGACAAGACCCCTATTCAAATCACAGACAGCTATAGGCCTCCAACTTTGACTAAAGATTCCCACTCCACCTATCTGGACCTCTTTGAATCTATCAAGATTCAACCCTTTACCCTGATCTTTGGCGACTTTTACTACTCAACCATGGATTGAAAGAAATACTCGTGCCAAACACAAATGCTCAGAGATGCCTTGATTTTGTCAATGCAAATGCCTTGGACCAGTTGGCTGAAACCCTCACAAGAGGTGAAAATATTTTGGATTTGGTATTAACCAACGTGAGTAACCACTGCAGCATCCCTACTGTGTCATCATCCCTGGTACAATCCGAACACAAAGCGATCACTTAAGAAGTCACCATTCTCCTCTGAACCCTCACAGCAAGGGTCAAAAAAAAAAAAAACTTCTCCAAAGCTGATTATGATTTCCTGAGGGAAAGTATAAACAGCTTCACAGCCTCTTCAAACCTACACCAAAGTACTAAAAGAGCATTTAAATAGCTGCATGAATCAGGAATACCTGACAGGATGAAATCCTCCTCCTCAAGGAAGAGGAGACCGATCTGGTGGACATATGCAATAAACTCTATAATAAAAGGAAAACAATTGCTGTCCAGGACCTAGAAGGAGCAGGTGGCTAATTGGAAGCACGTTCTCCTTAGCCTGAACAAGCAAATAAGAGCAATACTGAAATCCTCCAAAGCAAACAGAGTCCAAAACTTGCCACATCTACTAAAGACAATCATAAGACCTTCTTCACATATGTCCGCAATCTCAAGGGAAGCACACAAAGTACAGTTTTGTACCTACCATAAATGTAGATGTTGGAGTGCTCATACAGCTGCAGTCATTACAGATGGGTTATCCTGCCGTCAGGCGGGTCCTCGGTCAACCGAAATCCAAAGTCTAGGTCCGGCGTCGGTTGTTGTCGCTTCTTCCCTGACGTCAGTGCGTCGGGGGTATAAAAGAGGCAGCCGACGCCATTTTCTTCAGTTTTTCTTGCCCCAGATGTCAGGTGCCCCCAGAAGGAAGGCAAAACATAATATTATGCAAACATCCAATGTAGAAAAATCAAAAAACAGTAGTTGCAAGCAAATACACCATAAAAGAATACCCCAAATAGGTTATATGATAAAGGTGTTTGTCATAAGGTCTGTCCTAAGAGGGGATGGAGGGAGGGTAACCTGGACTGCAGCTATCTACATTTATGGTAGGTACAAAACTGTACTATGCGTGCATACAGCTGCAGTCATTGCAGATGGGTAGAATCCCAAAGCTAAGTAAGGGTGGTAGGCATTAAGTGGAACTAGGAGGGGCTAGGATGCCTTGCAGGACTGCTGTGGCAAAGCCCGCTCTAGATTTTGAGTACAGTGGAAGGTGGTAGTGCTTGGAGAAAGTGTGCACTGAACTCTAAGTAGCTGCTTCCAAAATATCCTTGGTAGGGACCCCCCTGGGGAAACCTGCAGAGGTAGCTGTAGCCCTGGTGGAGTGGGATCTGATGTATACAGGCACAGATTTTCCATGAAATGAATAACAAAAGCGTATGCAGTGGGCTATCCATTTTGAAATTGTCTGTTTGGAAATAGCCTTTCCTTGAGCACCTGTAGCATAGGACAAAAAGAGTTGCTCAGATTTCCTGAATGACTTTGTTCTGTCCAAGTAATAACGAAGCTGTCTGTGAATGTCCAAGGAATGTAGTAGTCTCTCGCCTTTGTTCTGTGGATTTGGATAGAAGGTAGGTAAATGAATAGTCTGATTCAAAGCTACACTGGATACTACCTTTGGCATGAAGGTAGGGTTGGTTCGTAAGGAAACTCTGTCCTGATGGAAAATGATGAATGGTTGCACAGCCATGAGGGCCTGTAGCTCCAAAACCCTGCGTGCTGAGGTAATAGCCAGAAGAAGGCCGTTTTCCATGACAAGTATTGTAGCTCTTTTGAAGAAGCCGGCTCAAAGGGAGGCAGGGTCAGCTTTTCCAATACGAAGTTGAGGTCCCAAGCTGGGACTGGTGGTTTCCGTGGGGGGTTTATATTTTTTGCCCCTCTGAGGAACTGCCTTAATAGAGGATGTGAGAATAAAGGAGGATCTGTATTGTATTGTGCAGAAATGGCTGAAGCGTGTATCTTGATGGAGGAGAAGGAAAGGCCACTGTTTAACATCTCAGCTAGGTACTGTAAAATTTGAGGTATATTTATTACCCAAGGATTCTGGCCCTTTTCTTGATTCCAGGAACAAAATCGTTTCCATTTGGCGGAGTAGGCTTTTCTAGTACAGGGTCTTCTGGCCTCCAAGATGACATCCTGCACCTCCTTGGAGAGAAGAGACTGTTGGGAAATTAAGGTATTCTCTATGCAGCTAGATTTAGGGTTTTGAGCTGGCTGTGAAGGATTTTGTAGTTGTGCTGGGACAACAGAAGAGGAACTAGAGGTAGGATCCATGGTGGTGAGTGTGTCAGGCTCTTTAGGAGAGGATACCAGTGCTGTCGTGGCCAGTCTGGGGCAATGAGAATCATTCGTGGCCTCTCTGCTCTGGCTTTTAATAGAACTTTGGTCAGTAGAGGAAGAGGCGGGAAGGCATAGACTGTCAATGTTGTCCAATTGAAAGAGAGAGCGTCCACTTTCCAGGCCTGTGGATGATAGGTCCTTGAACAGAATTTTTCCAACTGGTAATTTCTGTGGGTAGCAAATAGGTCTATGTCTGGCTGTCCCCATGCCGGAGTTATCTTTGAGAAGACTTGAGGATGCAACTTCCATTCGTGAGGTTCTGTCATATTTCTGCTTAAGTTGTCTGCCAGTGTGTTTTCCTTCCCTGGCAGGAATTGTGCCTGTAGTTGAATTTGTAATTCCAGTGCTGTATTCCACAGGGTCATGGCTTGCCTGCACAGGGGGTATGAATGAGTTCCCCCATTTGTTTATGTACCACATGATTGTGGTGTTGTCTGTCCTTATCAATAGCTGGCCTGGATGGAGTAGGTCTTTGAAGGTCATAAGAGCATTTTGCAAGGCTAGCATCTCCTTTTGGTTGATGTGTAGGTGCTTCTCTTTTTGAGATCATTTTCCCTGAATGCACTGATCTGCCATGTGTGCTTCCCAGGCGTAGTCTGAGGCGTCCGTTGTGATGATTTGAGTTGCTTGAGGTAAACAGAAAGGGAGACCTGTGTTTCTTTGGCATGCTTGAGCCCACCACAAAAATTCCTTTTGAAGGCATGGAATGAGTGGTATAATTGTTTCCAAGCTGTGGCTGTGTTGAGACCATAAGTTTTTTAGGTACCATTGTAGTTTCCTCATATGCAGCTTTGCACATGGTATTAGATTAGTAGGATGCAAGATGTCATGTATCCCAGAGCCTGCAGGACTTTCCTTGCAGTTAGTCTGGTGAAAGTTGCCATTTTGTTGAAGTATTGAGACAGTTGCCCTTGTCTGGCGTGAGGTAGGCCATCTGGGTGGTTGTATTTAAGCTGGCACCCAGGAAATTATCTGTTGAGAAGGTATTAGTTTTGATTTCTTTTTGTTCACTGTGTATCCCAGGTAGTTTAACAGTTTTATTACAAACGCCAGATGCTGCAATAGAATGTCCTTGCTGTCCGCTTGGATCAGGCAGTCGTCCAGATATGGGTAGATTTGTATTCCTTGTTGTCTGCAGAAGGCAATTACTGATTCCAGGCATTTCGTAAACACTCTGGGCGCAGTAGATAAGCCAAAGGGCAATGCAGAGAATTGGTAATGGATTGAACCTGCAAGAAATCTGAGGTATCTCCTGCAATCTTGTCTGATAGGGACATGCAGGTATGCCTCCTTGAGGTCCAACGTTACCAGCCAAGACTCCTTGCCCAGCATGGGAAGAAGCTGCTGTAATGTGAGCATCTTGAATTTTCACCTGTAGGTATGTGTTTAGGATGGATAGGTCTAAGATGGGTCTCCAATCTTTGTCCTTCCTTGGTACCAGAAATAGTCTGGAATAAAAACCTTGACCTTGTTCTTTTGCAGGTACCTCTTGAATTGCTTTCATATCCATGAGAGCGGAAATTTGTCTTTGTGCCTCTGTCCATTGATTTTGTGGCAGGTTTGGCAAGCCTCTCATTTTTGGAAGGGTGTGAAAGTGGAACCTGTAGCCTCTGTCTATAATGTCCAGAATCCATTTGTCTTTTGTAACAATGTGCCAGTTTTTTGAAAATAATGCCAGTTTTCCGCCCAAAGGTGCTGCCATTATAGCTTTCTTTGGCAGGCATAGGGGGAAGTCATTGTGTCTGTTTTCTAAATGACTGATCTATCTTCTCCACCTCTTGGGGTTGGTGCTTGCCACTGTCTAGCTCTGTAAGATCCTTGAGGTTGTCTTCTACCCCTTGGGCGTCTGTATCTGCCCCTTTGAGGTCTGTCCGTGGCTGGAAAGGACCAATTTTTTTGAAGGCCAGTTTCTGCTGAAGCGTGGAGGTTGCACCTGCAAGAAATCTTTCACTGTTTGCATAGATTTCGCTTTTTCCTCCATTTTCTTTAGTACCTCCTCAGCTTTAACACCAAACAATACATCTTTTTGAAGTGGTGCATCTAATAACTTTGCTTTGACATGATCTGGTAAGGTTTGCTCTTTGAGCCAAACATGCCTACGTATGACAGACCCCATGACAGCAGCTATACATGAGGCCTCTAAAGAATCAAAACCACACTGCAAGGTATGTTTACCCACTTGCTCTGCTCCATGCAACAAATCCTGCAACTCTTTCAAATCTGGTTGTTCTGTTTGTCATTTTGCTTTTCAGCTGAGATAACAAAAACTGTTGGTACTTTAACATATGAAATTGACAGTTTAATGCCCTCATGGTTAAAGTGGCAGATGTATACACCTTTTTCCCCCCACCTTTCTAATGCTCTGGAATCTCTCTCTGAAGGTAAAGGGTTTTTGGCAGTAGAGGCCTTTATTCCCTCGCGACCCTGTGAAATTGTTTCTGCGTCAGCAGTATGGCTTTTATAAAGGAACTGGTGAGAATCAGGAACCCAGTAATACCTGTCTGGTTTAACAGGGGCTGGAGGTAAAGAATCTGGATTAAGACTGGCTTCTGTGTACACATCATCCAAAATATCTAAAACAGGAGGGATAGCCAGGGGCCTATGCTGGGGGAGCAGTAGAAATTCCCTGAGCCTTTTCTTGGAATCTGAGTAATCTTGGCCTTCCCAGTGGAAGTGATCCCTCAATGTATGCAGGGTTTTCCCAAAAGAGTAGTCCTCAGGGGGGGAGACCGAGGGAATACACTCCTCAGCATCAGAGTCTTCAAAAGGGGAATAGGCATAATCTTGGTCCTCAGAATGGTCTGAGGTAATAGAAGCCTGGTCTGAGGAAGGGTACTCTTCCTCCAGTCTGGGTCTTTTGTCAGAGGGGGTTTGAGAACCCCTGATGAGAGTTATCAAATCCTCAGCCATTTTAAGCATCTGTTTTTTTTTTTTTTTTTTTTAGGCATGGGGCCTTGAGAGGAGGTCTGAGGACCCTGTTTTAGTTTTCATGGTAGCTTTAGATTTAGTGAAGGATTTAATAGAGAAGGTGGTAGGCCTGAAGACACCTTCAGAAATGGCAGGCCTCACTAAATTTTCAGTTTCCCCGCCAAGAGTGGCGTCGGTATCTGCAGTGGGAATCGAGACCGAGGAGCCTGCGACCTCGGGTACTGAAGTCACCGATAAAATAGTTTCATCGGTAGTCAGGGGCTGCGTAGGCGCCTCGCTGAGAACCGGAGAACCGGTAGTCGGCCTAAGCATGGTCTCAGTACTCGGTGCAGACCTCGGATGTCGGTCCTTGTCTTTGCGTCTTTTGCTTAAAACTGGCGTCGGTGCATCAGACGACATGATATAATTAAACTTTTTGCCAAAATAATGAAGAGCGAACTCCGCCCGGCGCTTAATAGTGCGCTTGTTGAACCTAGCACAAAAACGGCAGGCCGAGACGTTGTGGTCTGGCCCTAAGCAAGGTATACAGAAAAGAGTGAAAATCCTTATGCGGTATTTGCTTCCCACAAGAAATGTAATTATTAACTTTGTCGGACATCGGTCTGAGGCAAGAAAAGTTTCTCCATCTGGGTACTTAGCTTTAAAGAAGACTTCGGCTGAAATACTTTCGTAAATCTCAGGAGCTGGCCGACCGGCACTTGCGAAATGCTTCTGGCACTGCACTGCAAGAAAGACTGAAGAAAATGGCGTCAGCTGCCTCTTTTATACCCCCAACGCACTGACGTCAGGGAAGAAGCGACGACAACCGACGCCGGACCTAGACTTTGGAATTCGGCCGACCGAGGACCCGCCTGACGGCAGGATAACCCATCTGTAATGACTGCAGCTGTATGCACGATGAACACCTGGTGATTAAGGACACCACATACACAAATGCTGTAGATATAGCCAACCTGCTGGCAGACAGGTTCAGTGAAAACTTCACCTCTCTGTCATCCCATCTGTAAAATAGGACATCCCCAGTACCTGCCCCACCCCATCTCCAGGGAGCAGGTCATCAATGCCCTCTCAAAGGCAAAAATACAGCCTCCATGGGACCCAATAACATCCAAGAATGCATGCTACATGAACTCAGGCAGGAACTTGCAGCACCATCTGGCACCCTATTCAACCAAAATCTGAGTACTGGCTTAGTCCCAGCCGAGTGGAGGACAGCCACAGTCATCTCTTTGCACAAAAGTGGAGCGTCCACCGATCCAGGAAATTAAAGACCCATCAGCCTAACTAGCCTGATCTGCAAGGCCATGGAGCGGATTATCATGGACCTCATTAACAAGGACACTAGCAACCTCCAGACACTCAATACCACACAGTTTGGTTTCGTTAAGGGGAGGTCGTGCCTGTTAAATTTGGTTGACTTCTTTGAGACTGTCACCAAGGCCATGGATGAGGGGAAGACGGTGCACACCACCTACCTTGACTTGGCCAAAGCCTCCGATACTACTCCTCACTCAGGTAAAATACATCAACCCTCTCAACTAGGCATCAATCCATATGTTACCAGATGGATACCAAACTGGCTCACTGACAGAACCCACCAAGTCAAAATAGGGGAAGCCACCTCAAGCAGTAGACTTGTAATGAGCGGTGTACCCCAGGTATCAGTCCTGAGGCCTCTGCTGTTTGGGATATACTTTTCAGAGGTGCAGACAAAAAACAGTGGGCTATGGCTGACCAAGTTTGCAGATGACTAGTGATGTGGACATCCTCCAAAAGGGTCTCGCTCAAACAAATGACTGGTCCCAGAAACATGGCCTCAAACTGGATGCCAAAAAATGCATCCTCAACCCCTTTGGGGAGAGTGACACAAATTATCACATTGACAAGAAGGTCCTAAGCATGCAATCTGTCATGAGGGACTTGGGCACCCAGGTTGATAGTAAACTGACTTCTGACCACCATATTTCCTTCGTTGTACGGAAAGCATTCTATGTGGCCCACCTCATTAGTAAGGGTATCGCATCCACAGACAAGGTGGTCATAACATCCCTGTATTCTTCCCTTATGAGACCCTTTACTGAGTACAATGCCCCTTTTGGCATGTACCTCATGAAGTACATGCAGCAGCTGGAGAAACCACAGAATATCCACAAGGTGTCAAACATCTACCCTACACAGATAGGCTAAAGGCCCTGTCCCTCAACTCAGTCTCCTAGAGTCCTCAGATTGTCCTCTGTCTGGCATACAAAACAATCTCAGACCCCACCTTGATGGGGCTGCTGCATATGCGCAAGTCAAGCTCCACTCGAGTAACCTGTAAACAAGAACTCAAACTGGTCTGTGACATCAACAGGACTTGTTGGCAGGGCAGATTTGTGTCCCAGAGATTCTCCGTTTTTGTGGAACAGACTCTCTCTTCACGTCAATCAGAGTACCTCATTAACCCTTTTTAAGCTCAACCTGGATAACTGGATGGGGAACAGAAAATACACCCCTGGGATTCCACCTGTGTTCCTGCAGGACAGTGGCGTAGGGTGCTGACTTGTTGGAACAAGGACTAAATTCTTGGCTAGGCTTGTAAGGGCCTCAGGGCCAACAGCCTAGTAACTTCCTATGATCAACTGCAAAAGCATGTGAATGTGGATAGTGGTTTATTAGTATATAAGGGTACCTGAACAGTACTTGTGCATTATTAATTTCTGGCAACTGCCCTTTAAGGGCGACTGTCATACCAGTAGCTACCAAGGGGCTACATCATGGTTGGCTCTTAAGAGTAGACAGTAACTGTGCATAGGGTGTGCCACTGGAACTGTCACCATAAAGACAGGAAGAGGGATGATTGCCACTAAGCAGACTCTCTAGCCCTCCTGTGAAAATGCTGTGTCTTGATGCTTTTGAGTGTGCAGGCACTCGTGTGTGCTGTATGCATAAAATAATTTTGACCTAGTCTTAATTACTGTTGCTAGGAATGCACTGGAAGGCAATGGGCTGAGGGTAAGGAGGGTGAAATCAGCAGTGTGTGTAAAATTATGAGAAGCCAGTGATTACAAATCGGCACAGAAGCTATCAGTGTAGGACTTTTATCTGGGTTTGGGCAAATACTGATCACAACTCAAGCCAGCAGTGCACATCAGCCAAACTCATAAGACCAATCACCCCTCACATAATCAGCGCTCAGCTGTGTAGAGATAAGGCACTCATGAACATCACATTGATGGCACCAGGTTAGATTATAGGTGATTTTCCATTACAGAAGTTATCAAGATGGTATGACAAAGACCATACAACTTATCAGAGGTAATAGGAATCAAAAGTAGAAAAAAGTACAGTTTTGTACCTACCATAAATGTAGATGTCCGAGAGGTATGCATCTGCAGTCCTAACAAATGGGTTGTCCTGCCTCAGGCAGCCCTTCGGTCGGCCCGATTCCAAAGTCTGGGTCTGGCCTCGGCTGATGTCGCACTTCACCCGACGTCATAGCTGCAGTTAACCGGGTATAAAGGCATCAGCCGACGCCATTTTCCTCAGTGTTTCTTGCCCCAGATGCCAGGTGCCCTCTAGAAAGGCTAAATTTGGATAAATGCAAATGTTTCCAAACAATAGAGAGCAAATAGAAATAAACATGTATATACATATATACAAACAAATACACCATAATAGATTCCCCCAGCTAGCTACAAGATGGGCAAATACCCTAGGAGTATCACAGAGGGGAAGGAGGGTGGGTAATCCTGACTGCAGATGCATACCTCTCGGACATCTACATTTATGGTAGGTACAAAACTGTACTATGTCCTTCAAGGATGCATCTGCAGTCCTAACAAATGGGTAGAATACCATAGCCAAACTGGGGGAGGAGGTACTAAGAAGATTATGGTGTAGTTAAGATCCCTTGCAAAACAGCAGTGGCAAAACCTGCTCGGGATCTGGAGTATAAAGGTAGATTATAATGCTTGGCAAATGTATGCATGGAGTTCCAAGTAGCAGCCTCTAAAATGTCTTTGGTAGCCACTCCTCGTAAAAAAGCTGTAGTAGTAGCTGTAGCCCTTGTGGAGTGAGGTCTGATGTTTTCTGGAGTTGTCTTTCCATGATACGAGTAACAAAATCTAATGCAATTTCCTATCCATTTTGAGATTGTCTGTTTTGAAATTGCTTTTCCTTCCATTCCTGTTGCATATGCTACCAGAAGATGGTCAGTTTTCCTATTGTTCTTGGTTCTGTCCAGGTAGTAGCGCAATTGCCTATGCACATCCAAGGTATGTAGCAGTCTTTTCCCCCCTGTTCTGTGGGTTGGGGAAGAATGTAGGTAGGTGGATTGCTTGGTTTAATGATACCCTGGAGAAAACCTTTGGCATAAAAGTAGGATTAGTTCTCAGGGACACTCTATCCTGATGGAAGATCAGGAAGGGCTGTACTGCCATTAATGCCTGTAATTCAGAAACCCTTCTTGCTGAAGTGATTGCAAGTAGGAAAGCAGTTTTCCAAGATAAGTACTATAATTCTGCTGTTGCTGCTGGTTCAAAAGGGGGAAGTGTCAACTTTTCTAACACATAGTTCAAGTCCCATGTAGGCAATGGTGGCTTCCTTGGTGGCTTTACATTTTTAATTCCTCTCAGGAACTGAGTAGAGGATGAGAAAAGACTGGAGGATCCATGTTGTATTCTGCTGAAATAGCTGACGCATGAATCTTAATGGAGGAGTAGGACAGGCCATTGTGGAAAAGCTCTGCTAAGTATTCCAGGATGTTAGCTATTTTGCCAGTGATACATTTTCTCCTTTTGCTGCACTCCAAATGAGATATCTTTTCCATTTTGCTGAATAAGTTTTTCTTGTTGAGGGTCTGCGAGCCTCCAAGATAATGTCTTTAACCCTTTGAGATAAATCTGGGTTATTTTGTCTTATGCAATGTTCCAAGCAGCTAGCTGCAGTGTTTTCAAGTTTGGATGCAGGATTTTGAAGTTGTTCTGTGTTAGCAGTAAAGGAACTAGGGTAGAGGCCATGCGTGTTCCCGAGACATACTCCTCAGTAGTGGGTACCAATGCTGCCTCGGCCAGTCTGGAGCTATCAGGATGATCCTTGGGTGATCTTCTTTGATCTTCAGTAGCACCTTGTGCATCAAAGGAAGAGGTGGGAATGCATATGCTGTCAGGTTTTCCCAACTGAAAGATAGGGAGTCCACCTTCCAAGCAAGTGGGTGGTATGTCCTTGTGCAGAATTTTTTCAATTGGTGGTTGTGTGGGGATGCGAATAAGTCTATTTCTGGTAGACCCCATTTCCTTGTAATGGATTTGAAGATGTCTGGATGCAGCATCCATTCGTGGGCATCCGTGGTAGTTCTGCTTAAGATGTCTGCTAGTATATTTTCTTTTCCTGGCACAAATACTGCCTGGAGCTGAATGTTGAGGTTCAGGGCCACATTCCAGAGGTCCATTGCCATCCGGCATAGAGGATATGAATGTGTGCCTCCCTGTTTGTTGATATACCACATAACTGTGGTGTTGTCTGTCCTTATCAGTAAATGACCCTGTTGAAGAAACGGTCTGAATGTCTGAATTGCCAGTTTTACTGCCAGCATCTCTTTTTGATTTATGTGTAGGCTCAGCTGGTCTTGAGTCCATAAGCCTTGTATGCACTTGTCCATCATGTGTGCCCCCCAACCGAGGTCTGAGGCGTCCGTGGTGATAGTCTGGCTTGGGTGAGGGCTGTGGAAGGGCAGTCCTTTGTTCAATTGACAGGCCTGAGCCCACCATCGGAATTCTTGCTTCAGGCATGGAATTATTGGAATTTGGGTTTCTAGGCTGTGCTTGTGCTGAGACCATAAATTCCTTAGGTACCACTGTAACTTCCTCATATGTAGTCTGGCATGTGGAATCAATATTATGCAGGATGCCATGTAACCCAGGGCTTGCAGGACTTTCCTTGCTGTAAGCTGGTTCTGCGTTGTTAATGCCATGAAATAGAGTGGTAGGTGCTTCTGCTTTTCTGTTGTGAGGAATGCCATTTGGTTTGATGTGTCCAGTTCTGCACCCAAGAAGGTTATCCTTTGGGATGGTATCAGCCTTGACTTTTTTATGTTGACTGTGTATCCCAGGGCTTGCAATAGGTGAATGACCTTTCTCAAATCTTTTGTTAATTTGTTTTTGTTGTCCGCTTGTAACAGGCAGTCGCCCAGGTATGGGTAAATTTGAATTCCCTGAAGCCTGCAATGAGCAATTACTGATGCCAGGCATTTCGTGAATACTCTGGGCAGTAGATAAGCCAAAAGGCAATGCTGAGAATTGATAATGCTCTGATCCTGCAAGAAATCTGAGGTATCTTCTGCAATTTAGTCGTATGGGGACGTGCAGGTATGCCTCCTTGAGATCTAGAGTTACCAGCCAAGACTCCTTGCCCAGCATGGGAAGAAGCTGCTGTAGGGTCAGCATCTTGAATTTTGGAACAATGAGATATGTGTTCAGAGCGGACAGGTCGAGAATAGGTCTCCATTGGTTTTCCTTTCTTGGCACCAGGAAAAGTCTGGAGTAAAATCCTTGTCCTTGTTCCATAGACGGTACCTTTTCTATAGCTCTCATCCCTATTAAGTGGTCTATTTGTGCTAGAGCGTTTGTCTTTTGATTTGGAGGTAGGTTTGGCATTCCTCTCTTCCTTGGTAGAGTATGGAAATGAAACCTGTAACCTTTGTCTATTGTCTGTAAAATCCATTTGTCTCCTGTAATATAATGCCAGTTTACTGAAAATAAGGCTAGCTTTCCGCCTAAGGGTGCTTCTAGTTGTTCCCTGGTAGGCGGTTTCAGAGCCAAGTCACTGTGATTGTCCTGTGGAAGTGGTAGTGGCTGGATCTGTGGCAGTACTTCTCTGGTTGTTAGGCTGCCACTGACGTCCCCTGTAGGCACCTCTGGATTGACCTCTGCCTCTTGGGCGCCTATTCCTGCCTCTCTGTGCTCTGGTGGTGTCTGGAAAGGACCAATCCTTAGAAGGCCAGTTCCTACTAAACCTCGGAGGCTGGACCTGTAAGAAATCCTTGACTTTCTGGACAGATTTTGCTTTCTCTTCCACCTTCTTCAACACTTGCTGTGCAGGGGAGCCAAACAAACTGTTTTTCCATGGGAGCATCTAGGAGCTTTGACTTTACATGGTCTGGTAAGGACTGCTCTTTTAACCATGCATGCCTTCTGATCACTGTACCAGTCATAGCTGATCTAAAGGAAGCCTCCAGTGCATCATAGCCGCATTTTAAGGAATGATTAATGACCTGCTGAATGTTATGTACCAATTCCTGAAGGGACTTTCGGTCTAAAGGTTCAGGCGAGGACAGTTTTTTAGTTAACTGATCTAACATAAATTCCTGATACTGAATCATGTGGAATTGACAGTTTAAGGCCCCCAGAAGTATAAACTTTTTTACCCCATCTCTCTAAGGCCCTAGATTCCCTTTCAGAGGGGAGGGGGTTTTTGGCAGAGGCAGCTGCTACAGCTTTGGGGCCCTGTGAAATAGTTTCAGGATCTGCAATAGGAGCCTTATACAAGTGATAATGTGTGTCCGGAACCCTGTATCTGTCGGGCTTAGCAGGGGCCGGAGGAAGAGAGTCAGGAGCAGTACAAGCATCATTAAATGCATCATCCACAACTGTAAGTACTGGAGGAATGGCTAAAGGCCTATGCTGTGGCAAATGTAAAAAGGTCCTAAGCCTTTTCCTAGAGTCTGAAAAATCCTGGCCCTGCCATTGAAATTGTTCTCTCATAGCATGCAAGGTTTCCCCAAAAGAAAATTCCTCAGGAGGAGAGGCAGAAGGAATGGAGTCTTCTGCATCAGAGTCCTCATATGGAGAATAAGGGCCTTCTGGAGGGTTTGTATTTTCTGAATCATCCGAGGAGTAATCTGTAGAAACTGGCTCAGGGGGCTCTGCTCTAGGCCTCTTCTCTGGAGGGGGGTGAGAGGCCCTGTCAGGGTGAGGCTGGGATCCCCTGATCAAAGAAATGAGATCCTCTGCTAGACTAAGCATTTGAGTACTAGAGCTAGGCCTGTGAGAGGGGGTTTTAGCAGGCACGGTCTTTGTTGATTTGGCTGCTTTAGCCCTGGTAAAAGCCTTAATTGACATGGATGCAGGAGGCCTAGCAGCTCCACGTGCAGGAGTAGATATATCTAAAGGGATAGTATCTGATAAATCCTGAGAACCTGTAAGAGCAGGTGGAATATCGGTAGCAGATTCAGCCATGCTGGATGAGGCCTCGGTTGTAGGAGGCATGCTTTCGGCCGAAGGAAGAACCGCGGACTCGGTTTCAGCCGAAACAGAGACACTCGCGGTTGGCTTAACCGCGGTTTCGGCCGAAACCGCGGACCGCAAGTGTCGGTCCTTTTCCTTACGCTTTTTAGCTAATTGTGAAGTCGGAGTCTCCGACGGCATGTTGTAAGCAAAAGCGGGCAAAACTCCTCTGCAAACTCCGACCGACGTCTAAGTGTCCGTCGGTTGAAGGAAGCACAGGCTAGACAAGCTGCTACGTCGTGGTCTGGGCCTAAACAAGGTAGGCAGTAAAAGTGGAAATCTTTATGAGGTATTTGTTTCCCACAAGTTAAACAGTTATTCACTTTTTCTGACATCGGCAGAGGCAAGAAAGAGTCCCCAACGGGGTACTTAGCTTTTTAGAAGTCTTCGGTAGTAGCAATCTCTGGTTCTGACCGACCGGCACTTGCGAACAGCTTCTGCTTCGGGCGCCACGCGGCAAGAAAGACGGAGGAAAATGGCGTCGGCTGATGCCTTTATACCCAGTTAACTGCAGCTATGACGTCGGGTGAAGTGTGACATCATCCGAGGCCAGACCCAGACTTTGGAATCGGGCCGACCGAAGGGCTGCCTGAGGCAGGACAACCCATTTGTTAGGACTGCAGATGCATCCTTGAAGGACATCAGCTAACGTCCACAATCTGGGAGTTCAGTTTTGGGGGGGGGGGGGGGTCAAAACTTGATTTCAACCTAATAAATAAGACGGAACATCTACTCATCTAGTGTCCTGCAGCACGGTCAGGTAAGCATCTGATGGTCAGTGACAAGGCAACTAGACAAGGCCATGCCCTTATAGGGAGAAGTGAACCTATGTAACAGCTTAATGTTAGTTTGCTTCATAAACTGACTTTCTCTACCTGGCCTTTGAGGTTTGGACACTAATGGCAGGTCATCAATGCAGGAAAAGTACAGTTTTGTACCTACCATAAATGTAGATGTTCGAGTGTATACACTGCTGCAGTCATTACACTTGGGTTATCCTGCCGTCAGGTGGTTCCCCAGTCGGCCTGAGTTCCAAAGTCTTGGTCCGGTGTCGGTTGCTGTCGCCTCCTCCCTGACGTCAGTGCGACAGGGGTATATAAGATGCAGCCGACGCCATTTTCTTGAGTTTTTCTTGCCCCAGATGTTAGGTGCCTCTAAATAGGAAGGCAATTTAAATTGCTAATAAAACATACATAAGAAAAGCAAAAAACAACTTATAGCTACCAGCAAATACTCCCCACAGGTAGAAAGGGTAGAAGACATAGGTACGTAAGAGGGGAAGGAGGGAGGGTAACCTGGACTGCAGCAGTGTATACACTCGAACATCTACATTTATGGTAGGTACAAAACTGTATTATGTTCATCGTGTTACACTGCTGCAGTCATTACACTTGGGTAGAATCCCAAAGCTGAGGTAGGGTGGCTGGTTCTATAAGGCATTAGGGGTGGCTATAAGGCCCTGCAGCACTGCAGTGGCGAAGCCAGCTCTGGATTTAGAGTATAGAGGCAGATGATAATGCTTGGTGAAGGTATGTACAGAACTCCAAGTTGCTGCTTCCAAAATATCCTTGGTAGGTACTCCCCTGAGGTAGGCAGTTGAAGTGGCTGTTGCCCTGGTGGAGTGAGATCTAATGCGGAGGTACAGATTTTCCATGGTATGTGTAGCAGAAACGTATACAATGTCCTATCCATTTTGAAATGGTCTGTTTTGAAATGGCTTTTCCCTGTGCTCCTGCAGCATATGCTATCAATAATTGCTCAGATTTTCTGAAAGCTTTGGTTTTGTCCAAGTAGAAGCGTAACTGCCTGTGAATGTCCAAAGTGTGCAGTAGTCTCTCCCCTTTATTCTGTGGTTTAGGATAAAAAGTTGGCAGGTGAATAGTTTGGTTTAGAGCCACACTGGATACCACCTTTGGCATAAATGTGGGGTTAGTTATTAAAAGACACCCTGTCCTGCTGGAAAATGAAGGAAGATTCCATTGCCATTAGTGCCTGTAATTCTGAAACTCTTCGTGCTGATGTTATTGCCGGGAGCAGAGCAGTTTTCCATGAGATATATTTTAATTCTGCTGTGTTAGCTGACTCAAAAGGAGGTAAAGTTAGTTTTTCCAAAACAAAGTTGAGGTCCCAAGTTGGAGTAGGTGCTCTACGGGGCGTGGATCTTGACGAATGAGAAGGAGAGGCCTTTGTCCAGCATCTCAGTTAAGTATTGTAGTATCTGAGGAATTTTTGGGACAAGAGGGTCGAGGCTGTAAGCTTGGTTCCAGGCACAGAATCTCTTCCATTTATCCGAACAGGCTTTCCTGGTACTAGGCCTTCTGGCCTCCAGAATGACATCCATAACAGCTTTGGAGAGAGGCATTGCTTGCTTGACTAAGGAATCTTCCATGCAGCTAGGTTTAAGGTCTTTAGCTGGCTGTGTAGTATTTGATTGTTGTGCTGAGTCAGTAGATGTGGGATTTGAGGCAAAATCCAGGGTGGTTTTTGTGCTAAGCTCCTTAAGATTGGGTACCAGTGTTGGCGTGGCCGGTCTGGTGCAATCAGGATCATCTTTGGTTCTTCTTGCCTGGCTTTTATGAGTACCTTTGGCAGGACAGGTAGTGGTGGGAAAGCGTATAATTGTAGGTTCTCCCAGCTGAATGAGAGGGCATCCACTTTCCATGCTTGTGGATGGTAACTCCTTGTGCAGAACTTTTTGTAGCTGGCAGTTTATTGGGGATGCAAACAGATCTATGTCCGGGCTCCACCATTTCTGTGTTATCATTCTGAATATTTGTGGATTCAATTCCCATTCGTGGGGATCCATGATGTTTCTGCTTAAGTCGTCTGCCAGTGTGTTTTTCTCTCCTGGCAGGAATTGTGCTTGCAGATGACCTTGGAAGGTTTATAGCTGTGTTCCACAAGGTCATGGCTTGTCTTCATAGGGGGTAGGAGTGAGCGCCCCCTTGCTTGTTTATGTACCACATAACTGTGGTGTTGTCTGTCTTTAGCAGTAGTTGTCCTGGATGCAGCAGGTCCTTGAAAGCTACAAGCGCATTTTGTACAGCTAGCATCTCTTTTTGATTGATGTGAAGATACCTTTGTTCTGCGGGCCACGTGCCCTGAATACATTTGCCTGCCATGTGTGCTCCCCAGGCGTAATCCGATGCATCTGTTCAGTGTTTGCCTTGCTGTGGGTTGTGTAAAAGGCTGTCCCTTGTTGAGGTGACAAGCTTGAGCCCACCATTGAAAAGTACAGTTTTGTACCTACCATAAATGTAGATGTTCGAAGATCCACATTGCTGCAGTCCTTACACTTGGGTAGTCCGCTGTCCTCGGTCGGCCCGAATATCAAAGTATAAGGCTGACGTCGGTCAAGGCGCATTTGACTGACATCAGGACGTCAGGGTACAAATGTGCATGACCGACGTCATATCCTCAGTCTTTTCTTGCCCCAGATGTCAGAAGACCCTAAAAATAAAGGTCAAAACCAAAAGACAGCAAACAACCAACCAACCACCCTTGCACTAATTATATGTACAATATATACAATATACACTACAGAGGGGAAGGAGGGAGGGTAAATTGGACTGCAGCAATGTGGATCTTCGAACATCTACATTTATGGTAGGTACAAAACTGTACTATGTTCTTCATCTCACATTGCTGCAGTTCTTACACTTGGGTAGAATCCCAAAGCAGAGGTAAGGGAGGATGGCTAAACTACAAGGAAGCAGGAGCTGCCAAAATGCCCTGCAAAACAGCAGTGGCAAAACCAGCCCTGGATTTAGAGTAAAGTGGCAGGTGATAATGCCTAGAGAAAGTATGCACTGAACTCCAAGTAGCTGCCTCCAAAATATCCTTGGTTGCCACTCCCTCAAAAAAGCTGTCGAAGTGGCAGTAGCCCTAGTGGAATGAGGCCTAATCCCAGCTGGAATCTCCTTGCCATGATGGGAATAACAGAAAGCAATGCAAAACCCAATCCACTTAGAAATAGTTTGTTTTGACACAGGCTTGCCCTGAGAACTCAAAGCAAAAGAAACAAACAACTGCTGAGACTGCCTGAACCCTTTAGTTCTGTCTAAATAATAACGCAACTGCCTGTGTACATCTAAAGTGTGCAAAATCTTTTCCACTTTATTTTGCGGATTTGCATAAAAAGTAGGCAAATGAATAGTTTGGTTTAAAGCCACACTAGAAACCACCTTAGGCATAAAGGAAGGATTAGTACGTAATGATACCCTATCCTTATGGAAAATCAAGAAAGGCTCAACCGCCATAAGGGCCTGCAATTCAGAAACCCTTCTTGCAGAGGTAATGGCCAACAAAAAAGCAGTCTTCCATGACAAATATTTCAACTCAGAAGTAGCTGCAGGCTCAAAAGGTTGTAGAGTGAGTTTCTCCAACACAAAATTGAGATCCCAAGCAGGAGTAGGAGCTCTTCGTGGGGGTCTTATATTCTTTGCCCCTCTAAGAAATTGCTTGAACAAAGGATGAGAAAACAATGGTGGGTCGCAATCATAGTGAGCTGAAATTGCTGCAGCATGAACTTTAATAGAAGAGAAAGACAAACCTTTGTCTAGTAACTCATTAAGATATTGAAGAGCCACACACAAATTAGGCTCAGAAACATCAAAATCTTTTGCTGCACTCCAAAATAAAAATCTCTTCCATTTGTCTGCGTACACTTTCCTTGTACTAGGCCTTCTAACTTCCAAAATAACATTCAAAACTTGCTGAGGAAGTGAAGGCCCACTATGGTTCAAAACAGAATATGCCAGGCTGTTAGGTGCAGAGAGCGAAGCTTGACATTGAGCAAATGGCTGTCCTCCTGTGACAACAGGTGTGGAATCGAAGGCAAAGGCCATGGAGGCCTCCGTACCAGACTTCTCAGTAATGGGTACCAGTGCTGTCGAGGCCAATCTGGAGCTATTAAAATCATCCTTGGCTTGTCCTGTCTGACCTTTAGAAGTACCTTTGGGAGGAGAGGCAGAGGTGGAAAGGCATACACATGAAGATTGCTCCAATTGAAAGAAAGAGCATCCACTCTCCAAGCTGTGGGATGAAACCTTTTGTGCAAAACTTTGGCAGCTGATGGTTTAGTGGAGAAGCGAACAGATCTATGTCTGGAGTTCCCCATGACACTGTCAATTTCTGAAATACATGAGGATCCAATTTCCACTCGTGGGGATCCATAATTGTCTGCTCAACACATCTGCTAAGGAGTTCTGTGCTCCTGGCAGAAACCTTGCCTGAAGATTGAGCTGTAAACTGAGAGCAGTCTCCCACAAAATCATTGCTTGCCTGCATAGAGGATAAGAATGTTCCCCTTGCTTGTTGATGTACCACATGACAGTTGTGTTGTCTGTTAGAATCAACACCTGCCCTGGAAGAAGTAATTCCTTGAAAGCTATTAATGCAAACTGGACTGCTAACATCTCCTTCATGTTGATATGTAGATGTTGTAGTCTGGCAGGCCACTTGTCTTGTATCCACTTTCCATTTAGATGAGCTCCCAAGCTTTGTCTGAGGCATCTGTCGTTAAAATCTGACTCGCCTCTGGCCGGGTCACAGAGAGTCCCTTGTTTAGGTGACATTCCTGAGCCCACCACAAAAATTCCTTTTGAATGCAAGGTATTATTTGAATGACAGTGTCCAGATCCTGGCAGTGCTGTGTCCATACATTTTGAGATACCATTGTAGCTTCCTCATATGCAGTTTGGCATTGGGAAGCACCAGAATACAAGATGCCATGAACCCTAAGGCTTGAAGGACTGTCCTTGCAGTCAGCCCGGACTGATGAGATAGTTGATGGAAGTAAAGGGAAAGACTCTTTTGTTTGTCCGGGTTAAAAGGTCATCTGGGATGCTGTATTCTGTCTCACACCCAGAAAGCACATGTCCTGATAGGGTACTAAACTGGCCTTTATTTCGCTCACAGAATACCCCAGGCATCTTAGCACTGCTATCACATATTCCAAATGATGAAGAAGCTCTTCCTTCCTTGAGCCAGAATCAGGCAGTCGTCCAAATAAGGATAGATCTGTATTCCTTTTAGCCTGAAGAAAGCTATCACTGGAGCCAGAACTTTCGTGAACACTCTGGGCGCAGTAGATAAGCCAAAGGGCAATGCAGAGAACTGATAGTGAGAAGTCCCAGCTCGAAAACGCAGATACTTCCTGCAACTTAGTCTGATAGGAACATGAAGGTAAGCCTCCTTGAGATCCAAAGTTACCATCCAATGATCTTTGCCCAGCAGAGGTAAAAGCTGCTGTAACGTCAACATTTTGAACTTGGGAATGTCCAGATAAGTGTTGAGGATAGATAAATCCAAAATTGGTCTCCACGTGTTCCCCTTCTTTGGTACTAGGAACAGGCGAGAATAAAATCCTAGGCCCACTTCTGGCATAGGGACCGGCTGTATGGCCCCTATTTGGAGCAACAGAGAAACTTGCTTGTGAGCCTCTATTCTTTGTTGAGGAGGAACGTCTGGCATGCCTTTGAAAGGAGGCAAGGTATGGAAATAAAACCTGTAGCCGTGGTGTATGATATCCAATACCCATCTGTCTTGGGTAATTAAACTCCAATTTTCTTTGAAAAGTGCCAACCTTCCTCCCAAAGGTGCTGCCAGACGAGAAGGCTCTGGCAGCTGAAAAGGTAGGTCATTGGGTCTGTTTACGAAAGGACTGACCCCTGCCCTCACCAAGACTGTGCAGGAGAACTCCCTGTTCTAGGCCTGAAAGAGCCCTGAGCTCTGCCCCTACCACGTCTAGATCTACCCCTAGACTGGGAATCATAAGAAGGATACGTCCACCCCTTAGTAGGCCAATTTCTACTAAACTTTGGAGGCTGGACCTGCAAAAATCTTTAACAGTCTGCATAGACTTAGCCTTGTCTTCCATTTTCTTTAAAACTGCCTCAACAGGAGAACCAAACAACACGTCAGATTGCAAAGGAGCATCTAAAATCCTTGTTTTAACATGGTCAGACAAATTCTGATCCCTCAGCCAGGCGTGCCTGCGAAGAACTGACCCAGTGGCAGCCACCCTAGACGAGGCCTGTACAGCATCAAAACCACATTGCAAAGAATGCTTACCCACCTGTTCAGAAAAATGTACTAAATCTTGCAACTCTTTACAATCAATACCTTCTGCCAGAGCATCAACCTTAGACTTCAATTGTGAATGGAGATAGTTTTGGTATTTCAACATGTGAAACTGGCAATTCAAAGCTCTCATAGCAAGAGTGGAAGAAGTATAAACTTTCTTTCCCCATCTATCCAAGGCCCTGGCCTCTTTGTCTGCAGGAACCGGATTCTTTACAACAGAAGCCTTAACACCTTTAGGCCCCTGGCTAACAGTTTCTGGGTCTGCCCTAGGACTCTTAAAAAGAAACTTATGAGCTTCAGGCACCCTGTAATACCTATCCGGTTTAACAAAAGCAGGAGGCAAAGAATCAGGATTAAGAGAAGCCTCTGTAAAAACATCTTCCACTACATCCAAAACAGGAGGTATAGCCAAAGGCCTATGCTGGGGTAAAAACAAAAATTCCCTAAGCCTTTTCCTGGAATCAGAGAAGTCCTGACCTTCCCACTTAAAATGCTCCCTCATGGAATGAAGGGTTTCTGAAAAAGAAAAATCCTCAGGAGGAGAAGCAGAAGGAGTAGAATCATCCACATCAGAATCAGAATAAGGAGAGTACTCCTGCAAGTCTTCAGCCATAGACTCTGAAACATCTGAAGCCTGCTCAAAACTCCCTAGCTCAGGCTCCACCCTAGGTCTCTTATCAGGAGGGGGCATAGAACCCCTAATCAAAGTAATCAAATCTTCTGCCATTTTAAGCATATGCTTCTTGGGCACAGTCCCTGAAGAACTAGGGGTAACACCAACTGAAGCTAAACCTGGCCTGCCCCTGGGAGAAGCCTTGGAAACAGAAGGAGAGGGCCTAACCACCCTAGGCAGGGAGGGGAGCATAGTAACCTGAGAAGCCCCTTCAGCCTGGCCTGCCTCCTGAGAGGCCACATCCTGCAACAACAAAGTCTCTCCCTGGGAACCCAAAGAAACCTCCGGTGGAACCACCGGCTCCACCGACACCTCTAAAGGACCGACGTCCGGTACTGATGGTTCCTCTAGCCTAGGTTTAACAGCTTTGTCCTTGCGCTTCTTCGAAGAAGCGGGCGTCGGAGCATCCGACGGCATTTTATAATTGCACCGCTTCAAGACTAACCTGGCACAATCTAATCTCCTCTTAATAGTGCGCTTATTGAATCTAGCACAAGAGCGACACCCAACAACGTCGTGCTCAGGCCCTAAACAAGGAATACACAAAGTATGGTAGTCTCTATGCGGTATCTGTTTCCCACAAGAAATACAATTATTCACTTTTTCTGACATCCTGTAAACCACTGAGGCAAGAAAAAACTAAAATATTCTCAACGGGTACTTAGCCAACTTTGATTCGGTCTGAAACTCCGAAAACGAACAATTTCAGAACGCCAACCGGCACTTGCAACGCTGCTTCTGCATAGGACCATGCGGCAAAAAAGACTGAGGATATGACGTCGGTCATGCGCATTTGTACCCTGACGTCCTGATGTCAGTCAAATGCGCCTTGACCGACGTCAGCCTTATACTTTGATATTCGGGCCGACCGAGGACAGCGGACTACCCAAGTGTAAGGACTGCAGCAATGTGAGATGAAGAACATCTCCTGTTGAAGGCAAGGAATTAGTGGTATAACTGTTTCCAAACTTTGACAGTGTTGAGACCATACATTCATTAGGTACCATTGTAATTTCCTCATATGCAGTCTGGCATATGGAATTAGTAGTATGCAGGATGCCAAGTAACCCATGGCCTGCAAAATTTTTCTTGCAGGGAGTTGGGTCTTTGTTACCATCAACTGAAAGTATTGAGTCAGTTGTCCTTGCTTGTCTGGCGTGAGATAAGCCATCTGGGCTGTTGTGTTCAAGCTGGCACCCAGGAATATAATCTCTTGTGAGGGCACTAGTTTTGATTTCTTTTCGTTTACTGTGTACCCCAGGCAACTTAACTTTTTTACAAAATCCAGATGCTTTAGAAGAATGTCCTTTCTCTCTGCTTGAATCAGGCAGTCGTCCAGGTACGGATAAATCTGAATTCCTTTCTGTCTGCAAAATGCAATTACTGGTGCCAGGCACTTTGTGAAGACCCTGGGTGCAGTAGATAAGCCAAAAGGCAGTGCAGAGAATTGGTAGTGCATTGGACCAGCTATGAATTTGAGGTATCTTCTGCAGTTTTGTCTGATAGGGACATGCAGGTATGCCTCCTTGAGGTCCAAAGTCACGAGCCAAGCTTTCTTGCCCAGCATGGGAAGAAGCTGCTGTAGTGTCAACATTTTGAATTTCGGAACATCCAGGTAAGTGTTTAGAGATGAAAGATCCAGAATGGGCCTCCAGGCTTTGTCCTTTCTGGGTACCAGAAAGAGTCTTGAGTAAAATCCTTGTCCTTGCGCCTGTGATGGTACCTTTTGAATAGTTCTCATATCCATGAGTGCTGTAATTTGTTTCTGAGCCTCTGCCCATTGATTTGGTGGCAGATTTGGCATTCCTTTTAACCTTGGCAGAGTGTGAAAGTGGAACCTGTACAATGTTGAGAACCCATTTGTCTTTGGTGATCATTTGCCAATTGTGGTAGAAGAGTGCCAGTTTTCCTCCCAAGGGGGCTGCCAAGAGGGATTTGTTTGGCAGCTGTAGTGGGAAGTCATTGTAGCTGCTTTTTATATGGTTGGGGCCTGTCTTCCCCTTCTTTCTGGCCGGATGCAACCCATTGTCGAGGCCTGTAAGGACCTTGTGTTTGACCTCTACCTCATGGACGCCTGTATCTTCCCCTTTGAGGTCTGTCTGTAATTGGAAAGGACCAATTCTTAGTTGGCCAGTTTCTGCTAAATCTAGGAGGCTGAATTTGTAAGAAATCCTTCACCGTTTGCATAGATTTTGCCTTATCCTCCATTTTCTTTAATACCTCTTCTGCCTTAAATCCAAATAACACATCCTGCTGCAAAGGTGCATCCAATAATTTTGCTTTAACATGATCTGGTAACTTATCTTCTTTTAACCAAGCATGTCTTCTAATGACAGAGCCTGTAACTGCTGCTCTGCAGGAGGCCCCGAGAATCAAAACCACATTGCAAAGTATGCTTTCCCACTTGTTCAGCTGCATGCAATAAATCCTGCATTTCTTTAAAATTAGGAGGAACTGATTCTGGAAGCATTTTTGTTTTAACTGAGACAGTAAAAACTGCTGATATTTTAGCATGTGAAACTGGCAATTTTAGGCTCTCATTGCTAAAGTTGCAGACATATATATTTTCTTTCCTCATCTGTCTAATGCTCTGGAATCTGTCAGAGGGAACTGGATTCTTTGCTGATGAGGCCTCAACTCTTTTGGGTCCCTGAGAAATAGTTTCAGGGTCAGCTACAGGGCTTTTATACAGAAATTTATGTGAGTCAGGGACTCTGTAGTATCTGTCAGGTGTAACAGGGGCTGGAGGTAAGGAATCAGGATTTAAGCTGGATTCAGAATACACATCATCCACAATATCTAACACTGGCGGAATAGCAAGGGGTCTGTGTTGAGGTAATAAAAGGAAGTCTCTGAGCCTTTTCTTGGATTCTGAGCAATCCTGGCCTTCCCAGTGGAAATGCTCCCTCATGGTATGTAGGGTTTCCCCAAAAGAGTAGCCCTCAGGCAGTGAGGCTGATGGAACTGATTCCTCAGCATCAGAATCCTCATAAGGGGGTAAAGAGTATCCTGGGTCTGAGGATGAATCAGAAGAGATGGACACCTGGTTGGACGAGTCATAGTCTGCATCCTGTCTAGGCCTTTTATCAGGAGGGGGATGGGACCCCCTGATCAGAGTGATTAGGTCTTCGGCCATTTTGAGCATTTGTTTCTTAGGCATGGAGGCCTGTCCTGGAGAATGCTGTATTTGTTTCTTTGATTTTAAAGGAGGCTTAGACTTAGCTGAGGGCTTAATGCTTAACTGAGTAGGTCTGAAAACACCCTCTGAAGCTGTGGGTTGCTCAGCTACCCCGGATCCCTCTGAAAGGTTAGTCTCGGTAGGCTGAATAACTTGTGTGTCTGAAGGCCCAGCCATCTCCACGTGGGAGTCATTGGCGGCCTGTGGTTCTGCAGAAGCGGTCGTCAGGGGCTGCGAAGGCACCTCGCTGAAAACCGGAGAACCGGCAACTGGCCTAGAAGAGGCTTCGTCGTCAGTTTTTGGCCTCTGATGCCTATCCTTGTCTTTGCGCATTTTGTGTATTCCGGTTGTCGGAAGTTCCGATGGCATGGTATAATTGAATTTTCTACCAAAAATAATGTCGGGCAAAATCAAACAGACGTTTAATAGTGCGCTTGTTAAACCTAGCACAAAACCGACAACCAGTGACATCGTGGTCTGGGCCTAGGCATGGGATACAATAGGAATGGAAATCCTTACGAGGTATTTGCTACCCACAAAAAATACAGTTATTAACTTTTACTGATATCGGTTTGAGGCAAGAAAAAGTTTCCCCAACAGGGTACTTAGCTTTGTAGAAGACTTTGTTTCTGGATTCGGAATGAAAATCTCAGGAGACGGCCAACCGGCACTTGCGAACTGCTTTTGCTTGGGGCACCGCATGGCAAGAAAAACTTAAATGGCGTCGGCTGCATCTTATATACCCCTGTCGCACTGACATCAGGAAGGAGGCGACAGCAACCGACGCCGGACCAAGATTTTGGAACTCAGGCCGACTGGGGAACCGCCTGACGGCAGGATAACCCAAGTGTATTGACTGCAGCAGTGTAACACGATGAACATCTACCTTTGCTGTATTATGAACTTTCTCAAAACAGTACAATTCGATCAGTTTCAAAAGTAACAGCTTTGGATATGGGTGACAGAGGCGCAAAAGTTAGCATTGCTGCCTCACAGTACTTGGTTCTCCATTGTTTCTGAATCGGACACCTTCTGTGCAGAGTATGATCATTCTCCTAAAGTTCACACAGGTTTTCACCAGGTGCTAAGGTTTAATTTCCAGTTTCAGTGATGTGCTGCAGGTAAAAGGGCATTCCTCTAAATTGTTCGTAGGTGACTGTGTCTCTGTGTGCTTCCATCTGTGAGTGTGAGTCTTTGTGCCCTGAAATGGCTAGTGTAATGTCGGAGATAAGTTTTACTGCCTTGTGACCACTGAATGCCAAAACAGACTTTGGCTCCCATGCAAATAATGTGAGAATAAACAAATGCTTCAGATTATACTATTGCTATGCATGTTATGCATTGTAGGTAGAAATCTGACTGCACTGCCATGCCTTTTTTGATATGCAACTAAAAACATTCTACAGAATCATATTCACTTGGATAGTGCACAATGTGTTACACTCATCTCAGCTGGATCATGACAGCCCAGACCCAGTCAGACTTGGAACACTAGTGGTATAAAGTAAAAATCCTACTGCTGCAGTGACAATGGTATAGAAAATCAGCACCTAAGAGAAAACAGCCTACTCCTAGAAGATATAAATGAACAAATCTACTGTCTAGCAGTAACTGTAGAAGATTAAGGCTTTGAACCTTAATCAAACAGGGCTCAATTCCTTCCACCTCTATTTACTTACTATGTGACTCTGTGCAAGCCACACCCTTTCAGCTCTCCAGGGTCTCCCCTGAAAAAGGGAGTTTGTGTCCAATAGATTTAACCAATTAAGTATATGAAAAAAAGTACACCTACACTACTTTTCTGATTAAATGCATTTTTATATCAGCTGAAAAAATGCCAAATGGGTCTAACGATGTACTGGAAGTCAAATGGGTGGCAGTAACAAACTGCAAATAATCATATCAGTGACCTACAGACTGACAACACAGATTTAACCAGGTATAATGTGACCTGTAATTTTTACCAGCCTCCTCAAGTGATGGTGCTCAGCGCCACTCAACTAATAACCTATACTGTCACAATGACCAGAACAAAAGGAAGACAACATGGAAGATGGTGGTAAGACATTTAGAGACTGGGAGTGTAAGGGCACATCCCCTGCAAAAACATTTTGCAATGCAGCAACCAAAAAGGGTGGAAGACAGTGTGCGGGCTAGGACAGATTTACTTCAGTAAGATCAGCTTCAGTACTACAAAGTATATCTGAGCAAACACATACTTAATAGTGCAATCTTTAACATTCTCTACAACAGCATAGTAACTACAGAAAGGGATACAGTACCTAGTAATCGTGATAGTGAATAGTAATTGTGCAGCTACAAAGAAAAGTACAACTGACCTGAAGATCCTTTAAGTAAGCAATTTCATTTGGCAGAGACTCCAGCTTATTCTCTTCCAAGTCAAGCTCTCGTAACTTTCTCAAGTTTCCAATACCATGTGGCAATTTCTTCAGAAGGTTGTTTGACAAAACCAACACCTAGAAAAAAAACAACTTATCTTTGCAAAGATACAAATGAGCACATCCAACAATGCAAATCTATCTAAATTGCTTGAGCTGATTATGGAGATTTTTATTAAAAAAACAATGTCACAGGAGACGTACAGTTGTGAAGATACTCACCCTAGCAAACATATCAAGAAAGTACAGTTGAGTACACTTACCATAAATGTAGATGTTAGAGTGTATTCACTGTTGCAGTCATTACATTTGGGTAATCCTGATGGCAGGTTGCCCTCAGTCGGCCTGAATCAGCTGCTGTTGCCCCTTCCCTGACGTCAGGGGTATAAAAGATGCGACAGACGCCATTTTCTTTAGTTTTTTTTGCCCCAGATGTCAGGTGCCCCCAGAAAGGGTAGCCAAAATGCATATAGTTATATATATATATATATATATATATATATATATATATATATATATATACACACACACACACACATATATATATATAATGTAAATACATGCACCAATATAAACTTTACCTTCATCTACAAGCAAATACACCACATAGGTTGTATAAATCAGAGAAGGAAAGATAGGTTCTATCAGAAGAAAGGGGAATGGTGGGTGGGTAACCTGGACTGCAACAGTGAATACACTCAAACATCTACATTTATGGTAAGTGTACACAACTGTACTATGTTCTTCGTGTTTCACTGTTGCAGTCATTACATTTGGGTAGAGTCCCAAAGCTATGGATGGGAGGCTGGAGCTAAACAGCATTAGGAGTGGCCATGAGGCCCTGCAGCATTGCAGTGGCAAACCCTGCCCTGGATTTAGAGTAGAGTGGCAGATGATAGTGCTTTGTAAAGGTGTGCAATGAACTCCAAGTGGCAGCCTCTAAAATGTCCTTGGTTGGTACTCCCCTGAGAAAAAAAACAAACACACTCCAGACAAACTTACTCTGAACAAAGAACCAAGCAAGACCAGCTCGTTACCAGGAACCACAAATTTCACCAAGCACAGAAACTCTGATGACAGTTTACCTAGGTTTCATCTTTAATGAACAGACTTCTTCAGAACAACCACCATTTGAAATCATTTCAATTATATACATTAATTTCCCCCAAAAACCAATTAACACATTCTATTAAACAATTAATTACATGTAGGTTTATATCTTTGGTAAAATACATAAACTAAAAATACATATAATATGCTTACAAATTTTTTTTTTAAAATAGTGCATCAAATTAAATAAACATAACACATCAAAACCTTAACATTTCATACAAAAATTCTTTGAAAATATATACCGACTCCACTACACAAATAAAAATTACTGAATAACAATTGTTGAATAAAAATATATATACATATTCCATAAATCTCAACTGTGTACATTTAATTTCATCCTAAAATGTGCTTTAATTTTAAAATGGGAATTATACTAATATTTTCATTAATACCCGGAAAAACTGTGGCATCCAATCTCAGTTGCCATTTCATTTCACATATATCCAAGTACACGTCCAAGACGGAACCCTGACTATCCTTCTTAATATGCTGTATCGTACAAAACTTGAATTCATGTCCCGGGTACTGCTCAATATCCCTAACCAAAGCGTTGGTATTTATCATATGCTTGATATCCAACATATGTTCACTAATTCTTTCTCTAATGCTTGTACATGTTTTTCCTATATAAAAGGCCTAGCAATTAACACATTTCCCTATATAAATAACATTTTTAGTGTGACAATTAACATGCCCATAAATATTAATGGGTACATCATCCACGGTAACTTTTTCACCAGTGATTAAAATATGCTTAAATGTACTACATCTTCCACATTTAAAATTACTTTTTACTCTGTTTGGCTGCTCTCAATATTGGACTGACATCCCATTTCTAATTGCTTAAATGACCTTCCTTTTCTAAACACATTTTTTGGAGCCTTCCATAGTTTATCCCATACATTACAATCCAATTTCAATAATCTCCAGTTGTTTTGTACAATACTGACTATATGATCAGCGTCATAATTGTATGTAGTTATAAAAAATATCTGTTCGCTCATATCATTACTATCATTATTATTTACTACTTCAGCTGTTGTTCGCACATTCACTTGTACATTCTCATTGCCATTACTTGTTAATATGGCCATAAAGCCCCCACTATTCCTTTTGTATATTATCTCATCCTTAATAGAGTTGCATAATGCAACTGGGTAACCACGTCTAATAAAACATGCTCCTTATAAATTCCACTTCACTAAGAAATTCCTGATATTCACTTACCATTCTGGCTGCCCTAACCATTTGGCCTTTTACTATTGCTTTTTTCTGTTGGCTAGGGTGCCAGCTGTGATAATTCAAATACATATACAATATATTTTCAAAGAATTTTTGTATGAAATTTTATTAAGGTTTTGATGTGTTATGTTTATTTAATTTGATGCACTATTTTAAAAAAATAAGCATAATATTATATATATTTTTAGTTTATGTATTTTACCAAAGATATAAACTTACAAGTAATTGTTTAAAAGAACATGTTAATTGGTTTTTGGGGGGAAATGAATGTATATAATTGAAATGATTTAAAATGGTGGTTGTTCTGAAGAAGTCTGTTCATTAAAGACGAAACCTAGGTAAACTGTTGTCAGCATTTCTGTGCTTGGTGAAATTTGTGGTTACTGGTAACAAGCTGGTCTTGCTTGGTTCTTTGTTCGGACTCCCCTGAGAAAGGCTGCTGAAGTGTCTGCAAGCTCTGGTTGATGCTGAAGTGGCTGCAGCTCTGGTTGAATGTGGCCTACTGCCCTTAGGCACTGGCTTGCCATGGTGTAAGTAGCAGAAACAAATGCAGTGGCCTATCCACTTTGAAATAGTCTGCTTTGAGATAGCCTTTCCTTGTGATCCTGCAGCATATGCCACTATGTGATCCTGCAGCATATGCCACTAGTAATTGCTCTGTCTTTCTGAAAACTTTGGTTCTGTCCAAGTAGAATCTAAGCTATGTACATCCAAAGAATGCAGAATTCTTCCCCCCTTGTTCTGTGGATTTGGATAAAAAGTTGGCAAATGAATAGTTTAAGAGCTACACTGGACACCACCTTAGGCATAAATGTTGGGTTTGTCCTCAGAGAGATCCTGTCTGGATAAAAAATGATAAAAGGTTCCACCGCCATGAGTGCCTGTAGCTCTGAAACTCATCTTGCAGAAGTTACTGCTAGGAGCAGATCTGTTTTCCAAGATAAAAACTTTATATCAGCAGTAGCAGTTGGCTCAAAAGGAGGCAGGGTGAGTTTTTCCTAGACATAGCTGAGGTCCCATGCAGGCATTGGTGATCTCCTTGGAGGCCTTAAATTTTCGGCTCCTCTGAGGTACTGTTTTAATAAGGGATGAGAAAAGATTGGTGGCTCTGTATTGTAATGAGCCGAAATGGCAGAGGCATGAATTTTAATAGATGAAAATTTAGGCCTTTGTCCAGCATCTCAGTTAAGTATTGCAAAATCTGAGGAATATTTGGCACAGCTGTATCAGTTCCTTGTGCCTGGTTCCAAGCACAGAATATCTTCCATTTTCCAGCATAAGATTTTCTAGTACTACGCCTTCTGGCCTCCAAAATGACATCCATCACAGCTTTACTGAGAGGTGTGCTTTGTATGACTACATTATCCGCCATGCTGCCAGGTTTAAAGTCCTGAGTTGGCTGTGCAGGATCTGATTGTTTTGCTGGGACAGTAGATGCGGTATTTGAGGTAAGGTCCAAGCTAGGCATTGAGAAGTTCTTTAGGATTGGAAACCAGTACTGGCGGCGCCAGTTTGGGGGCAATCAGTATCATTTTTGGCTTCTCCTGCCTGGCCTTTAGGAGTACCTTGGGCAGGAGAGGCAGTGGTGGAAAGGCATATACTGATAGGTTTTTCCAGCTGAAAGATAGGGTGTCCACTTTCCATGCTCGTCTGTGATAAGTCCTTGTGCAGAATCTTTTTAGTTGGTAGTGGTGAGGGGAGGCAAATAAATCTATGTCCGGGCATCCCCATTTCCATGTTATCATACTGATATCAAGTAAGTATACTGTAGCCTCCCAGACATCTCAAATGCGCAGGTGAAAGCTGCTCTCTCTAAAGCTAAAAACACAGCATCAATGGGACCGGATGGTGTCCCCGGCTGTGTGCTACATGAGCTAAATGAGGAATTAAACCCGCACATAAGGCAGCTGTTTAATCTCAGCCTTACCACAGGATACATGCCCAAGGAGTGGCGTACGGCAACTGTGGTCCCACTCCACAAAGGCAGTGCCTCTACGGACCCTGGTAATTACCGCCCCATAAGTTTAACAAGTCTAGTCTGCAAAGCTATGGAGAGGATCATAATGGAGCTCATAAACAAAGATATAGGGGACTTGCAGACATTGGACCCGACCCAGTTTGGCTTCGTCAAGGGCAGATCATGCCTTTTGCACGTTGCTAAAGTGGTTAGAAAGACCTTCTACATTGCCCACCTGATCATGAAGGGATTCACATCCAGATCGAGTGAGGTCATTGTTCCCCTGTACTCTTCACTTATCAGACCAATAGGTCCATACAGCCTACCTTGACCTTGCAAAGGCTTTCGACACAATACCCCACTTGGGTATTGTAGAAAAACTTACCAGCTTAAATGTAAACCCATATGTCACAAGACGGGTTGCAAACTGGCTTAAGGACAGAACCCACAGGGTTAAAGTTGCTGGCGTTATGTCAGATTCCAAGCCGGTCACAAGTGGTGTCCCACAGGGCTCGGTCCTTGGCCCCCTATTGTTCGGCATCTACTTCTCAGAAGTACAGGCCAACATGGGAGGACTTTGGCTGACAAAGTTTGCAGACGACTGCAAACTGGGCGCCATAGTGGAAAGTGCATCGGACACGGATATCCTTCAGAAGGGACTCACGGAAACAGATAGCTGGTGCCAGAGCCATGGCCTGAAGTTAAACGCCAAAAAATGTATAGTCATACCCTTCGGGAAAAACAAGGTAACTCCAAGCTACCATATTGGTGGCAATCCACTAAGCACAGAAGAGGTTATCAGGGACCTGGGGACCCAGGTTGACAGTGGCCTTTATTTTGACACTCACGTTGCTAAAGTGGTTAGAAAGACCTTCTACATTGCCCACCTGATCATGAAGGGATTCACATCCAGATCGAGTGAGGTCATTGTTCCCCTGTACTCTTCACTTATCAGACCAATGATGGAGTACAATGCCCCATTTGGGATGTATCTCACCCGACATCTGCAGCAATTGGAGAGACCCCAAAAGTTCCTCACCAAAAGGATAAAGGGACTCCAAAATCTGTCGTATGCTGCCAGATTGAAGAAACTCCAGCTCTATTCAGTCGCATACCGTCTGCTCAGAGGTGACATGTGCCTGACATACAAGGCCATGTCCAACCCGGAATTAATGGACATGCTCCACCTCAAAAAATCCAAATCCACCAAAACCACTAGAGCAAGCGACTTAAACCTTAGCACGGATATAAATAGGACTTGCTGGAGGGATAGATTTATCACTCAGAGACTCCCTATGCTGTGGAATAAAATCCCGGTCCATGTGAGGCAGAGCACCTCGCTGGCTCTGTTCAAGAGAAATCTTGACCTGTAGATGGGAGATCGTAGGTTTACCCCGGGAATCATCTCTGTGTCACTGCTGGACAGAGGCACAACAAACTAATGGGCACAGTATTTTTTCATATAAGGGGTGGCATAAGTCACAAAACTTTGGGCTAGGCTTATAAATGCCTTAGGGCAGATAACCTAGTATAAACCTATGAACCTATAAGACTTGTGGATCCAGCTGCCACTCATGGGGATCTATCAGGTTTCTGCTTAGTTCGTCTGCCAGAGTATTTTTCCTTCCTGGCAGGAATTGCGCCTGCAGATGTACTTGGTAAGTTAATGCTGTCTCCCACAAAGTCATGGCTAGTCTGCAAAGGGAATAAGAATGTGTGCCCCCCTGTTTGTGTATATACCACATGACTGTGGTGTTGTCTATCAGTAGTTGTCCCGGATGAAGCAAGTCCTTGAAGGTTGTCAGGGCACTCTGAACAGCTAGCATCTCTTTTTGATAGATATGTAGATGCATTTGGGTTGAGGACCATGTGCCCTGAATGCATCTTCCTGTCTGGCTGGGGGTAATGTGAATGGCTGTCGGCTGTTTTGGTGACAAGTCTTTGCCCACCATCGAAACCCCTGTTTTAGGCAGGGAATAAGAATAAAGTACAGTTTTGTACCTACCATAAATGTAGATGTTCGAGTGCTCACCCTGCTGCAGTCATCACACTCTGGTTATCCTGTCGTCAGGCGGTCCCGCAGTCGGCCGGATTTCCAAAGTCTTGGTCTGACATCGGTTGCTGTCACCTCATCCCTGACGTCAGTGCGCCAGGGGTACATATACTGCAACCGACGCCATTTTCTTCAGTTTTTCTTGCCACAGATGTCAGGTGCCCCCAAAAAGGTGATCAAAATTAGTATCAAATGGTGAGAACACTGTACAAACACAAAATCCCTTCAGCTATAAGCAAATACATCAGTAAGGCATAATAGAGATTTAGCCAAAAGATCAGAGGGGTTGGAGGGAGGGTAACCTGGACTGCAGCAGAGTGAACAATCGAACATCTACATTTACGGTAGGTACAAAACTGTACTATGTTCATCGTGTTACCCTGCTGCAGTCATCACACTTGGGTTGAGTCCCAAAGCTAAGGCAGGGTGGAGGTATCATAGAGGGTTAGTGGAGGCAATGAGGCCCTGCAGAACTGCAGTGGTGAAGCCTGCCCTGGACTTAGAATAAAGACGTAGGTGGTAGTGTTTGGTGAAGGTGTATACTGAACTCCAAGTTGCATCTTCTAAAATTTCCTTGGTAGGGACCCCTCTGAGAAAGGCTGTAGAGGTAGCTGTTGCCCTGGTAGAGTGGGATTTGGTTTCCCATGATGGGTATAACAGAACCGTATGCAATGGCCTATCCATTTAGAAATGGTTAGTTTGTATATAGCCCTCCCTTGAGAAGCTGTAGCATAGGATACAAAGAGCTGGTCAGTTTTTCTGAAAGCCTTAGTTTTGTCCAAGTAGTAATGAAGCTGCCTGTGAATGTCCAAGGAATGCAAGAGTCTCACCTTTGTTCTGTGGATTGAGAAAGAAAGTGGGTAGATGGATGGTTTGATTTAAAGCTACACTGGAAACCACCTTAGGCATGAAGGAAGGATTAGTTCGTAGAGAAACTCTGTCTTGATGAAAAATGAGGAAAGGTTCCACTGCCATTAGTGCCTGTAATTCTGAGACTCTCCTAGCAGAAGTTATTGCCAGGAGCAGGGCAGTCTTCCAAGATAGGAACTGAAGGTCTGCAGAGAAAGCTGGTACAAAGGGAGGTAACGTTAGTTTTTCCAGAACAAAGATGAGGTCCCATGTTGGTATAGGAGCTCTTCTAGGTGGTCTAATGTTTTTTGCCCCTCTGAGGAACTGCTTTAGAAGAGGATGTGAAAATAAAGGTGGATTCGTGTCATAGTGAGCTGAAAAAGCGGAAGCATGGATTTTAATTGAGGAAAAGGAAAGCCCTTTGTGCAACATCTCTGCTAAATACTGCAGAATGTGAGGCATATGAGGCTGAGTTGTGTCTTCGCCTTTAGCTTGGTTCCAGGCAGAAAACCTTTTCCATTTGTCCGAGTAAGCCTTGCTGGTGCTTGTCCTCCTGGCTTCCAGAATAACATCCAGAACTGCTTGTGAAAGAGGGGCTGCTTGGATGTTTAAAAGATTTGCCATGCAGCCAGGTTTAAGGTTTTTAGCTGGCTGTGTAGAATCTGTTTGTTTTGCTGCGTGAGCAAATGAGGTATTTGAGGCAATATCCATGGTGGGCTGTGAGCCATATTCTTCAATAGCGGGTACCAGTGCTGGCGTGGCCAGTCTGGGGCTATGAGAATCAGTCGAGGTTTCTCCTTTTTGACCTTCAAAAGAACCTTTGTGAGAAGAGGTAATGGAGGAAAGGCATATGCTGTCAGGTTTTTCCAACTGAAGGAGAGAGCGCCCACTTTCCAAGCTTGATGGTGGAATGTCCTTGTACAAAATTTTGTCAGTTGGTAGTTTTGAGGACTGGCAAACAGGTCTATATATGGTAGGCCCCATTTTTGAGTTATCATTGTAAATATTTGTGGGTCTAGCTTCCACTCATGGGGATCTTTGATGTTTCTGCTTAGGTCGTCTGCCGATGTGTTTTTCTGTCCTGGGAATTGAGCTTGTAACTGGACTTGGTAGGCCAGAGCTGTGTTCCATAAGATTATTGCTTGCCTGCAAAGAGGGTAGGAATGTGTGCCTCCTTGTTTGTTTATGTACCACATTACTGTGATGTTGTCTGTCTTTATTGCTAGTTGTCCTGGATGTAGAAGATCCTTGAAGGCTGTCAGAGCTTTCTGTACAGCTAGCATCTCTTTTTGATTTATGTGCAGTTTTCTTTGTTCTGCAGTCCACAGGCCTTGAATGCATTGCCCTGCCATGTGTGCCCCCCAGGCAAAGTCTGAAGCGTCTGTTGTGATAGTTTGCCTGGTTGGGGGCAAGGTGAAAGGCTGACCCTTGTTGAGGTGACATGCCTGTGCCCACCATAGAAATTCCTGTTGAAGGCAGGGAATGAGAGATATCACTGTGTCCAAGCTGTGGCTGGTGTTGAGACCATACACTTTTTAGGTACCATTGTAATTTCCTCATATGCAGTTTTGCAAATGGTATTATCGGAATGCAAGATGCCATGAAGCCCAAAGCCTGCAGAATTTTTCTTGCAGTTAACTGGGTCTTTGTTGCCATTGTCTTGAAATATTGAGTCAGTTGAAGTTGCTTGTCTGGTGTAAGATAAGCCGTCTGGGCCGTTGTGTCCAAGCTGGCACCCAGGAATGTCATTTTTGTGAGGGTACTAGTTTTGACTTCTTTTCGTTTACTGTGTACCCCAGACAATTTAGTAGATGCTTCACAAAAGCCAGATGATGTAAGAGAATGTCTTTTCTTTCTGCTTGGATGAGGCAGTCATCCAGGTATGGATATATTTGAATTCCTCTTTGTCTGCAGTATGCAATTACTGGTGCCAGGAATTTTGTGAAAACTCTGGGTGCAGTAGATAAGCCAAAGGGCAGTGCAGAGAATTGGTAATGGGTTGAACCTGCAATGAAACGGAGGTATCTTCTGAAACTTTGTCTGATAGGGACATGCAGGTATGCCTCCTTGAGGTCCAATGTTACCAGCCATGCTTCCTTGCCCAACATGGGAAGTAGCTGCTGTAGTGTTAGCATCTTGAATTTTGGGACTTGTAGGTAAGTGTTTAGAATTGAAAGATCCAGAATTGGTCTCCAAGCATTGTCCTTTCTGGGTATAGAAAGAGCCTCGAGTAAAATCCTTGGCCTTGCTCTTGAATCGGTACCCGTTGAATGGATCTCATGGCCATGAGAGCTGTAATTTGTTTTTGAGCCTCTGCCCTTTGATTTAGTGGCAGGTTTGGCATTCCTATTTTCATTGGCAAGGTGTGAAAGTGGAATCTGTATCCTCGTAAAATAATGTCTAGGACCCATTTGTCCTTTGTGACCATGTGCCAGTTGTCTGCAAAAAGTGCTAGTTTTCCCCCCAAGGGGGCTAACAAAAGAGCTTTGTTTGGCCAGTCGAGGTGCAGGTCATTGACTTTGCCTTCTGGTGGGTTGAGACCTGTCTTCTCCTCCTTTCTGGGTTGGAGTGCCCCATTGGCGAGGTTTATACTGGGCTTGTGGTTGTCCTCTGCCCCTTGGGCGCCTGTATTTACCCCTCTGAGGTCTGTCAGTGGCTGGAAAGGAACAATTTTTTGTTGGCCAGTTTCTGCTGAAGCGAGGGGGTTGTACCTGTAGGAAATCTTTGACTGTCTGCATTGATTTCGCCTCATCTTCCATTTTCTTTAGCACTTCTGCTTTAACTCCAAAAAGAACATCCTGCTGTAAGGGTGCATCCAGTAGTTTTGCTTTGACATGATCAGGTAGACTTTGTTCCTTTAACCAGGCATGCCTACGTATAACTGATCCAGTGACAGCTGCTCTGCAGGAGGCCTCCAAAGAATCAAACCCACATTGTAAGGTATGTTTGCCCACCTGCTCGGTGGCGTGCAACAAATCCTGTACTTCTTTCAATTCAGATTGTTGGGGAAGGGAGGTCATCTTTTGTTTTAACGGAGAGATTAGAAACTGCTGACACTTGAGCATATGAAATTGACAATTTAGTGCTCTCGTAGCTAATGTGGCTGAGGTGTAAACCTTTTTCCTCCACCTGTCTAGTGCTCGAGTCCCTCTCAGAAGGTACTGGGTTTTTAGCCATGGAAGCCTTAGCCCCCTTGGGACCCTGGGAGATAGTTTTTGGGTCAGCTGCTGGGCTTTTGTAAAGAAATTTGTGGGAATCAGGTACTCTGTAGTATCTGTCAGGCTTAGCCGGAGCAGGAAGTAGAGAGTCTGGGTTGAAACTGGATTCTAAATAGATATCATCCACAATGTCCAAAACAGGTGGGATGGATAGAGGTCTGTGTTGGGGGAGTAAATGAAACTATCTGAGCCTTTTCTTGGAATCAGAGAAATCCTGACCTTCCCATTGGAAATGTTCCCTCATAGTGTGTAAAGTTTCCCCAAAAGAGTAGTCTTCGGGAGGGGAAGCTGAGGGAATAGAGTCCTCAGCATCAGAATCTTCATAAGGAAAGTAGGAATAGTCTTGGTCTTCAGAGGAATCCGAAGAAATAGACAGTTGCTCAGAAGAAGCAGAATCTTCCTCTTGTCTAGGCCTTTTGTCAGGAGGAAGCTGTGAACCCCCTGATAAGAGAAATCAAATCTTCAGCCATTTTGAGCATCTGTTTCATAGGCATAGGGCTTTGAACAGGAGACTAAAGTGTAGTCTTCTTAGCTTTAGAAGGGGTCTTAGACTTAGAAAATGTTTTGACTGTGAGAGTCATTGGCTGAAAACGCCCTCAGAAACCGATGGCGTTTCCGAAGCACCGACGTCCTTAGAAGGTATATCATCGGAAGGGCCTGAAGTAAAAGGCTGCGTCAGCTTAGTACATTCCGTCAAAATATCCGTAGCGGTCTCAGGTTCCAGGACTGCGGTAGTCAGGGGCTGCGTCGGAGCCTCACTGATAACCGGAGACCGGATCAACCGAGGCCTCGGAATCAGGTTTAGGCCTTGGCTGTCGGTCCTTGTCCCTGTGTTTTTTGTGCACACCGGTAGTCGGTAGCTCCGACGGCATGTTATAGTTACATTTTCTACCAAAAAAGTGTTGTGCAAAATCAAATCGCCTTTTAATAGTACGCTTATTAAACCTAGCACAAAAACGACAAGAAGTGACGTTGTGATCTGGGCCTAGGCAAGGTATGCAATAAGAATGAAAATCCTTATGAGGTATTTGCTTCTCACAAATAATACAATTGTTAACTTTTTCTGACATTGGTCTGAGGCAAGAAAAGGTTCCCCAATGGGGTACTTAGCTTTATAGAAGACTTCGGTCTGAAATTCAAATTTGATAATCTCAGGCGTCGGCCGACCGGCACTTGCGAACTGCTTCTGCTTCGGGCACCACGCAGCAAGAAAGACTGAAGAAAATGGCGTCGGTTGCAGTATATGTACCCCCCTGGCGCACTGACGTCAGGGATAAGAGGCGATAGCAACAGACGTCGGACCAAGACTTTGGAAATCCGGCCGACTGCGGGACCACCCGACGACAGGATAACCAGAGTGTGATGACTGCAGCAGGGTAACACGAACATTCATTGTTTCCAGGCTGTGGCAATGTTGAGTCCAAACACTTTTTAGGTACCATTGAAGTTACCTCGTATGCAGTCTTGCATATGGAATTAGTAGGATGCAGGATGCCATGAAGCCCAAAGCCTGCAGAATTTTTCTTGCGGATAATTGGGACTTTGTTGCCAACATTTTGAAATAGGTAGTCAGATGCCTTTGTCTGGTGAGATAAGCCATCTGGGCAGATGTATTTAAGCTTGCACCCAGGAATATTATCTCTTGAGAGGGTACTAGTTTTGATTTTTCGTTGACTGTGTACCCTAGGCATGCTAGAAGTCTTCGCACACACGCCAGATGCTGCAGAAGAATGTCCTTGTTCTCTGCTTGAATTAGACAGTCGTCCAAGTAAGGATATATTTGTATTACTCTTTGTTTGCAGAATGCAATTACTGGTGCCAGACACTTTGTAAAGACCCAGGGCGCAGTAGATAAGCCAAAGGGCAGTGCAGAGAATTGGTAGTGCATTGAACCAGCTATGAATCTGCGGTATCTTCTGCAATTTTGTCTGATAGGGACATGCAGGTATGCCTCTGAGGTCCAAGTAACAAGCCAAGCTTTCTTGCCCAACATGGGAAGGAGCTGTTGTGTCAGCATTTTGAATTTCGGAACATCCAGGTAAATATTTAGTGTGGAAAGGTCCAGAATGGGTCTCCAGGCTTTGTCCTTTCTGGGTACCAGGAAGAGTCTTGAGTAAAATCCTTGTCCTTTTTCCTGCTGTGGTACTCTGAATAACTCTCATGTCCATGAGGGTTGTAATTTGTTTTTGTGCCTCTGTCCATTGATTTTGTGGCAAGTCTGGCATTCCCTTTAGCCTTGGAAAAGTGTGAAAGTGGAACCTGTAACCTTGAGACACAATATTCAGCACCCATTTGTCTTGGGTGATTGCTTTCCAGTTTTGAGAAAAAAGTGCTAGTTTCCCCCCTAAGGGAGCTGCCAATAGTGAAGAGTTTGGCATTGGAAGGAGGAAGTCATTGGGACCATTTCCTGTAAGGTTGTAACTTGTCCTCACCTCCTTTTGGGTTTGTAGCACCCCACTGTCATGGTCTCTAAGAGCCTTGTGGCTGAGATTTGCCTCTTGGGCGTCTGTATCTGCCTCTTTGTAGCCTGTCTGACACTGGAAAGGACCAATTCTCTGTAGGCCAATTTCTGCTAAACCGTGGTGGCTGTACCTGTAAGAAATCCTTCACTGTTTGCATAGATTTTGCCTTATCCTCCATTTTCTTTAATACCTCTTCTGCCCTAATACCAAATAAACTATCTTGCTGCAAAGGAGAACCCAATAATTTTGCCTTACCATGATCTGGTAAACTTTGTTCTTTTAACCAAGCATGCCTTTGAATCACAGATCCTGTAACTGCTGCTCTACAAGAAGCTTCTAATGAATCAAAACCACATTGCAAAGTATGCTTTCCCACATGTTCAGCTGCATGCAATAAATCCTGCATTTCCTTATCAGGTTGTTCTGCATTTGTACTCATTTTCTGTTTTAATTGAGACAGTAAGTATTGTTGATATTTAAGCATGTGAAACTGGCAATTTAGAGCCCTCACTGCTAAAGTTGCAGAGGTGTAAACTTTCTTTCCCCATCTGTCTAACTCTCTATAGTCCCTATCAGAGGGAACTGGATTCTTAGCCGTGGAAGCTTTAACCCCTTTGGGACCCTGGGAAAAAGTTTTTGGGTCAGCAACTGGGTTTTTATAAAGAAATTTGTGAGAGTCAGGGACTCTGTAGTACCTGTCTGGCTTGACTGGAGCTGGGGGTAAAGAATCAGGATTTAAACTAGATTCAGAGAACACATCATCCACAATGTCCAACACTGGCGGAATAGCAAGGGATCTGTGCTGAGGCAGTAAAGTCTCGGAGCCTTTTCTTGGATTCTGAGTAATTAGGCTTGCCACCCCTCCGTTTGTTTTCCGGACTATCAGGAAATAGTACAGTTTTGTACCTACCGTAAATGTAGATGTCCGATAGGTATGCATCTGCAGTCCTAACATATGGGTTGTCCTGCCTCAGGCAGCCCTTCGGTCGGCCGGATTCCAAAGTCTGGGTCTGGCCTCGGCTGATGTCGCACTTCACCCGTCACAGCTGCTGGGGTATAAAGGCATCAGCCGACGCCATTTTCCTCAGTGTTTCTTGCCCCAGATGCCCTCTAGGAATATATATATATATATATACACATATATACAAACAAATACACCATAATAGATTCCCCCAGCTAGCTAAAAAGAGGGGTAAATACCCTAGGAATACCACAGAGGGGAAGGAGGGTGGGTAATCCTGACTGCAGATGCATACCTATCGGACATCTACATTTATGGTAGGTACAAAACTGTACTATGTCCTTCAAGGATGCATCTGAAGTCCTAACATATGGGTAGAATACCATAGCCAAACTGGGGGAGGAGGCACTAAGATAAAGATGGTGTAGTTAAGATCCCTTGCAAAACAGCAGTTGCAAAACCTGCTCAGGATCTAGAGTATAAGGGAAGATTATAATGCTTGGCAAATGTATGCACGGAGCTCCAAGTAGCAGCTTCTAAAATGTCTTTGGTAGCCACTCCTCGTGAGGAAAGCTGTAGTGGTGGCTGTAGCTCTTGTGGAATGAGGTCTGATATTTTCAGGAGTTGTCTTTCCATGAAAAGAGTAACAAAATCAAATACAATTTCCTATCCATTTTGAGATTGTCTGTTTTGAAATTGCTTTTCCTTGCATTCCTGTTGCATATGCTACCAGAAGCTGGTCAGTTTTTCTGCTGGTCTTAGTTCTGTCCAGATAGTAGTGTAATTGTCTGTGCACATCCAAGGTATGTAGCAGTCTTTCCCCCCTGTTCTGTGGGTTGGGGAAGAATGTAGGTAAATGAATCGCTTGGTTCAATGAAACTCTGGAGACCACTTTTGGCATAAAGGTAGGGTTAGTTCTCAGAGACTCTATCCTGATGGAAGATAAGGAAAGGTTGTACTGCCATTAATGCCTGTAACTCAGATACCCTTCTTGCTGAAGTGATTGCTAGCAGGAAAGCAATTTTCCAAGACAAGAACTGTAGTTCTGCTGTTGCTGCTGGTTCAAAAGGGGGAAGTGTTAATTTTTCCAGCACAAAGTTGAGATCCCATGTAGGTAAAGGTGGTTTCCTTGGAGGTTTTACATTTTTGATTCCTCTCAAGAACTGCCTGAGTAGAGGATGAGAGAAGACAGGAGGATCCATGTTGTATTCTGCTGAAATTGCTGATGCATGAATCTTAATGGAGGAGTAAGACAGGCCATTGTGGAACAGTTCTGCTAAGTATTCCAGGATGTGTGCTATGTTTGCCAATGAGACATTTTCTCCCTTTGCTGCACTCCAAATGAGGTATCTTTTCCACTTGGCTGAATAGGTTTTCCTTGTGGAGGGTCTGCGTGCCTCCAGGATAATGTCCTTAACCTTCTGAGATAAATCTGGGTTATTTTGTTTTATGCAATATTCCAAGCAGCTAGCTGCAGTGTTTTCAAGTTTGGATGTAGGATCTTGTAGTTGTTCTGTGTTAGAAATAAGGGACATGGAGGTAGATGCCATGCGTGTGTCCGAGACATGCTTCTCAGTAGCCCGTACCAATGCTGCCTCGGCCAGTCTGGAGCTATCAGGATTACCCTTGGCTGATCCTCTCTGATCTTCAGTAGGACTTGGTACATCAAAGGAAGAGGTGGGAATGCATATGCTGTCAGGTTTTTCCAGCTGAAGGAAAGGAAGTCCACCCTCCAAGCAAGTGGGTGGTATGCTCTTGTGCAGAATTTCTTCAATTGGTGGTTGTGTGGGGAGGCGAACAGGTCTATTTCTGGTAGTCCCCATTTCTTTGTTATGGCTTTGAATATATCTGGATGCAGCATCCATTCGTGAGCATCCGTGGTAGTTCTGCTTAAGGTGTCTGCTAGAGAATTTTCTTTTCCTGGTACAAATCTGGCCTGAAGTTGAATGTTGAGATTCAGGGCCACATTCCACAGGTCCATTAGAGGATTATGAGTGTGTACCTCTCTGTTTGTTGATGTACCACATGACTGTGGTATTGTCCGTCCTTATCAGCAGATGACCCTGTTGAAGGAGTGGTCCGAATGCCTGGATCGCATGTTTCACTGCCAGCATCTCCTTTAGATTTGTGTGTAAATTCAGCTGGTTTTGGGTCCATAGGCCTTGTATACATTTGTCCACCATGTGTGCCCCCCAGCCTAGGTCTGAGGCATCCGTGGTGATGGTCTGGCTTGGATGAGGTTTGTGCAAAGGCAATCCTCTGTTCAACTGACAGGCCTGAGCCCACCACAGGAATTCTTGCTTCAGGTATGGAATTATTGGAATCTGGGCTTCTAGACTGTGCTTGTGTTGAGACCATACATTCCTTAGGTACCATTGTAAAGTACAGTTTTGTACCTACCATAAATGTAGATGTCCAATAGGAATGCATCTGCAGTCCTTACAAATGGGTTGTCCTGTCGTCAGGCAGCCCTTCGGTCGGCCGGATTCCAAAGTCTGGGTCTGGCCTCGGCTGGTGTCGCACTTCACCCGACGTCATAGCTGCAGTTATTCGGGTATAAAGGCATCAGCCGACGCCATTTTCCTCAGTGTTTCTTGCCCCAGATGCCAGGTGCCCTCTTGGAAGGCTAAATTTGGATAAATGCCAATGATTCCAAACAGTAGAGAGCAAACACAAAAAATAAGCATGTATGTACATATATACAAACAAATACACCATAATAGATTCCCCCAGCTAGCTATAAGATGGGCAAATACCCTAGGAGCACCAGAGTGGGGAAGGCGGGTGGGTAATCCTGACTGCAGATGCATTCCTATCGGACATCTACATTTATGATAGGTACAAAACTGTACTATGTCCTTCAAGGATGCATCTGCAGTCCTTACAAATGGGTAGAATACCATAGCCAAACTGGGGGAGGTGGACAAATAAAGTTATGGTGTAGTCAGGATCCCTTGCAAAACAGCAGTGGCAAAGCCTGCTCGGGATCTAGAGTATAAAGGTAAATTATAATGCTTGGCAACTGTATGCACGGAGCTCCAAGTAGCAGCTTCTAAAATGTCCTTGGTAGCCACTCCTCGTAAGAAGGCTGTGGTAGTGGCTGTTGCCCTTGTAGAGTGAGGCCTGATGTTCTCTGGAGTTTTCTTTCCATGGTAGGAGTAACAAAATCTAATGCAATTTCCTATCCACTTGGAGATTGTCTGTTTTGAAATTGCTTTTCCTTCCCTTCCTGTTGCATATGCTACCAGTAGTTGGTCAGTTTTCCTATTGCCCTTGGTCCTGTCCAGGTAATAGCATAATTGTCTATGTACATCCAAGGTATGTAGCAGTCTTCTCCCCTGTTCTGTGGGTTAGGGAAGAATGTAGGTAGGTGGATAGCCTGATTTAAAGAAACTCTGGAAACCACCTTAGGCATAAAGGAAGGATTTGTTCTCATGGACACTATCTTGATGGAAGACCAGAAAGGGTTGCACTGCCATTAATGCCTGAAGTTCAGATACCCTTCTTGCTGAAGTGATTGCCAGCAGGAAAGCAGTCTTCCATGATAAGTATTGCAATTCTGCTGTTGCTGCTGGTTCGAAAGGAGGAAGTGTCAATTTTTCTAGCACAAAGTTCAAGTCCCATGCTGGTAATGGTGGCTTCCTAGGAGGCTTTACATTTTTAATTCCTCTCATAAACTGTCTGAGCAGAGGATGTGAGAAGACAGGAGGATCCAAGTCGTATTCTGCTGAAATAGCTGATGCATGAATCTTGATGGAGGAATAGGACAGGCCTGTGTGGAAGAGCTCTGCCAGGTATTCCAGAATGTTGGCAATGTTTACCAGTGACACATCTTCTCCTTTTTCAGTACTCCAAATGAGATATCTTTTCCATTTTGCTGAATAATTTTTTCTTGTTGAGGGTCTGCGAGCCTCAAGGATAATGTCTTTAACCCTTTGGGATAAATTTGGGTTAATTGGTCTTATGCAATGTTCCAGGCAGTCAGCTGCAGAGTTTTCAGGTTTGGATGCAGATTGTTGTAGTTGTTCTGTGTTAACAGCAAGGGAACCAGGGGTAGTGGCCATATTTGTTCCCGAGACATGCTCCTCCGTAATGGGTACCAATGTTGCCTTGGCCAGTCTGGAGCTATCAGAATGATCCTTGGACGGTCCTCTTTGATCTTCAATAGCACTTTGTGCATCAAAGGAAGTGGTGGAAATGCATATGCTGTTAGGTTTTTCCAACTGAAGGATAGGGAGTCCACCTTCCAAGCAAGTGGGTGGTACGTCCTTGTGCAGAATTTCTTTAGTTGGTGATTGCGTGGGGATGCAAATAAGTCTTTCTGGGAGTCCCCATTTTCTTGTAATGGTTTTGAAGATGTCCGGATGCAGCATCCATTCGTGGGCAGCCGTGGTAGTCCTGCTTAAAATGTCTGCTAGGATGTTTTCTTTTCCTGGTACAAAAATTGCTTTTAACTGTATGTTGTAGCTCAGGGCCACATTCCAGAGATCCAGTGCCATCCGGCAAAGAGGATACGAGTGTGTGCCTCCCTGTTTGTTGATGTACCACAACTGTGGTGTTGTCTGTTGTCCTTACCATCAATAGACCTTGCTGAAGGAATGGCCTGAATGCCTGAATTGCCAGTTTTACTGCCAGCATTTCCTTTAGATTTATGTGTAGGTGCAGCTGGTTTTGAGACCATAAGCCTTGTATGCACTTGTCCAGCATGTGCGCCCCCCAACCGAGGTCTGAGGCGTCTGTCGTGATGGTTTGGCTTGGTTGAGTACTGTGAAAAGGCAATCCTGTGTTTGATTGACAAGCCTGAGCCCACCATAGGAATTCTTGCTTCAGGCATGGAATAATGGGAATCTGGGTTTCCAAGCTGTGCTTGTGTTGAGACCATAAATTCCTTAGGTACCACTGTAGTTTTCTCATATGCAGTCTGGCATGAGGAACCAAAATTATGCAGGATGCCATGTAGCCCAAGGCTTGCAGAACTTTTCTTGCTGTCAGATGGTTCTGTTTTGTTAAGGCCAAGAAGTAGAGAGGTAGCTGTTCCTGTTTTTCTACTGTTAGGAATGCCATTTGCCTTGATGTGTCCAACTCTGCACCCAAAAAGGTTATTCTCTGGGATGGTATCAGTCTTGACTTTTTTAAATTGACTGTGAATCCCAGGGCTTGTAGCAGATAAATGACCCTTTGTAAATCTTCTGCTAGCTTGCTTTCGTTGTCCGCTTGTATCAGGCAGTTGTCCAGGTATGGGTAGATTTGGATTCCCTGAAGCCTGCAATGAGCAATTACTGATGCCAGGCATTTCGTGAACACTCTGGGCGCAGTAGATAAGCCAAAGGGCAATGCTGAGAATTGATAATGCTCTGATCCTGCAAGAAATCTGAGGTATCTTCTGCAGTTTGGTCGTATGGGGACGTGCAGGTATGCCTCCTTGAGATCTAGAGTCACCAGCCAAGACTCCTTGCCCAGCATGGGAAGAAGCTGCTGTAGGGTCAGCATTTTGAATTTTGGAACAATGAGGAATGTGTTTAAAGCGGACAAGTCGAGAATAGGTCTCCATTTGCCTTCTTTTCTTGGTACCAGGAAGAGTCTGGAGTAAAATCCCTTCCCTTGCTCCATAAAAGGTACCTTTTCTACAGCTCTCATCCTTAATAATTGGGATATTTGTTTTAGTGCTTCTGTCTTTTGATTTGGAGGTAGGTTTGGCATTCCTCTCTTCCCTGGTAGAGTATGGAAGTGAAACCTGTAACCTTGGTCTATTATCTGTAAAATCCACTTGTCTCTTGTGATGTAATGCCAGTTTGTCGTAAATAAGGCTAGCTTCCCGCCTAAGGGTGCTTGCAGTTGTTCCCTGGTAGGCGGTGCCAGAGCCAAGTCACTGTGATTGACCTGTAGTTGTGGTGGTGGCTGTGTCTGTGGCTGTGCCTCGCTGGTTGTTGCCCTGCCACTGACGTCCTCTATAAGCACCCCTGGATTGGCTTCTGCCTCTTGAACGCCTATTCCTGCCTCTCTGAGTTCTGGAGGAGTCTGGAAAGGACCAATTCTTGGAGGGCCAATTCCTGCTAAACCTTGGAGGTTGGACCTGTAAGAAATCTTTTACTTTTTGGACAGATTTTGCCTTCTCTTCCATCTTCTTCAGTACTTGTTGTGCAGGAGAGCCAAATTGATCTTATCCATAGGAGCATCTAATAGTTTTGATATGACATGGTCTGGTAAGGCCTGTTCTTTTAGCCATGCATGCCTTCTGATGACTGTGCCAGTCATGGCTGATCTAAAGGAAGCCTCCAGTGCATCATAGCCGCATTTTAGGGAATGGTTACTGACTTGTTGAATGTTATGTACCATTTCCTGCACATATTTTTTGTCTACTGTTTCATCTGAGGACACTTTTTTGGTTAACTGATCTAGCAAAAATTCTTGATACTGCATCATGTGAAATTGACAGTTCAAGGCCCTAGCTGAAAGAGTAGCAGAAGTGTAAACTTTTTTACCCCATCTCTCTAAGGATCTGGATTCCCTTTCAGAGGGGAGGGGGTTTTTGGCAGAGGTGGCTGCTACAGCCTTAGGTCCTTGGGAGATAGTCTCTGGATCTGCAGGGGGAGCCTTGTACAAGTGGTAATGTGTGTCCGGGACCCTGTAGTATCTATCGGGCTTAACAGGGGCCGGAGGCAGAGAATCAGGAGCAATACAAGCATCATTAAATGCATCATCTACAACAGAAAGAACTGGAGGTATGGCTAAAGGCCTGTGTTGTGGTAAATGCAGAAAAGTTCTAAGCCTTTTTCTGGAATCTGAAAAATCCTGGCCCTGCCACTGAAATTGTTCCCTCATAGCATGCAGGGTTTCCCCAAAGGAAAATTCCTCAGGCGGAGAGGCAGAAGGAATGGACTCCTCACCATCAGAGTCTTCATAAGGGGAGTAAGGGGCCTCTGGAGGGTCTGTATCATTTGAGTCATCAGAGGAATCATCAGTAGACATTGGCTCAGGGGGCTCTGCTCTAGGCCTCTTTTCTGGAGGCGGGTGAGAGGCCCTGTCTGGTTGAGGGTGGGATCCTTGGATTAAAGAAATGAGATCCTCTGCTAAACTTAGCATTTGTGAACTAGAGCTAGGCCTGTGAGAGGGGGGCTTAGCAGACACAGATTTAGTAGTTTTAGCTGCTTTAGCCCTGGCAAAGGCCTTAATGGACATGGCTGCAGGTGGCCTAGCAGCTCCACGTGCAGGGGTTGAAATATCCAAGGGAATAGTGTCTGATAATTCCTGAGAAACTGTAACAGTAGGTGGGATATCAGAAGCAGATTCCACGAGGGTAGAAGAGGCCTCGGCAGGAGGAAAGTTTTCAGCTGAAGGAGGAACCGCTTGCTCGGTTTCAGCCGAAACCGAGACACTCGTGGTTGGCTTAACCGCTGTTTCGGCCGAAACCGCGGACCGCGAGTGTCGGTCCTTTTCCTTGCGATTTTTAGATATTTGCGAAGTCGGAGGATCCGACGGCATAATATAAGCAAAATCGGAGCCGAAAAACTCCTCAGCAAACTCTGACCGACGTCTAAGCGTCCACCGGTTAAAAGAAGCACAGGCTAGACAAGCTGCGACGTCATGGTCTGGGCCTAGACAAGGTAAGCAGTAAGAGTGGAAATCTTTATGAGGTATTTGTTTCCCACAAGTTAAACAGTTATTCACTTTTTCTGACATCGGCTGAGGCAAGAAAGAGTCCCCAACGGGGTACTTAGCTTTTTAGAAGTCTTCGAAGTAGTTTTCGGTAGTAGTAATCTCTGGTTCTGACCGACCGGCACTTGCGAACAGCTTCTGCTTCGGGCGCCACGCGGCAAGAAAGACTGAGGAAAATGGCGTCGGCTGATGCCTTTATACCCGAATAACTGCAGCTATGACGTCGGGTGAAGTGCGACACCAGCCGAGGCCAGACCCAGACTTTGGAATCCGGCCGACCGAAGGGCTGCCTGACAACAGGACAACCCATTTGTAAGGACTGCAGATGCATCCTTGAAGGACATCTTTCTCATATGCAGCCTGGCATGCGGAATCAATATTATGCAGGATGCCATGTAACCCAGGGCTTGCAGGACTTTCCTTGCAGTAAGCTGAGTTTGTTTTGTTAATGCCATGAAGTAGACTGGTAGTTGCTTTTGTTTTTCTTCTGTGAGAAAAGCCATCTGAGTTGATGTGTCCAGTTCTGCACCCAAGAAGGTTATCCTTTGGGATGGTACTAGTCTTGACTTTTGCATGTTGACTGTGTATCCCAAGGCTTGCAACAGTTGTATGACATTTTCCAAATCTTTTGTTAATTTTGCCTTGCTGTCCGCTTGTATTAGGCAGTCGTCCAGGTATGGGTAAATTTGAATTCCCTGAAGCCTGCAATGAGCAATTACTGATGCCAGGCATTTAGTGAATACTCTGGGCGCAGTAGATAAGCCAAAGGGCAATGCTGAGAATTAATAATGCTCTGATCCTGCAAGAAATCTGAGGTGTCTTCTGCAATCTGGTCGTATAGGGACGTGCAGGTATGCCTCCTTGAGATCTAGAGTCACCAGCCAAGACTCCTTGCCCAGCATGGGAAGAAGCTGCTGGAGGGTCAGCATTTTGAATTTTGGAACAATGAGGTATGTGTTCAGTGCGGACAAGTCGAGAATAGGTCTCCATTGATTTTCTTTTCTTGGTACAAGGAAAAGCCTGGAGTAAAATCCTTGGCCTTGTTCCATAGGTGGCACCTTTTCTATAGCTCTCATCCTTAGTAAGTTGTTGATTTGTCTTAGAGCATCTGTTTTTTGGCTTTTTTGGTAGAGTGTGGAAGTGAAACCTGTAACCCTTGTCTATTGTTTGTAAAGTCCATTTGTCTCCTGTAATGTAATGCCAGTTGTCGGAAAATAAGGCTAGCTTTCCGCCCAAGGGAGCTTCCAGTTGTTCCCTGGTAGGCGGAACCAGAGCCAAGTCATTGTGTCTGCCCTGTGAAAGTGGTTGTAGTTGAATCTGTGGCAGTACTTGTCTGGTTGTTAGGTTGCCACGGACGTCCCCTGTAGGCACCCCTAGATTGACCTCTGCCTCTTGGGCGTCTATTTCTGCCTCTCTGTGCTCTGGAGCTGTCTGGAAAAGACCAATTCTTCGAAGGCCAATTTCTGCTAAACCTCGGAGGTTGGACCTGTAAGAAATCCTTGACTGTTTGGACAGATTTTGCTTTTTCTTCCACCTTCTTTAGAACCTCCTGTGCAGGGGAGCCAAACAAACTTTGTTTCTCCATGGGAGCATCTAGGAGTTTTGACTTAACATGGTCTGGTAAGGATTGTTCTTTTAACCAGGCATGCCTTCGAATCACTGTTCCAGTCATAGCTGATCTAAAGGAAGCCTCCAGTGCATCATAGCCACATTTTAAGAAATGGTTACTGACCTGCTGAGAGTTATGTACCAAATCCTGAAGGGACTTGCGGTCTATAGGTTCGAGAGAGGACAGTTTTGTATTTAGCTGGTCTAACAAAAATTCCTGGTACTGAATGATGTGAAATTGACAGTTTAAGGCCCTGGCCGAAAGAGTAGCAGAAGTATAAACCTTTTTACCCCATCTCTCTAATGCTCTAGATTCCCTTTCAGAGGGAAGAGGGTTTTTGGCAGAAGCAGCTGCCACACCTTTAGGGTCTGCAACAGGAGCCTTATACAAATGGTAGTGTGTGTCCGGGACCCTGTAATATCGGTCAGGCTTGGCAGGGGCCAGCGGAAGAGAATCAGGGGCAGTACAGGCATCATTATATGCATCATCAACGACTGTTAGTACTGGAGGAATGGCTAAAGGCCTATGCCGTGGTAAGTGTAAAAAAGTCCTTAGCCTTTTCCTTGAATCTGAAAAATCCTGGCCCTGCCACTGGAAGTGTTCCCTCATAGCATGTAAGGTTTCCCCAAAAGAAAATTCTTCAGGAGGAGAAGCAGAAGGAATGGAGTCTTCTGCATCAGAATCCTCATAAGGAGAATATGGGCCTTCCTGAGGGTCTGAAATGTCTGAGTCATCCGAGGAATAGTCTGTAGAGACAGGTTCCGGGGGTTCAGTCCTAGGCCTCTTATCTGGAGGGGGCTGAGAGGCCCTGTCTGGGTGAGGTTGGGATCCCCTGATCAAAGAAATGAGATCCTCAGCCAGGCTGAGTATTTGGGAACTAGAGGTAGGCCTATGTGAGGGAGTTTTAGCAGGTAAGGCCTTAGAAGATTTAGCTGCTTTAGCCCTGGCAAAAGCCTTGATAGACATAGAAGCAGGGGGTCTAGCAGCCCCACGTGCAGGGGTAGATATGTCTAAAGGAATAGTGTCTGACAAGTCCTGGGTGCCTGCTTCTGTAGCAGTAAATTCAGTAGCAGATTCAGCCATGCTCTGTGAGGCTTCGGCTATCGGAGGCATGCTTGCCGAAGGAAGAACCGAGGACTCCGTTGCGAAACCGAGACACTGCGGTTGGCCTAACAGTGGTTTCAGCCGTAAGCGCGGGCCGCGAGTGTCGGTCCTTTTCCTTGCGCTTTTAGCTAATTGTGTAGTCGAGTCTCCGACGGCATTTTGTAAGCAAAAGCGGGACCAAAAACTCCTCTGCAAACTCCGACCGACGTCTAAGTGTCCGTCGGTTGAAGGAAGCACAGGCTAGACAAGCTGATATGTCGTGGTCTGGGCCTAAGCAAGGAAGGCAGTAAGAGTGGAAATCCTTATGAGGTATTTGTTTCCCACAAGTTAAACAATTATTTACTTTTTCTGACATCGGCTGAGGCAAGAAAGAGTCCCCAACGGGGTACTTAGCTTTTTAGAAGTCTTCGGTAGTAGAAATCTCTGGATCTGAACGACCGGCACTTGCGAACAGCTTTTGCTTCGGGCACCACGCGGCAAGAAAGACTGAGGAAAATGGCGTTGGCTGATGCCTTTATACCCCAAGCAGCTGTGACGTCGGGTGAAGTGCGACATCAGCCGAGGCCAGACCCAGACTTTGGAATCCGGCCGACCGAAGGGCTGCCGTTAGGACTGCAGATGCATCCTTGAAGGACATCAAACTGATTCTCCAGTAGTCCGGAAAACACTGTACAAACTCCGGTATTCTGTTTCAAAAAGGAAACAGACTATCGGAGTTTGTAAATCGGCTGATTTACTATGCTTTTTTTTCAGAAAAGCATAGCAAATCAGCCAAAAGCAGGCGGCGGGAACGAAAAAAGAGGGCGTTCCCGTTGATCGGCTGATTTACTATGTTTTTTTACAGAAAAGCATAGCAAATCAGCCAAAAGCAGGCGGCGGGAATGAAAAAAGAGGGCGTTCCCATTGAGTGATGCTGTCGTGACATCACAAAATAGGCGGTATGTTGGCGGGAGAGGGGGTGGGGCGGGCGGGGTTACTGGTGACGCGAGGGGCGTGGCGTGGCTCCGGTTTTAGCCGCGAACGAAGGTGGCAACCCTATGAGTAATCCTGACCCTCCCAATGGAAATGCTCCCTCATGGTATGTAAAGTTTCCCCAAAAGAGTAATCCTCAGGAGGAGAGGCTGAAGGAATCGATTCTTCAGCATCAGAATCCTCATAGGGGGGAGTAAAGAATATCCCTGGTCTGAAGAGGAATCAGAATATATTGAAACCTGGTCAGAGGAATCGGTCTGTATCCTGCCTAGGCCTTTTATCAGGAGGGGGATGGGAACCCCTGATCAGAGTTATCAAGTCTTCGGCCATCTTGAGCATCTGTTTTTTTAGGCATGGAGGCCTGTCCAGGTGAATGCTGTACTTGCTTCTTTGTCTTTAATGTAGGCTTAGTCTTGGCTGTAGTTGCAATGGTAAGTTGAGTAGGCCTGAAAACACCCTCAGAACCCGATGCCTGCTCAGCGGCTCCGGACCCATCTGAAGGGTTAATCTCTGTTGGCCAAACACCTTGAGTATCCAGAGGCCTAGGCACCTCCACATGGGAGTCTGTCGCGGCCTGTGGCTCTGAGGTAGCGGGTGTCAGAGGCTGCGAAAGCGCCTCACTGAAAACCGGCGACTGGCCTAGAAGAGGCTTAGTCGTCAGTTTTGGGCCTCGGATGCCTTTCCTTATCTTTGCGTTTTTTTGTGCATTCCGGTCGTTGGTTGTTCCGACGGCATTGTATAATTAAACCTTCGGCCAAAGTAATGGCGAGCAAAATCAAACCGACGTTTTATGTTAAATCTAGCACAAAACAGACAACTAGTGATGTTGTGATCTGGGCCTAGGCATGGAATATAGTAAGAATGAAAATCCTTATGAGGTATTTGCTTCCCACAAGAAATACAATTATTAACTTTTACTAACATTGGTCTGAGGCAAGAAAAAGTTTCCCCAATGGGGTACTTAGCTGTATTGAAGACTTCGGTTCTGAAATCGAATTTGAAATCTCAGGAGTCGGCCGACCGGCACTTGCGAACTGCTTTTGCTTCGGGCACCGCACGGCAAGAAAGACTGAAGAAAATGGCGTTGGCTGCTTCTTATATACCCCTGGCTCATTGACGTCAGGGAAGAGGTGACAGCAACTGACGCCGGACCAAGACTTTGGAACTCAGGCCAACTGCGGGCCTGCCTGATGGCAGGACAACCCAAGTGTAATGACTGCAGCAGTGAAACACTATAAACATCCGACAACCAGCAACAAATACAGTAAGAATGAAAGTCTTTATGAGGTATTTGCTTTCCATAAGAAATACAATAACTTTTTCTGACATCGGTCTGGAGCAAGAAAAAAGTTTCCCCAACGGGGTACTTAGCTTTATTGAAGACTTCGGATCTGAAACTCGAACATGAAAATCTCAGGAGTCAGCCGACCGGCACTTGCGAACTGCTTCTGCTTCGGGCACTGCGCGGCAAGAAAGACTAAAGAAAATGGCGTCTGCCACATCTTTTATACCCCTGAAGACCTGACGTCAGGGAAGGGACGACAGCAGCTGCAGGACCCAGGACTTTGGAATTCAGGCCGACTGGGGGCAACCTGCCAGCAGGATTACCCAAATGTAATGACTGCAACAGTGAAACACGAAGAACATCAGTATTACTACAGTTGGAATTATACCAACACATAGTGGGTACTAATCAAAGGTGGAGAAATCAATTCCCTTGTCTCATTTTGTTCATTATATGGACATATCTATGGAAGAGCAGGAATCAGATTTTGAGCAACAACTGTTATGAGAATCCCAGCTATAACAGTATGTGTCGTGCCCTCCTCTGTTCTTTTTGTGATGGCCCAAAATGGAAAGAAAATGAGAATGTATGAATCATAATCAAGCAGACACAAAAGACAAATATGTGAAAATTAACCGTTATTATGTATCCTTAAAATATCTAAAGTACAGTTGTGTACACTTACCATAAATGTAGATGTTCGAGTGTATTCACTGTTGCAGTCATTACATTTGGGTAATCTGCTGGCAGGTTGCCCTCAGTTGGCCTGAATAACATTAAGTCTTGGGTCCTGTGTCAGTTGCTGTCTCTTCTTCCATGACGTCAGGTTGTCAGGGATATAAAACATGCAGCCGACACCATTTTAATCAGTTTTTCTTGCCCCAGATGTCAAGTGCCCCCCAAATGGGGAGCAAAAAAAAAAAAAAAAATATATATATGCATATAAATCAGAACTCAAAAAATATAAAACAAATACACCAAAAAGGCTTTTGAGCATAGTAAAGGAAAGAAGAGGTATAAGAGAAAAAGGGGTCTGGTGGGTGGGTAACCAAGACTGCAACAGTGAATACACTCGTTAATCTACATTTATGGCAAGTGTACACAACTGTACTATGTTCTTCGTGTTTCACTGTTGCAGTCATTACATTTGGGTAGAATCCCAAAGCTATGGTTGGGAGGATGGAATTATACAGCATTAGGAGCAGCTATAAGGCCCTGCAGGACAGCAGTGGCAAAGCCTGCTCTGGATTTAGAAGAGAGGTAAATGGTAATGTTTGTTGAACGTATGATCTGAGCTCCAAGTTGCAGCTTCTAGAATGTCTCTGTTAGGAACTCCTCTGAGAAAAGCTGCAGAAAGTACAGTTGTGTACACTTACCATAAATGTAGATGTTAGAGTGTCTTCACTGTTGCAGTCATGACTGTAGGGTTGAATCCCAAAGCAGAATAAAAGGGAGGTGGTCATAAAGTAGAGGGGGCGGCTAAAAGGCCCTGCAAGACTGCAGAAGCAAAGCCTGCCCTAGACTTAGAGTAGAGAGGTAGATTGTAGTGCTTGGAAAAAGTATGCACTGAACTCCAAGTTGCAGCTTCCAAAATGTCTTTGGTAGGAACTCCCCTGAGGAAGGCAGCTGAAGTGGCAGCAGCTCTGGTAGAGTGAGTCCTTATACTCCCTGGGATTTGCTTTCCATGGTGTGAATAGCAAAATCTGATTCAATGAGCAATACATTTAGAAATGGTCTGTTTTGAAATGGCTTTACCTTGGGAACTTGAAGCATAAGACACAAACAATTGCTCTGATTTCCTGATGTCCTTGGTTCTGTCCAGGTAAAAACGTAGTTGTCTGTGTACATCCAAGGAATGCAAGATCCTTTCCCCCTTATTTTGAGGACTGGGGAAAAAAGTTGGCAAGAGAATAGTTTGATTTAAAGCCGCTTTGGAAACCACCTTAGGCATGAAAGTAGGATTAGTCCTTAAAGACACCCTGTCTTGATGAAAAATAATACAAGGTTCCACAGCCATGAGAGCTTGTAACTCTGAAACTCTCCTGGCAGAGGTCAGAGCCAACAGGATGGCTGTCTTCCAAGATAAAAACTTGATGTCAGATGTGGCAGCAGGCTCAAAAGGAGGTAAGGTGAGTTTTTCCAAAACATAGTTGAGATCTCAAGCAGGAATGGGAGGAGATCTAGGGGCCTTAAGTTCTTTGCTCCTCTGAGAAACTGTCTCATGAGCCTGCATCCAGGAGCAAAATCTTTTCCATTTTCCTGCATAAGATTTCCTAGTGCTAGGACGTCTGGCTTCTAAAATGACATCCATAACCTGCTTGGGTAGGAGAGAATGAATCATGGACCCTGGATTAACCAGGCCGCCCGGCTGAGAGTTTTGACATGGGAGTGCAGAACCTGACCCTGGTGTTGGGACAGAAGGTTCAGAGTCTGTGGTAATACCCAAGGGGGCTCCAGACAAAGGTTTTTCAGTGTTGGGTACCAAAACTGTTGAGGCCAATTTGGGGTCAGCAAAATTATCATCTTGGGCTTGTCCTGTTTGATCTTTAATAACACCCTTGGAAGAAGAGGTAGAGGCGGGAAGGCATACCCAGAGAGGTTTCTCCAACTGAATGATAGTGCATCCACTCTCCAAGCTAGTTCGTGGAATGTCCTGGTGCAAAAAATCTGTAGTTGATGATTGAGATGGGATGCAAAGAGGTCTATGTGAGGACATCCCCAGACTGCTGTAACCTTGAATATTTCGGTGTCCAGCATCCATTCGTGTGGGTCCGACAGGTTTCTGCTCAGACTGTCTGCCAGGAAGTTTTGCTTCCCTGGTAGAAACTGAGCTTGAAGGTCCAGTTTGCAAGCAAGAGTGGTGTTCCATAGATTCATGGCTAGTCTGCAAAGGGGATAGGAATGAGATCCCCCTTGCTTGTTTATGTACCACATAACTGTGGTGTTGTCTGTCCGTATCAGTAGCTGTCCTGGTTGCAGAAGATGCCTGAAAGCCAATAGAGCGTTCTGAATGGCTAACATTTCCTTTAAATTGATATGCAGGTGCTTCTGATCCTTTGTCCAAAGGCCCTGCAGACAGTTGCCCTGAAAATGGGCTCCCCATGCATAGTCTGAAGTGTCCGTGGTTAGTATCCGAGTGGCTGGAGGCAGACTGAAGGATTTTCCTTTGTTTAGAGTACATGCCTTGGACCACCAAAGGAATTCCTTTTGAAGACAAGGCAGGACGGTGATCTGTATGTCTAAACTGTGGCAATGCTGAGACCCATACACTTTTTAGGTACCACTGTATTTTCCTCATATGTAGTCTTGCATATGGTACGAGAAGGATGCAGGAGGCCATGTAACCCAAAGCCTGCAGGAATTTCCTTGCAGATAGCTGAGTTAATGTTGCCAAGGTTTTGAAAGTTGAAGCCAGCTGTAATTGTTTTTCGTATGTCAGAAATGCCATCTGGGTTGTTGAGTTTAGAAGAGCACCCAGAAAAATTATCTGTTGTGAGGGTGTCAAATGTGACTTTTTTATGTTTACAGTGAATCCCAGGAACTTGAGAAGATTCTGAACAAATTCTAGATGCTGGAGTAAGACATCCTTGCTGTCTGCCTGAATAAGACAGTCATCCAGATAAGGGTAAATTTGAATTCCCTTGAGTCTGCAATAAGCTACTACTGGAGCCAGGCATTTGGTGAAGACCCTGGGCGCAGTAGAGAATCCAAAGGGCAGCGCAGAGAATTGATAGCGCCTCGATCCAGCCTTGAACCTGAGGTACTTTCTGCATTCCTGCCTGATGGGAATGTGTAAATATGCCTCCTTTAAATCCAAGGTTACCATCCATGCATTTTTGGTCAGCATTGGAAGTAGCTGCTGTAGAGTAAGCATCTTGTATTTTGGTATCTCAAGAAAAGTGTTCAAGACTGACAGATCCAGAATGGGTCTCCATGAATTTTGCTTTCTGGGGACTAGAAAGAGCCTTGAATAAAAACCTTGTCCCATCTCTGAAAGTGGAACCAGTTCTATGGCTTTCATAGCCAAGAGAGCTTCCACCTGGTTTAAGGCCTCTAACCATTGATGTTTTGGAAGATCCGGCCAGCTGCTTAGTCTTGGTAGGGTATGAAAATGGAATTTGTAACCTCTTGAAACCACATCCAGAACCCACTTGTCTTGGGTTATAGGAGTCCAATTTAGGTGAAAAAGAGAAAGTTTTCCTCCCAGAGAGGCTTCCAGGCAAGAAGTTCCTGCAGCCCAACAGAGGGAGTCATGAGCTTGCGACCTGTCCTCTCCTCCCCTAGGGGTGGAAGCAGTCCACTGTCTTGGTCTATAATAGGCTTGCGTTTGAGGCCTACCTCGGGAGAGTCTGTATCTACCCCTCTGAGGCCTGTCTGAATTGGGAAAGGACCAATTTTTTGTAGGCCAATTCCTACTAAATCTGGGTGGCTGTACTTGTAAGAAATCTTTAATCGTTTGCATGGATTTTGCCTTGTCCTCCATCTTCTTTATCACCTCTTCAGCCTTACGTCCAAACAAAACATTATGCTGAACAGGAGCATCCAATAACTTAGCTTTTACTTAATCTGGCAAGTTTTGTTCCTTTAACCAAGCATGCCTTCTAATGACTGTGCCAGAGGCAGCAGCCCTACAAGAAGCCTCCAAGGCATCAAATCCACAGTGTAAACCATGCTTCCCAACTTGTTCAGTGGCATGCATTAAGTCATGTAATTCCTCATCATCTGCACAGATGGAAATGGAAGTTAGCTTTTGTTTCAAAACAGACAGAAGAAATTGCTGGTATTTCAGCATATGAAATTGACAGTTTAAAGCCCTAATAGATAAAGTAGCAGAAGTGTACACTTTTTTTGCCCCATATTTCTAAAGATCTGGAATCCTTCTCAGTGGGAACGGGGTTTTCAGCAGTAGTGGCCTTAACCCCCTTAGGACCCTGAGAAACGGTTTCAGGATCAGCAGTAGGATTCTTGCATAAAAACTGGTGGGAATCAGGAACCCTATAATATCTGTCTGGCTTAACAGGAGCTGGAGGAAAAGAGTCAGGAGTTAAGTTAGCCTCCGAAAAAGCATCATCCACAATATCCAAAATAGGAGGGATAGCCAGGGATCTATGTTGGGGAAGAAGAAGAAAATCCCCAAGTCTTTTCTTAGATTCCGAGTACTCCTGTCCTTCCCAGTGAAAATGTTCCCTCATTTCATGTAAAGTTTCCCCAAAAGAGAAATCCTCAGGGGGAGAAGCTGAAGGAATGGATTCCTCAGCATCAGAATCCTCATAAGGAGGGAAAGAATATTCCTGGTCAGAAGAAGAAGAAACTGAAGAAACAGAAGCCTGATCAGAGGAGTCATAATACACTTCCTGCCTTGGCCTTTTATCTGGAGGAAGATGTGAACCCCTAATCATAGTAAGTAAGTCCTCCACCATCTTAAGTAACTGTTTGAGACTTGGGTGCCGGATCAGAAGAGGCCTGGGCTGTAGTCTTTGATTTGGAAGAAGTCTTTGCCTTTGTCTTTGGCTTTGCCTTTATTAGAAGCTGAGTAAGCCTGAAAACCCCTTCAGAAGTCGGTACCTGCACAGCGGCTCAGGACCCATCTGAAGGAGCATTGTCCGAAGGTCCTGCAACAGAAATATTCAAAGGCCTAGTTGGCTCCTCGTGGGAGTCTGTTTCGGCCATCGGTTCCGAAATGGTCGATGACAGGGGCTGCAAAAGCACCTCACTGACGACGGCCGAACCTGAAGCTGGCTCTGCTTGTACAATATCGTCCGATTTGGACCTCGGAGGCCTGTCTTTATCCTTGCATCGTTTGTGAACTCCGGTAGCCGGAACAGAGTCAGACGACATTTTGTAATTAAAACGCCTACCGAAGTAATGAAATGTAAAATTGTACCTTCGTTTAATTGTACGTTGATTGAATCTAGCACAAAACCGACAACTAGCTACGTCATGGTCAGGGCCTAAGCAAGGAATACAGTAAGAATGAAAATCCTTATGAGGTATTTGCTTCCCACATGAAATACAATTATTAACTTTTTCTGACATTGGACTGGAGCAAGAAAAAATTTTCCCCAACGGGGTACTTAGCTTTGAGTAGGAGAAGAAAGTCTTCGCACTGAAGTAAGTTAAGAAAAAATGGTCAGGAGTCTGCCGACCGGCAAATGCGAACTGCTATCACCACACGGCAAGAAAGACTGGAGAACATGGCGTCGGCTGTCAGCTTTGTACTCCTGGCGCTCTGACATCAGGGAGCATGGCTGAGCAGCCGACGCCAGACCCAGACTTTGGGATTCTGGCCGACCGAGGACTGCCTGCCGGCAGGGGAGAACCCTACAGTCATGACTGCAACAGTGAAACACGATGAACATGGAGATGCAGCCCTGGCGGAATGGGATCTGATCCCCTCAGGGACAGGTTTACCATGGTGCATGTAGCAGAAACAAATACAATGGCTTATCCATTTTGAAATAGTCTGCTTTGAAATAGCCTTTCCCTCTGCTCCTGCAGCAAATGCCACCAGTAGTTGTTCAGACTTTGAGATTTTCTCCTGTTTAAGTAGAATCTTAGTTGTCTGTGTACATCCAATGAGTGCAGAACCCGCTCCCCCTTGTTCTGCGGATTTGGGAAAAAGGTTGGCAGATGAATGGTCTGATTTAGAGCCACAGTGGATACCACCTTAGGGCATAAAGGATGGACTGGTCCTGAGGGCCACCCTGTCTGGATAAAAGATAATGAAAGGCTCCACTGCCATGAGAGGCTGTAGTTCTGAAATCCTTCTAGCTGAAGTGACTGCTAAAAGAAAGGCCATCTTCCAAGAGAGAAATTTTATGTCTGCAGTAGCAGCTGGCTCAAAAGGAGGTAGGGTGAGTTTTTCCAGCACAAAACTGAGGTCTCATGTAGGAGTTGGTGCTCTCCTGGGAGGTCTCACATTTTTGGCCCCTCTGAGGTACTGCTTTAGCAGGGGATGAAAGAAGAGAGGAGGCTCTGTGTTGTAATGAGCTGAAATGGCAGAGGCATGGATTTTTACAGAAGAAAAATATAGGCCCTTGTGAAGCATCTCAGTTAAATATTGCAGAATCTGGGGAATATTGGGCATTGCTGTGTTTATTCCTTGTGCTTGGTTCCAGGCACAGAATCTTTTCCATTTGTCAGCATAAAGATTTTCTAGTACTAGGCCTTCTTGCCTCCAAAATTACATCTATCACAGGTTTACTGAGAGATGTGACTGGTGAAATTAGTTGATTAGCCATGCTGCAAGATTAAGAGTTTGGAGCAGAGTGTGCAGAATTTGATAGTTCTGCTGAGACAGTAGATGAGGTGTCTGAGGCAGGTGTGACATATTGCGTAGAAGCGGGTACCAGTGTTGGCGATGCCAGTCTGGAGCAATCAGAATCATTTTCGGTTTTTCCTGTCTGACTTAGTAAAACCTTGGAGAGCAGAGGCAGAGGGGGAAGGCATAGACTGATAGGTTTTTCCAGCTGAAGGATACAGCATCCACTTTCCAAGCTTTTTTGTGATGGATTACAGCATCCACTTTCCAAGCTTTTTTGTGATGGATTCTTGTGCAGAATTTGTCCAACTGATAGTTTTGGGGAGAGGCAAAAAGATCTATGTCTGGGCTCCCCCATCTTCGTGTCAACAACCTGAAGATTTGTGGATCCAGTTTCCGTTCGTGTGGGGTCCATGAGGTTTCTGCTTAGTTGGTCTGCCAGAGTATTTTGCTTTCCTGGCAGGAATTGAGCTTGTAGATGTATTTGGTAAGTCAAGGCTGTGTTCCACAAGGCCATGGCTAGTCTGCAAAGGGGGTAGGAGTGGGTACCCCCCCTACTTGTTTATTTACCACATAACTGTGGTGTTGTTGTCCTGGATGAAGAAAGTCCTTGAAGGCTGTCAGAGCATTCTGTACAGCTAGCATTTCTTTCTGGTTGATATGTAGGTGCATTTGATTTGGACTCCAGTCGCCCTGAATGCATCTCCCTGCCAGATGGGCCCCCCAAGCATATTCTGATTAGTCTGTAGTCAGGGTTTGGGTGGCAGGGGGGGTAGAATGGACGACAGCCCCTCGTTTTGGTGACACGCCTCTGCCCACCATAGGAACTCCTGTTGCAGGCAAGGAGTGAGAGGAAACACTGTTTCCAGGCTGTGACAATGTTGATTCCATAAGCACTTTAGGTACCACTGAAGTTTCCTCATATGCAGTCATGCATATGGGAAATAGTAGAATGCAGGAAGACATTAACCCCAAAGCCTGCAGAATTTGTCTTGCAGATTGCTGGGTTTTTATGGCCACTTGTTTGAAGTAAGTCACCAATTGAACTTGTCTGGCGTGAGGTAAGCCATCTGGGCAGTTGTATTCAAGCTTGCACCCAGGAATGTTATTATTTGAGAGGGTGAGAATACCAGTTGTGATTTCGTTTATGGTGTACCCTAGGCATGTTAGAAGCCTTTTTACAAATGCCAGATGTTGTAGAAGAGCGTCCTTGTTTTCTGCCTGAATTAGACAATCGTCCAGATAAGGATAAATTTGAATGTTTTTTTGTCTGCAAAATGCAATCACTGGTGCCAGGCACTTTGTGAAGACCCTGGGTGCAGTAGATAAGCCAAAGGGCAGTGCAGAGAACTGGTAATGCAAATAGCCTGCTTTGAAACGGAGGTATCTTCTGCAAGATTCCCTGATTGGGAATATGAAGGAAAGCCTCTTAAGTCTAGACTTACCAACCAGGCATCCTTGCCTAACATAGGCAGTAACTGCTGTCGAGTCAGCATCTTGAATTTTGGAATGTCCAGGAAGGTATTTAGAATGGATAAGTCCAGAATTGGACACCATGATTTGTCTTTTCTGGGTACCAGGAAAAAAGTCTTGAATAAAAACCTTGTCCTTTTTCCTTTTCTTGTACTGGTTGAATAGCCCCTGTATCCATGAGGGACATAGCTTATTTCTGGGCCTCTGTCCACTGATTTGGAGGCAGATTTGGCCATCTGTTTGGAACTGGCAACGTGTGGAAATGAAATCTGTATCCTGGGATACTATATTTAAGACCCACTTGTCCTGGGAAATTAGATGCCAATTTTGAGCATGAAGTGCTAGTTTCCCCCCCAAAGGGGCTGCCAAAAGATAAGTAATCGGAAATGGCAGAGGAAAGTCACTGATACTGTAGGGGGGGCTTGCTACTTCCATACTTGGAGGTGGAAGCACCCCATTGCTTTGTTCTGTAAATTCCTTATGACAGAAACCTGGAGCCTTTGGAGTGTCTGGGTTTGACCTGAGCGGTGGGTACTAGAAAGGACCAATTCTTAGTAGGCCAGTGCCTACTGAACCTGGGTGGCTGCACTTGTAGGAAATCTTGTACAGTTTGCATAGATTTAGCTTTATCTTCCATATTTTTCAAAACGTCTTCTGCCTTATTACCAAATAGACTGTCCTGTTGTAAAGGTGCATCCAACAATTTAGCTTTAACATGATCAGGCAGATTTTGCTCCTTGAGCCAAGCATGCCTTCTTATCACAGATCCAGTTACGGCGGCCCTGCAGGAGGCCTCCAAGGAATCAAGACCACATTGCAAAGTATGCTTTCCAACTTGTTCAGCTGAATGCAATAAATCTTGTAACTCTATTTTCCACACAGTCAGAAATCAACAACATTTTCTGTTTAAGTATGCCCATGACATGTTGCTGATATTTAAGCATATGAAATTGACAGTTTAAAGCCCTGATTGCCAGGGTTGCAGACTTGTAATCCTTCTTACCCCATCTGGCTTACTAGGAGCAAGAGGCAGGGAATCAGGAGCCATGCTGGATTCTGAGAAAACATCACCAACAATGTCTAAAACAGGAGGTATAGCCAAAGACCTATGCTGAGGAAGAAGGAAATCCCTAAGCCTCTTTTTGTATTCTGAAAAATCCTGACTCTTCCAATGAAAATGTTCCCTTAAGGTATGCAAAGTTTCTCCAAAAGAAAAATCCTCAGGAGGAGAAGCAGAAGGGATGGATTCTTCTGCATCAGTGTCCTCATAAGGGGGAATAGAAAATTCCTGATCAGAAGAGGAATTAGAAGAAATGGAAACCTGATCTGAAGATTCATAATCAGTGCCTTGCCTAGGCCTCTTAGCAGGAGGGGGGTGGGAACCCCTGATCAAGGTAATTAAATCCCCAGCCATTTTGATCATTTGCTTTTTAGGCATAGGGGCCTGAACACGTGGCCCAAGCCTGAAAACACCCTCAGAAGCCGGTGCCTGCTCAGCGGCTCCGGACCCATCTAAGGGAGAGACATCCGCAGGTTTAATACTTGAAGTGTCTGGCGGCATACGGGACTCAGAATGGGTCTCGACAGAGGCCTGCGAATCAAAAGTAGATGGCATCAGGGGCTGCAAAAGTGCCTGAGTATCGGCGACTGGCTTAGGAGAAGCTTAGTCATTCGTTTTGGACCTCGACGGTCTTTTTCTTTGTGCTTTTTGTAAATTTCGGTAGTCTGATTGCTAACCAACATTTCTGGACAGTTAAATCTTGAGCCAAAATATTTAGAAGCAAAAATATACCGACACTTAATAGTGCATTGGTTAAATTTAGCACAAAACAGACAGCAAGGCACGTTGTGGTCAGAGCCTAGGCAAGGAATACAGTACAAATGAAAATCCTTATGAGGTATTTGCTTCCTACAAGTAATGCAATTAACTTTTACTGACATCGGTAAGGAGCAAGAAAAAGTTTCCCCAATAGGGTACTTCTCTTTAGTTGAAGACTTCTGTTCTGAAACTTGAAAATAAAAATTTCATGAGTTGGCCGACCGGCACTTGCGAACTGCTTCTGCTTCGGGCACTGTGCGGCAAGAAAGACCAATTAAAATGGCGTCGGCTGCAGGTTTTATACCCTTGATTTGACGTCATGTAAGAGGAGACAGCAACCGACACAGGACCCAAGACTTTGTTATTCAGGCCAACTGAGGGCAACCTGCCAACAGATTACCCAGACATAATGACTGCAACAGTGAAACACAAAGAAAGTACAGTTTTGTACCTACCATAAATGTAGATGTCCGATAGATATGCAACTGCAGTCATAACATATGGGTTTGTCCTGCCTCAGGCAGCCCTCGGTCGGCCGGATTCCAAAGTCTGGGTCCGACGTCGGCTGATGTCGCATTTCTCTCCGACGTCAGAGCGGCTGGAGTATAGAAGCATCAGCCGACGCAATCTTCTTCAGTGTTTCTTGCCCCAGATGCCAGGTGCCCTCCAATGAAGGCTGTAATCAAATTGGAAGACAAAAATAGGTTTCCAGACAATAAATAAGCAATAAACAGATACACCATAACAGATATCCCCAGCTAAGGATAATAGGGATAGGAGTGGACCCAAGGCATAGAGGGGAAGGAGGGAGGGAAAACCCGACTGCAGTTGCATATCTATCGGACATCTACATTTATGGTAGGTACAAAACTGTACTATGTCCTTCAAGAATGCAACTGCAGTCATAACATATGGGTTGACTACCATAGCTTAGCTGGGGGAGGTGGTATGCTCTAGGAAAAGGATGGTGTAGCTATCAATCCCTGCAGGACTGCCGAAGCAAACCCTGCTCTGGATCTGGAATATAAAGGGAGGTTGTAGTGTTTGGAAAATGTATGCATGGAGCTCCATGTGGCAGCTTCTAGAATGTCTTTTGTAGGCACCCCTCTTAAAAAAGCTGTAGAGGTGGCTGTAGCTCTGGTGGAGTGTGGTCTGACATTGGCTGGCACACTCTTTCCATGGAAGGAATAACAGAATCTGATGCAATGTCCAATCCATTTTGAAATTGTCTGTTTGGAAATTACTTTTCCTTGTATTTCAGGGGCGTAAGCTACAAAAAGCTGATCAGACTTCCTACTGGTCTTGGTTCTGTCTAGGTAGTAGCGAAGTTGTCTGTGTATGTCCAAGGTATGTAACAGTCTTTCCCCTTTGTTCTCAGGATTGGGAAAGAAAGTAGGCAGGTAAATTGCTTGATTTAAAGAAACCCTGGATACCACTTTTGGCAGAAAAGTAGGGTTGGTTCGTAGGGAGACCCTGTCTCTGTGAAAAGTTATGAACGGTGGTATTGCCATTAAGGTCTGTAATTCCGAAACCCTTCTTGCTGAGGTTATGGCCAGCAGGAAAGCTGCCTTCCAGGAAAGAAATTGTAACTCCACAGAAGCTGCTGGCTCGAAGGGAGGTAAAGTCAATTTTTCTAGGACAAAATTGAGGTCCCAAGCTGGTACTGGTGCCTTTCGTGGGGGCTTTATATTCTTGATTCCTCTAAAAAATTGCCTTGGCAAAGGATGTGAAAACACAGGTGGATCAGTGTTGTATTTAGCTGAGATAGCTGAAGCATATATTTTTATGGAAGAGTATGAGAGTCCGTTATGTAACATATCTGCCAAGTATTCCAAAATGAGAGGGATACTCAAAAGTGATGCATCATGACCAGTGTTGGTATTCCAAATGCTGAATCTCTTCCATTTGGCTGAGTAAGCCTTTCTGGTGGATGGTCTGCGGGCTTCTGTTAGTATCCGCTGAACTTCCTTGGAGAGAGGTAAATTGAGGTTATTTATGGGATTTCCCAAGCTGTTGGCTGTAGAGTCTGGATGTTGGGATGAATAGTCCTGAAGTTGTGTTGAGTCAGAGGTTGAGGCCATTGTGGAAGGGCCCAAGTTTTGTTGTGACATATGCTCCGTAGTAGTGGGTACCAGTGTTGTCTTGGCCAGTCTGGAGCTATTAGGATACCCTTCGGTTGCTCTGCCTTGATCTTTAATAACACTGTGGTCATCAGTGGCAGGGGTGGAAATGCATAAATTATTAGGGAGCTCCAGATGAATGAGAGGGCATCTACTTTCCATGCTTGTGGATGATATGTCCTTGAGCAGAACTTTTGTAAGTGATGATTGAGGTGGGAGGCAAATAGGTCCACGTCCGGCCTGCCCCATCTCGAGGTGAGTCGTATAAAGATATCTGGATGCAGCCTCCATTCGTGGGGGTCCAGGAAATTCCTGCTTAGACTGTCCGCCAGAATATTGTCTTTGCCTGGAACAAACTGGGATTGTAGCTGTATGTTTAGACCCAGTGATTTTTCCCAAAGATTCATTGTCAGTCTGCAAAGGGGGTAAGAATGAGTGCCCCCCTGCTTGTTTATGTACCACATCACAGTGGTGTTGTCTGTCCGTATTAGTAGGTGGCCTTGTTGAAGTTTTTGTCCAAAGGCCTCGATGGCATGCATTACTGCTAGCATTTCTTTTTGGTTGATATGCAGATGTGTTTCCTTTGGGGACCATTGCCCTTGAATACATCTGCCCTCCATGTGCGCCCCCCATCCAAGGTCTGAGGCGTCTGTGGTCATTGTCTGTGTTATCGGAGGTTTTTTGAACGACATACCTGTGTTTAACTGGCTTACTGTGGCCCACCATAAAAATTCCTTTTGTAGACATGGAATGAGTGGAATAATTGCTTCTAGGTTGTTGCTGTGTTGAGACCACACTCTCATGGCTTCGACATAAAGGGTAAGACCTGGTTCCCCCCTGTTTGTTGATGTACCAGACCACCGACATGTTGTCTGATTGAATCGCAATTGTTCCCAGGGGAAGGAGGGCTCAAAGTGCTTGCAACACCAAGAGCACCGCCCTCATTTCCAGAACATTATATGCAGGGAGGTCTCAATCGCTCCACGTGCCTTGGACCATCCGGCCCGCAAAATGCCCACCCCCCCACCCGAGGCGGGAAGGGTCCGTGGCCACTGTGGCAAGAGGGGGAGATGCACAAAAGGGGCAGCCCCTGTGGAGGTCCGGGGAATGAAGCCACCACAAGAGAGACCGCTTGCAAGCCTTGCTGATTGCAATGGGATGATACAGGGGGAGGGAGAGAAATGACCATTGCACCTGAAGTGTCCATTGAAGTACCCGCATGTTCAAGCGGGCGAGCGGAAGAGTAATCGCTGCCGCCATAGACCCTAGCGCCCTCAGGATCAATTCCGCAGGTGTTGAGCTGGAGTGAAGGATGGCCCGCACCTGGAGTCGTAGATTCTGAACTCTGTCGGTTGTGAGAAAGGCTCTTAAATTTCTCGTGTCTAACCTGGCTCCTATAAATTCTATTATTTGAGTAGGGACCAAGTTGGACTTTTCTACGTTTACCGTGATGCCTAGCCAGGGAGCTAGACGAAGAAAGGAGTCTCTTGCCAAAGAGAGTAGATGCCTTGTTGGGGCAGTGAGAAGCCAGTCGTCTAGGTACGGAAAGACCTGCACCCCCTGAAGCCTCAGGTGGGCCGCAACCACTGCTAATACTTTGGTGAACACCCTGGGGGCTGTGGTGAGACCAAAGGGAAGGACCCTGAACTGGTAGTGACTGAAGGGGGAGGATGGATTGCAAAGTGACCATCCGGAACTTCTCCTTGGGAACTGACAGGTTCAACAGGGACAGGTCCAGAATGGGTCTTAGGTCCCCCGTCTTTTTTGGCACTAAAAAGAACCTGGAGTAGAACCCTGATCCGATCTGGTCTGGGGGGACGGGCTGGATGGCTCTTTTTCTCAGCAGATGGCCAATTTCTGCTGAAGCGGCCTCCCTCTGATCGGGTGGAACATCGGGGAGGGTTTTTAACTTTGGGACATGAAGAAAGGGGATCTTGTAACCTCTGGATATAATCTGGAGTACCCAGTGGTCCGATGTAATGGACTCCCATGCCGCTAAGTGCTCCGAGAAACGTCCCCCAACTGCCTCCAGAGTGGAGCAGTCGAGCAACCCCTCAGGGTTGCTGTGTGGGCCGTTCAGAGAAAGGTTCCCTGGACCCAAAGTTCCTGGGAGCCCCTCTGCCCCTAGGGCGGCGTCCTCCCTGTCCTCCTCTGTCGCGGAAGGACTGGTTGTCCGGAGCGGGTTGGGAGTGCTGCGACTTCCGGAACCACATCTTCTTCTGGCCCTTTTGGTTCCTAGAGTAGGACCTCTGGGGCACAGAGAAGCGGACTCCGAACCGTCTTGTCAAAAAGGGCAGAACCATCAAAGGGGGCATTCGCGAATGACGCCTTGAAGGGCTCCGTAAAATCGCAGTGGCGGAGCCAGGCCTGCCGTCTTGTGACTAGGCCCACTCCTGCAGCTCTATCGGCTCCCTCGGTAGCGTGGGAAAGTAACCGCATAGAGGTGTTGGTCACAGAACGAAGAGTGGCCATACGGGTGGAGTGCATAAGTTTGTCCTCCTCCGACATGGACTCTGGGGGGGATGAAGCGTATTCCTTGATAAGATCGCGCTGCATCCTAATGACGTGTGCCAAATAGTTGAGCGCCCTCACTGAGAAGGTCGCTGAACTAAACATTCGCTTCCCCAAACGGTCCATCATCGGAGACTCCTTGCTCGGGGGATGGACTGAGGGACTCTCCGGGGCGAGTTCCCTCTTAGTGGCTGCTGCCGACAACATGGCATCTACCGGGGGTCCCTTGCTCCAGTGGGCACGGTCAGCAGGGGGGCTAAGGATCCTGTCGGGCCTCTTAGGGATTGGCTCCATGGTGCCCGGTTCCTTCCACGCCCTGGTGGTAATAAGGTCCACCAGGGGGTCGGCAGGAGGGGACATCCAAGAGGTAGACGGGCCCGCTTCAAATGCCTCCAAGAACACTGACTCGTCCGAGGAAGACTTTGGGGCAGACCACCCACCTCTAATTCGTAACATTTCCATGATGTCTCCGAAGGAGACATCCTCAGGGGGTGATCTTCGGGAGCCTTCCCCTTCCTCCAAGTCAGTGTCTTCAGTCAAAGACTCGGGGGAGTCTATGTGCCTCCTCTTACACAAATGCTTGTGAGGTGCTTCCTCGGGGGGGCTGTCCGAGGAGCCCTCACCAGCTCTGTCCAGAACCGTAGGAACTGCTTGGGGCAGTGAAGCGGGCTGTCCCAGTTGCCGGGTGATGGAAGCCTGGCCCAGAGCAGATGGAGTGCGAGACGGAGCCGAAGCAAGGGCCGGGGGTCCAGATGCCCTCAACAGAGCCCTCTCCACTACATCAAAAGCCGAGGGGGAGCCAGCCTCGACAATAGGATCCGAAAGTCTGCTCCCCCTCAGATCCGATGAGCGGATCGGAGCTGGCGCCGAGCCCCTCGGATCCGAGGGACCAGAGTGCTCAGACAATGACGGCACCAAAGGGACACTGAGTCCCTCGGATCCGAAGCTCGGGCCAAGGCTCCGAGAGGTTGGATCCGACAGACTCGAGGGTAGGGTCGGATCCGATCCGAAGTACCCAGTACCGTCGGCGCAGACCCACCCCCGGCTCCGAGACTGCCCGGCTCTGAGCGCTCCGAACCCGGGTAGCGGGTCGGAGAAGGAGCAATGGGCTAAAAAAATGGGGTCGAGCTCCCCCCCAGAGGGGTGGGGGGGAGGCAGGAGCACTCCAATCTGCATCTGGGCCTGGATGAACCTTCGCATCATCTGGTCCAGATCAGCAGCGGAGAGGCTGTAAGCAGACCTCGACGAGGCTACCGAGGTAGGCCTTGAGTGCCGCCTCGATAGCCTCGAAGGAGGTCGGGTCTCCTCATCCTCAGGCTCTGGTGAAAAGCACGGGGACCGGAGCCGAGGAGGGGGAGAGCCAGCAGCCAGAGAGGCCGGAGGAGAAGCCCGCTTAGCCGGTGGGGCCGAAACGGAAGTCTCGGCCCGCCGCTTGTGGTGCTTCTCTCTCTGGTCCTTTTTCCTGGCTTCCCTCTCCTCCGACCCTTTGGCGGGAGTTTGAGTCCTGGGTGGAGGAGGGGGAGCAGGCAAGGCAGGGACTGCTGAAGCAGTGACCACCAAGGGGGTGGGGGCCGAAGCAGAGTCTGGGGGCAAGAGTCCCGCCAAGACCAGCTTCGACCTCCGCTCCTTCAATGCCCTGGGGTTGATCCCTGCACAGATTGAACACCCTGAAGTGAGGTGTTCAACCCCAAGGCATCGAACGCACCAAGTGTGGCCATCAGCAGGAGAAAGCTTATGGCCACACTCGGAGCACTTTGAGAAAATTGCCTTTGGGGCCTCAGACATAACTTTTTTTTGTTTTTTAAATAGTAATAAAAGAAAAGTACAGTTTTGTACCTACCATAAATGTAGATGTCCGATAGACATGCAACTGCAGTCATAACATGTGGGTTGTCCTGCCTCAGGCAGCCCTCGGTCTGTCGGATTCCAAAGTCTGGGTCCGACGTCGGCTGATGTCGCATTTCTCTCCAACGTCGGCTGGAGTACATAAGCATCAGCCGACGCCATTTTCTTCAGTGTTTCTTGCCCCAGATGCCAGGTGCCCTCCAAGGAAGGCTGTAATCAAATTGGAAGACAAAAACAGGATTCCAGACAAATAAATGAGCAATAAAACAAATACACCATAACAGATATCCCCAGCTAAGAGTAACAGGGATAGGAGTGGACCCTAGGCATACAGAGGTATGGAGGGAGGGAAAATCCGACTGCAGTTGCATGTCTATCGGACATCTACATTTATGGTAGGTACAAAACTGTACTATGTCCTTCAAGAATGCAACTGCAGTCATAACATGTGGGTAGAATACCATAGCTTAGCTGGGGGAGGAGGAATGCTCTAGGAAAAAGATGGTGTGGCAATCAAACCCTGCAGGACTGCCGAAGCAAAGCCTGCTCTGGATCTGGAGTATAGAGGAGATTGTAGTGTTTGGAGAATGTATGCACGGAGCTCCATGTAGCAGCTTCTAGAATGTCCTTAGTAGGCACCCCTCTTAAGAATGCTGTAGAGGTGGCTGTAGCTCTGGTGAAATGTGGTCTGACATTGGCTGGAACAGTCTTTCCATGAAAGGAATAACAGAATCTGATGCAATGTCCAATCCATTTTGAAATAGTCTGTTTTGAAATTGCTTTTCCTTGGACTGCAGGGGCGTAAGCTACAAAAGTTGTTCAGACTTCCTACTGGCCTTGGTTCTGTCCAGGTAGTATTGAAGTTGTCTGTGAATGTCCAAGGTATGCAACAGTCTTTCCCCCTTATTCTCAGGATTGGGGAAGAAAGCAGGCAGATGAATGGCTTGATTTAAAGAAACCCTAAATACCACCTTTGGCATAAAAGTAGGGTTGGTCCTTAATGAAACCCTGTCTCTGTGAAAAATTATGAACGGTGGTATTGCCATTAGGGCCTGTAGTTCCGAAACCCTTCTTGCTGAGGTAATTGCCAACAGGAAAGCTGTCTTCCATGAGAGAAATTGCAAGTCAACTGAAGCTGCTGGCTCAAATGGAGGTAGAGTCAGTTTTTTTTTAGGACGAAATTGAGGTCCCAGGCTGGCACTGGGGCCTTTCTTGGTGGCTTAATGTTCTTGATTCCCCTGAGGAATTGCCTTAGCAAAGGGTGTGAAAAAACAGGAGGATCAGTGTTGTATCTAGCTGACATAGCTGATGCGTGTATCTTTATGGAAGAATATGAGAGGCCGTTCTTTAGCATATCTGCCAAATATTCCAAGATGAGTGGGATGTTCAACAATGATGCATCATGTCCCTTGCTGGTATTCCAATTGCTGAATCTTTTCCACTTTGCTAAGTAAACCTTTCTGGTGGATGGTCTTCGAGCCTGTGTCAGTATCCGCTGAACTTCCTTGGAGAGAGATAGGTTGAGGTTATTCATGGGATCTCCCAGGCTGTTAGCTGCAGTGTCTGAAGGTTTGGATGCACTGTTTCGAAATTGTGTTGAGTCAAAAGTAGAGGCCATTGGGGAAGGGCCCACCTCCTGGTGTGACATATGCTCCGTAGTAGTGGGTACCAGTGTCGTCTTGGCCAGTCCGGAGCTATTATGATTCCCTTGGGTCTCTCTGCTTTGATCTTTAGTAATACTGAGGTCATCAGTGGCAGAGGTGGGAATGCATAGATTGTTAGGAAGTTCCAGTTGAATGAGAGAGCATCTATTTTCCAAGCTTTTGGATGGTATGTCCTTGTGCAGAATTTTGGTAGAAGATGGTTGAGGTGAGAGGCAAATAGGTCCACTTCTGGCCTGCCCCATGTCGAAGTGAGTTGTGTGAAGACCTTCGGATGTAACCTCCACTCGTGTGGATCTGTGAAATTCCTGCTTAGGCTGTCCGCCAACACATTGTCTTTGCCTGGAACAAACTGGGATTGTAACTGGATGTTTAGGCTCAGTGATTTTTCCCAAAGATGCATTGTCAGTCTGCAAAGGGGGTAAGAGTGGGTGCCCCTTGCTTGTTTATGTACCACATCACAGTGGTGTTGTCTGTCCGTATCAGTAAATGGCCTTGCTGAAGTTGGTGTTGGAAGGCCTCGATGGCATGCATTACTGCCAGCATTTCCTTTTGGTTTATATGCAGATGTGTTTCCTTTGGAGACCATTGTCCTTGTATACACCTGCCTTCCATGTGCCCCATCCAAGGTCTGAGGCGTCTGTGGTCATGGTCTGTGTTATCTGTGGTTTTTTGAATGACATACTTGTGTTTGCCTGGCTCACCGAGGCCCACCATAGGAATTCCTTTTGTAGGCATGGAATGAGCGGTATGATTGTCTCCAAGTTGTTGCTGTGTTGAGACCAAATGCTTTTAGGTACCATTGAAGCTTTCTCATGTGTAGTCTTGCTAATGGAACCAGGAGAATGCAGGATGCCATGTAACCCAGGGCCTGTAGGAATCTCCTTGCAGTCATCTGGGTGAGTTTTGCTAAACCTTTGAAGTAATGAGTTAACTTCTCTTGCTTGTCTTCTGTCAGGTAAGCCATTTGAGAGGCTGTGTCTAGTTTGGCTCCTAAGAAGATTATTTGCTGGGATGGCTGCAGTCTTGACTTTTGGAAGTTGACTGTGTATCCCAGAGCTTGAAGTAATCGTATGACATAGTCCAAGTTTTTGTCAACATCAATTTGTCGTCCGCTTGTATGAGGCAGTCGTCCAGGTACGGGTAAATTTGTATCCCCTGGAGCCTGCAATGAGCAATTACTGAAGCCAGGCATTTTGTGAATACTCTGGGCGCAGTAGATAAGCCAAATGGCAATGCTGAGAATTGATAATGCTCTGGCCCTGCAAGAAATCTGAGGTATCTTCTGCAGCTGTGTCTGATAGGGACATGCAGGTATGCCTCCTTGAGGTCCAGAGTAATCAGCCAAGACTCCTTGCCCAACATGGAAAGGAGTTGCTGTAGAGTCAGCATTTTGAACTTTGGTACTATGAGAAAGGTGTTTAATGCGGACAAGTCCAGTATTGGTCTCCATTGAGATTCTTTTCTTGGAACAAGGAACAGTCTTGAGTAAAACCCCTGGTCTTGTTCTTGTTGTGGAACTCTTTCTATTGCTTTCATCCGAGTCAGCAAAGTGATTTGCTTGATAGCCTCTGCCCTCTGGTTTTGTGGTAGGTTTGGCATGCCTTGTTTTCTTGGCAAGGTATGAAAATGGAACCTGTACCCTCGGTCTATAATGTCCAAAATCCATTTGTCCTTTGTCAGTCTGTGCCAATTTTCTGCAAACAGAGATAATTTCCCGCCCAAGGGAGCTTCTATTTGTTCCCTGGTAGGCGGAAGTAGAGGAAAGTCATTGAGATTGTGGCTGTGGGGAAGGTGAAACCCCTGCGTCACTTCTTTGGTTTCCTGGCTGCCATTGTCGTCCCCTGTAAGGGCCTCTGTATTGGCCTCTTCCTCAGCCACGTCTGTTTTTACCCCTTTGAAACTTTTCTGGATTAGGAAAGGACCAGTTTTTTGAAGGCCAATTCCTACTGAATCTGGGGGGTTGAACCTGGAGGAAATCTTTCACCGTCTGAACTGATTTTGCTTTTTCTTCGATGGTCTTTAACACATCCTTAGCATTAGCACCAAAAAGCTTGTTCTTTTCCAAAGGTGCATCCAGAAGTTTTGCCTTTACATGATCTGGTAGAGGTTGATCTTTTAACCACGCATGTCTACGAATGACTGCCCCTGTCATAGCTGCCCTACATGAAGCTTCCAGTGCATCATATCCACACTGCAGGAAGTGATTGCTTACTTGCGGAGTGTTATGTACAGCTTCCTGCAAAGCCTTCCAGTCTAAAGGATCAGGAGTGGCTAATGTTTTTTGTAAATCTTCTAACAGGAAATCCTGATATTGTAACATATGAAAAAGGCAATTCAAAGCTCTCATAGATAAAGTAGTGGATGTGTAAACCTTTTTGCCCCATCTCTCTAATGACCTAGCTTCCCTGTTGGAGGGCAATGGATTTTTAGAGGTGGAAGCTGAAACTCCTTTAGGCCCCTGTGAAATAGTTTCCAAATCAGCAGTATGGGCCCTGAATAAATGGGAATGAGTTTCTGGGACCCTGTAATACCCGTCTGGCTTGGCTGGAGCAGGAGGAAGAGAATCAGGGGTAGGCACTAGAGTCAGAATATAAATCATCCAAAACATCAAGTACAGGAGGAATAGCTAAGGGCCTGTGCTGGGGCTTCTTAAGGAAAGTCCTAAGGCGTTTTCTGGAATCAGAATATTCCTGCCCTTGCCACTTGAAATGTTCCCTCATGGTATGCAGAACTTCCCCAAAAGAAATATCCTCAGGAGGGGAGGCCGAGGGGATGGAATCTTCTGCATCCGAGTCCTCATAGGTCTGGAAGAGCTCTTCCTGGCTATCAGAGTGGACAGAGCCCTCAGAATCTTCATCTGAAGGAATAGGGTCAGAGGGTTCAACCCGGGGCCTTTTATCAGAAGGAGGCTGGGATCCTCTCTCAGGATGGGCCTGTGAACCTCTAATCATAGAAATTAAGTCAGCAGCCATGGACATAATTTGTGTCTCTGGAGTAGGCTGAGGTAAGGTTTTAGTAGTAAGATGCTTTGTTTTGCTGGCTGCCTTAGCCCTAGTGTAGGCCTTAATAGACATGGCCATAGGAGGCCTGGCAGCTCCACGTGCAGGAATGACCTTGTCTACAGCAATGGTCTCGGGCATTTCCTCGGTTTCGGTATCCGGAGGAAAATCGATAACTGGCGGAGTGATGTCCGGAATCGGAGTCGTCGGTAATGCGGTGTCTTCGGTTCGGAGCGGTGGAGAGACCGTCTCAGAGGGAACCGGAGCACTCGCGCTAGGTTTTGGCGTGGAGTCGGTGGTAGACGCGGGCCGAGGATGTCGGTCCCGGTCTTTTCGCTTCTTGGGAGTTTGCGATGTCGGAAGTTCTGATGGCATGGTGTAAGCAAATTTATCGCCGAAAAAATCTTCAGCGAACTCCGCCCGGCACCTGAGAGTGCGCTTGTTGAAGTGAGCACAGGCTACACAGGCCGAGACATCGTGGTCTGGGCCAAGGCAAGGAAGACAGTAAGAGTGGAAATCCTTATGAGGTATTTGTTTACCACAAGAAAGACAATTGTTAACTTTTTCAGTAATTTCTGACATCGGCTGAGGCAAGAAAAGGTCCCCAACGGGGTACTTAGCTTTTTTGATGACTTCGGTATCGAAGAATACAGGAGCTGACCGACCGGCACTTGCGAACTGCTTCTGCTTCGGGCACCGCGCGGCAAGAAAGACTGAAGAAAATGGCATCGGCTGATGCTTATGTACTCCAGCCGCTCTGACGTCGGAGAGAAATGCGACATCAGCCGACGTCGGACCCAGACTTTGGAATCCGGCCGACCGAGGGCTGCCTGAGGCAGGACAACCCACATGTTATGACTGCAGTTGCATTCTTGAAGGACATCTAACACACTCACACGAAGGCCCCAAAAAACACACACACACAGCTACGTACCAGCGAGGGGAGGGTAAAACTAAGTTAAATTAATTTTTATTTACTTGTGTGAAAGTTATAGGTTTCCCTTTTGTCTACATAGTTTTTGGGTTAAAGTTTTAAAACCCTTAGTTAAGAAAATATAAGACTTAGCTTTGGAGCTCGAAAAATCCAGCCTACACCATGCACGGCAAACTAGATCTGAGGTCATGTAGGGAGAGCAGGGCATTATGGGTGAGGGGAGGAGCTAGGAGCTCAGATCCATAGCTGGATAAACCATGCCGGTTCGGATCAGATATTGGATCCATACCCACAGGTTGCTGACAAATGAATTTTCCTACTTCAGATTATGTATTTTAACAAGAGGGAGGAGCACAGGGTGACATACACGAGTGGAGGAAGATGCACACAGGTGGATTATATCTTATGTAGAAGGGACAGTCTGAAGGAGATTGGAGACTGTAAAGTGGTGGCAGGTGAAAGTCTAATTAGGCAGCATATGATGGTGGTTTGTAGGATGACATTGGTGATCAAGAAGAGGAGGATGAGTGTGAGGGCAGCACCAAGGATCAAATGGTGGAAACTGAAAAAGGGTAATTGTGGGGTGGAGTTCAGGGAAGAGTTAAGACAGGCACTGGGTGGCAGTGAAGAGTTACCGAACAGCTGGGTAACTACAGCAGAGCTAGTAAGAGAGATGGCTGGAAAGGTACTTCGTGTGACATCTGGAAAGAAGGAGGACAAGGAGACCTGGTGGTGGAATGAAGTACAGAAGAATATACGGAGAAAGAGGTTGGTGAAGAAGAAGTCAGATTGTCAAAGAGATGAAGAAAGTGGACAAGAGTATAAGAAGATGAGGTGCATGGCAAAGAGAGAGGTGGCGAACGCTAAGGATAAGGCGTATGAAGAGTTGTATGAAAGGTTTCACAGTAAGGAGAGAGAAAAGGACCTGTACCGATCGACTAGACAGAGGGACCGAGATAGTAAAGATGTGCAGCAGGCAATGGTGATAAAGGATAATGAGGGAAATGTACTCAAGTGAGGAGAGTGTGTTGAGCAGATGGAAAGAGTACTTTGAGGGACTGATGAATGAAGAGAGTGAGAGGGAGAAAAGGTTGGATGATATGCGGATAGTGAATCATTAAGTGCAGTGGATTAGCAAGGAGGAAGTAAAGATAGCTATGAAGAGGATGAAGAATGGAAAGGCTGTTTGGTCCGGATGACATACCTGTGGAAGCATGGAGGTGTTTAGGTGAAATGGCAGTGGAGTTTTTAACTAGATTGTTTAATGAAATCTTGGAAAGTGAGAGGATGCCTGAGCAATGGAGAAAGTGTTTTGGTACCGATTTTTTAAGAATAAGGGTGATGTGCAGAGTTGTAGTAACTACAGAGGGATTAAATTGATCAGTCACAGCATGAAGTTATGGGAAAGAGTAGTGGAAGCTAGGTTAAGAAGGGAGGTGATGATTAGTGATCAGCAGTATGGTTTAATGCCAGGAAAGAGCACTACAGATGCAATGTTTGCTCTGAGTGTTGATGGAGAAGTACAGAGAAGGTCAGAAGGAGTTGCATTGTGTCTTTGTGGACTTGGAGAAAGCATATGATAGGGTGCCTAGAGAAGAGCTGTGGTATTGTATGAGGAAGTCGGAAGTGTCAGAGAAGTATGTAAGAGTGGTACAGGATATGTACGGGGGTAGTGTGACAGCGGTGAGGTCTGCGGTGGGAGTGACGGATGCATTTAAGGTGGAGGTGGGATTACATCAAGGATCAGCTCTGAGCCCTTTCTTATTTGCAACGGTGATGGACAGGTTGACAGACGAGATCAGACAGGAGTCCCCATGGACTATGATGTTTGCAGATGACATTGTGATCTGTAGTGAGAGTAGGGAACAGGTCCCCCTGGAGTGGTGGAGATGTGCTTTAGAGAGAAGATGAATGAAGGTCAGTAGGACTAAGACAGAATATGTGTGTGTGAATGAGAGGGAGGATAGAAGAATGGTGAAGATGCAGGGAGTAGAGGTGGCGAAAGTGGATGAGTTTAAGTACTTGGGATCAACAGTTCAGAGTAATGGCGAGTGTGGAAGAGAGGTGAAGAAGAGAGTACAGGCAGGATGGAGTGGGTGGAGAAGAATGTCAGGACAGATTTGTGATAGACTAGTATCAGTAAGAGTGAAAGGGAAGGTCTACAAGAGGGTAGTGAGACCAGCTATGTTATATGGGTTGGAGACAGTGGCATTGACAAAAAGGCAGGAGTTAGAGCTTGACGTGGCAGAGGTGAAGATGTTAAGATTTGCACTGGGTGTGACGACAATGGACAGGATTAGGAATAAGTATATTAGAGGGTCAGCCCAGGTTGGAAGTTTTGGAGACAAAGCCAGAGAGGCAAGATTACTTTGGTTTGGATGTGCTGAGGAGGGATGTAGAGTATTTGGGGAAAAGATGCTAAGGATAAAGCTGCCAGGTAACAGGAAAAGAGGAAGGCCTAAGATAAGGTTTATGGTTGTGGTGAGAGAGAACATGCAGGTGGCTGGTGTGACAGAGCAAGATGAAGAGGACAGGAAGAAATGGAAACAGTTGATCCGCTGTGGCGACCCCTAAAGGGAGCAGCCGAAAGAAGAAGAAAACTCTGAAGCAACAATCATATCAATTGAACTGTCAACGTGAACAACACTTCAATTTCTGAAGGGCTGTTTAAGTGTAGCTCACAAAGAATGTTGCTATGAAAATCATTGACCAAGAAAAGCGTGCCTTAACTTCTCCAATCAGAATTATGAAAAAGAAAACAATACAACCTAACCATTTTGAATGCTCCGTTCAGTGACTAGACAATGCTGACTTCTTTTCATAAAAGTCACAAACTACTGTCTGTATAGTACCTGTATCTGAGTTACCTGTACACACCCAATGCATGCAGGAATATTTCATCTTTTTTCTTGTGTTTAGGGAAGACTTGTGGTTAAGATCCATTCAGATGGAATTCAGAGGTCAGTGCTGGCATAAAGCAAAAGCTGGTCCTCAAAAGCACACTGTGGAAAACAGTGCTGCTATAAATTTACTTAAATCCAGACAGCAGATACATACATCCTTGAGACAAGAAATGAATAATCTTCACTAATGGTTCTAAAGCAATTTGAAAAGCCAGTGAAGACTGCATAGGAACCCTGGCAAAACAACCAAACGGGATTTAATGAAGTACTTAAATCGTCATTAAAACAAGGTAGCAAAGTACTTATTATCCGAGGTAATGAACATGGAAACTGGAACACACCAAAAAGAAAACTTCGCATTTAGGCAGGGTGGCTGTTTGTACCATCTCAAAATCTTCCATGTTAACTTGACATCCAAGGTTTGGGTGCGGGACTCTGCCTCTTGTGAAGAAAGAAGCCTGTTTTACTGGAAATAACTATAACTATGTTAAAAACAAAGTAGAGCTGGTGTGACAATACTCTTAACAAAAGTTACAGAAATAGTATGCTCCGCTCTGCTTGAAACCATGAACATGACATGCAAGTAAGATGAACACAGACCTCAGCATTCCTGACAGATCCTTGCATTAGTCAGACAACCCGAGAGGGGGGAGCTATAGTCTTGTACCATGGCCATTAAAGGGAAACCTGATTATAAGACAACATGCTTCTCTCCCTCCTTTTTGGTGCCCTGAAACAGGCTAGTTAAGCAAATGTACCAACAAATTCTCTTCTCTTCTGTGGCATACATGAACCTTACAGAAAACATCTGTAGGCAATAAAGTATTTACAGACACTACACCAAAAAAAAGCACTAAGAATCTGAAGTATTATTAACATTAAATCTGAACAGCCCATAAAAATGTGTATTAAAATAAAACACCAAAATGAACTCTGACTGTGATGCTGTGGTTTGCACATTTATTGTTACAGTGAGAACTTTCACACAGCTACACTACAGTTAATGATCGCAGTAGCAAGAAATCATTTATATCACTGCGACAAAGAAACCAAGTAATGTGCATTCTAGACTCCCAAAATGGGTGACTAGTAACACCAACTATACTGTTAACATGGAAATTCTACTCTTATTCTCGAGTGGATTTGTTTATGTCTAGAAAAACATTTGTATGGGGGTCAAGTGCCACCCCTCACGGATATTTTGGGAAGACAGGCTAAGGATGTGATGAAGTGGAGGCTGCTTATTTCATGGAGTTAGACAATCTAAAGTCTTGCAACTGTCATAACAAAAAAATACACAACTGACTAGCCACTAGACCAAGAAATGCTTGTGTTTTAGGTAACACAACTCCCATTTATAAAACATAGGTTATATCATATCATTTGTAAATTACACAATCTGTACAGTGCAAATGTATCAGAGATAATGACTGAGAATATACCACTGTTTTCTGAGTCGGACAGTAACAGATTACAGCAAGTCTTGTAACAACCAGTAAGCAGGTAAACCAAAATGTGATTTAGTCTGTAACACGTTCTTCACAGGCATAAGATTTAAGACCTTATGACTTTTTCAGTGCAACGTATAAAATATATATGAATTCTGTAAATGCTTTCTACTGGGAAATACTCCAACTACACATAAGATGCGACATATATAACAGATGTATGAAAGAGCTGGGATTGCTCCTATTTGGCATCTACTTCTCAGATGTAAAGGCTGTCAAGGGCCTTTGGCTGACCAAGTTCACAGATGACTGGAAAAGTACAGTTTTGTACCTACCATAAATGTAGATGTCCGATAGATATGCATCTGCAGTCATAACATATGGGTTGTCCTGCCTCAGGCAGCCCTTCGGTCGGCCGGATTCCAAAGTCTGGGTCTGGCCTCGGCTGATGTCGCACTTTCCCCGACGTCAGTGTCTGGGGTATAAAAGCATCAGCAGACGCCATTTTCCTCAGTTTTTCTTGCCCCAGATGCCAGGTGCCCTCTAGGAAGGCTAAATTTGGATAAATGCTGAAAAGTTCCAAACATTTGCGAATTATATACATGTATAAACAAACAAATACACCATAATAGATTCCTCCAGCTAGCTGAAAGAGGGGTAAGCACCCTAGGAATACCACAGAGGGGAAGGAGGGTGGGTAATCCTGACTGCAGATGCATACCTATCGGACACCTACATTTATGGTAGGTACAAAACTGTACTATGTCCTTCAAGGATGCATCTGCAGTCATAACATATGGGTAGAATACCATAGCCAATCTGGGGGAGGAGGTACTAAGAGAAGGATGGTGTAGTTAAGATCCCCTGCAGCACTGCAGTTGCAAACCCTGCTCGGGATCTAGAGTATAAAGGCAGATTGTAATACTTGGCAAATGTATGCACGGAGCTCCAAGTAGCAGCTTCTAAAATGTCCTTGGTAGCCACCCCTCGTAGGAAAGCTGTAGTGGTGGCTGTGGCCCTTGTGGAGTGAGGCCTGATATTTTCAGGAACTGTCTTTCCATGAAAGGAGTAACATAAGAAAAGGCTGCACTGCCATTAATGCTTGTAACTCAGATACTCTTCTTGCTGAAGTGATTGCCAGAAGGAATGCAGTTTTCCAAGATAAAAACTGTAGATCTGCTGATGCTGTTGGTTCAAAAGGAGGTAGTGCCAGTTTTTCCAGCACAAAAGAGATCCCATGCAGGTAGAGGGGGTCTTCTTGGAGGTTTAACATTTTTGATCCCTCTCAGAAATTGCCTGAGAAGAGGGTGTGAGAAGATGGGTGGATCCATATTGTATTCTGCTGAAATTGCTGAAGCATGAATCTTAATGGAAGAATAAGACAGGCCATTGTGGAACAATTCTGCTAAGTATTCTAGGATGTGTGCTAGGTTTGCCACTGTGACATCTGTGCACTTTGATGCGCTCCAAATGAGAAATCTCTTCCATTTAGCTGAGTATGTCTTCCTTGTGGAAGGCCTGCGAGCCTCCAGGATAATGTCCTTCACCCTCTGAGATAAAACAGTTTGGTTGGAATTTAAGGAATTTTCCAGGCAGTTAGCTGCAATGTTTTCAAGTTGGGATGCAGGGTCTTGAAATAGTTCTGCGTTAGAAGAGGCCATAGGGGAAGAGGCCATGGATTTGCCCGAGACATGCTTCTCAATAGTGGGTACCAGTGCTGTCTTGGCCAGTCCGGAGCTATTAGTATCACTTTTGGCTGTTCCTCCCTGATCTTCAGTAGAACCTTGTACATCAATGGGAGAGGTGGGAAGGCATATACTGTTAGGGCATTCCAGCTGAAAGAGAGAGAGTCCACCCTCCATGCTTGTGGGTGGTCTGTCCTTGAGCAGAATGTCTTCAGTTGGTGGTTGAGTGGGGAGGCAAACAGATCTATCTCCGGCATTCCCCATGTCTTTGTTATGAGTTTGAAGATGTCTGGATGCAGCATCCATTCGTGCGCATCCATGGTAGTTCTGCTTAAGCTGTCTGCTAGTGCATTTTCTTTTCCTGGTACGAATTGGGCCTGCAGCTGGATATTGAGATTCAGGCATAGATTCCACAGATTCATAGCCATCCGGCATAGAGGGTAGGAATGTGTGCCTCCCTGTTTGTTTATGTACCACATGACCGTGGTGTTGTCTGTCCTTATTAACAGATGTCCTTGTTGGAGGAATAGTCTGAATGCCTCGATTGCATGCCTCACTGCCAGCATTTCCTTTTGGTTTATGTGCATGCTTAGCTGCCCCTGAGGCCATAGGCCTTGGACACATTTGTCCTCCATGTGTGCTCCCCATCCTCGGTCTGAGGCGTCCGTGGTGATGGTCTGCCTTGTTTTTGGTTTGTTGAAAGGCAACCCTCTGTTGGACTGGCAGGCCTGAGCCCACCACAGGAATTCCTTTTGAAGGCATGGAATGATTGGTATCATGGTTTCTAGACTGTGACTGTGTTGAGACCATACACTCCCTAGGTACCATTGTAATTTCCTCATATGCAGCCTGGCATGTGGGATTAACATTATGCAGGATGCCATGTAAAGCAGGGCCTGCAGGACTTTCCTTGCAGTAAGCTGAGTTTGTCTTGTCAGAATCATGAAGTAATCTGGAAGTTGTTTTTGTTTTTCTTCTGTGAGAAAAGCCATCTGGGTGATTGTGTCCAGATCTGCACCCAAAAAGGTTATCCTTTGGGATGGTACTAGTCTTGACTTTTGGATATTGACTGTGTATCCCAAGGTCTGTAGCAGGTGTATGGCATAGGCCAAGTCCTTTAACAATTTTTTCTTGTTGTCCGCTTGTATTAGGCAGTCGTCCAGGTATGGATAAATTTGAATTCCCTGAAGTCTGCAATGTGCAAATACTGATGCCAGGCATTTCGTGAATACTCTGGGCGCAGTAGATAAGCCAAAGGGCAATGCTGAGAATTGATAATGCTCTGATCCGGCAAGAAATCTGTGGTGTCTTCTGCAATCTGGTCGGATAGGGACGTGCAGGTATGCCTCCTTGAGATCTAGAGTCACCAGCCAAGACTCCTTGTCCAACATGGGAAGAAGTTGCTGTAGGGTCAGCATTTTGAATTTTGGCACAATGAGATAAGTGTTCAGTGCGGACAGGTCAAGAATAGGCCTCCATTGGTTTTCTTTTCTTGGTACAAGGAATAGTCTGGAGTAAAATCCTTGGCCTTGTTCTGAACATGGTACCTTTTCTATAGCTTTCATCTGAAGTAAATTGCTGATTTGTCTTAAAGCCTCTGCCTTCTGGTTTGGTGGAAGGTTTGGCATTCCGCTTCTTTTTGGCAAAGTGTGGAAGTGAAACCTGTATCCTTTGTCTATTATTTGCAATGTCCATGTATCCTTTGTAATGCAATGCCAGTTTTTTGAGAAAAAAGCCAGCTTTCCGCCCAAGGGTGCTTCCAGTTGATCCCTGGTAGGCGGAATCAGAGTCAAGTCATTGGGTCTGTCCTGTAGTAGTGGTTGCAGTTGTAGCTGTTGCACTACTCCTCTGGTTGGCAGGCTGCCACTGACTGCCTCTGTAGGAGCCCTTCGATTGACCTCTGCCCCTAGGGCGCCTGTTCCTGCCTCTCTATGCTCTGGTAGAGTCTGGAAAGGACCAATTCTTTGTAGGCCAGTTTCTACTGAATCTCGGTGGTTGAACTTGCAGGAAATCTTTAACTGTTTGCACAGATTTTGCTTTTTCTTCAACCTTTTTTAGAATCTCCTGTGCAGGGGAGCCAAATAAATTTTGTTTCTCCATTGGAGCATCGAGGAGTTTAGCTTTGACATGGTCTGGCAAAGATTGCTCCTTCAGCCAGACATGCCTACGAATAACTGCCCCAGTCATAGCTGATCTAAATGAAGCCTCCAGTGCATCATAGCCACATTTTAAAAAATGATTACTAACCTGTTGTGAGTTGTGTACCAAATCCTGAAGGGATTTACGGTCTAAGGGTTCAGGAGAAGAAAGTTTCTTATTCATTTGATCTAACAAAAATTCTTGGTACTGTATCATATGGAATTGACAGTTCAATGCCCTGGCAGAAAGAGTTGCAGATGTATACACCTTTTTTCCCCATCTCTCTAAAGTTCTAGACTCTCTTTCAGAGGGTAGGGGATTTTTGGCAGTGGCGGCTGCAACCCCTTTAGGGCCCTGAGAAATAGTTTCTGGGTCTGCAGCATGGGCTTTATACAGATGGAAATGAGAATCCGGGACCCTGTAATATCCGTCAGGTTTGGCAGGGGCCGGAGGAAGAGAATCAGGGGCTGTACTGACATCATTGTACAAATCATCAATTACATTTAGAACAGGAGGTATAGCTAAGGGCCTATGCTGAGGCAAATGCAAAAAGGTCCTTAATCTTTTTCTGGAATCAGAGAAATCCTGACCTTGCCATTGAAAGTGCTCTCTCATGGAGTGTAAAGTCTCCCCAAAGGAAAATTCTTCAGGAGGGGAGGCCGAAGGGATAGATTCCTCTGCATCTGAATCCTCATAAGGCGAGTAAGCCCCTTCCTGGTGGTCTGACAAGTCAGATCCATCTGTGGAGTAATCTGAGGAGTGAGGTTCAGAGGGTTCAGTCCTGGGCCTTTTGTCTGGAGGAGGATGAGAGGCCCTGTCTGGGTGAGGTTGTGAACCCCTAATTAAGGAGATAGGGTCCTCAGCAAGGCTGAGGATCTGTGAACTAGAGGAAGGCCTCTGGGATGTAGATTTGGCAGGCAAAGCTTTTGAATGTTTGGCAGCTTTAGCCCTGGAGAAGGCCTTAATAGACATAGAAGCTGGGGGCCTAGCTGCCCCACGTGCAGGGGTAGAAATGTCCAAAGGTATGGTGTCGGACAATTCCTGATCACTAGCTTCGGTAGGGAGTTCTGAAGCCGACTCAGCCGGGGCCTCTCGGGCCTCGGTGGTCGGAAGTATGGTTTCGGAAGAAGGAATCGCCGTGGTTTCGGCCAAAACAGAGACACTCGCAGTAGGCCTAGCCGTGGTTTCAGCCGAAACCGCGGGCCGCGAGTGTCGGTCCTTTTCCTTGCGTTTTTTGACCATATGCGAAGTCGGAGTCTCAGACGGCATTTTATAAGCAAAAGCGGCTCCAAAAAATTCCTCTGCAAACTCTGACCGACGTCTAAGATAAGAGTTCGTCGGTTGAAGGAGGCACAGGCTAAACAGGCTGATACGTCGTGGTCTGGGCCTAAGCAAGGAAGGCAGTAAGAATGGAAATCCTTATGAGGTATTTGTTTCCCACAAGTTAAACAATTATTTACTTTGTCTGACATCGGCTGAGGCAAGAAAGAGTCCCCAACGGGGTACTTCGCTTTTTTCGAAGTCTTCGGTAGCTGAAATCTCTGGATCTGACCGACCGGCACTTGCCAACAGCTTCTGCTTCGGGCACCGCGCGGCAAGAAAGACTGAGGAAAATGGCGTCGGCTGATGCTTTTATACCCCAGACGCTCTGACGTCGGGGAAAGTGCGACATCAGCCAAGGCCAGACCCAGACTTTGGAATCCGGCCGACCGAAGGGCTGCCTGAGGCCGGACAACCCATATGTTATGACTGCAGATGCATCCTTGAAGGACATCGGAGAGCTATTGTAGATTCCCCCAGTAACACAAACATCCTGTAAGAGGGTCTAACATAAATGGCTGGTGCTAAAGTCACAGACTAAAACTCAATGTCAAGAAATGTATTACAGTGCCTTTTGGGAAATCTGCCACCCAAGCTAACTGCACCATCAATAAGACACCCTCTAAGAGCTGACCTTTTTACATACCTCTCAACCTCTTAGCTCGAGAAATTTGGACAAAGCCTACAATAAAGGGAGACAAAGGATCAAAAACAGGGACAGATTGTAAATATTGCTCATATAAACTAAGAAAGTTGTTAGAATAAAATTGTTTTAGCATGCATTTTCTGAAGTAAATAAAGTCTGAAACTTGAACGTATGTCATTATTTAGCAACTACAACCCCAAAGGATTTACCAGCAAAACAAACATTTTATGAGAAAGACAAAAAAAAAAAAAGTAAAAATGTGGACATTCTTTGAAAATATAGAAAGTTGAGAGTTATGGAGGTAAAACTTTTAATGGCTTTTATTATTAAATTAGTGTTTTAAATGTACACTGCTTCTGAATGCTTGGTGTTTGAGAGACAATTTGTGTAGACATACTTATCAAACTTTTATTTTTAGATGTAGAATATCTCCAACAATATTTTGATGTACTACAGCATGTCTGAAACATTAGGCGAACGATTTTACATCAAAAATATAATATAGTAATAAAAAAAATAAATATGTAAAACAATACAATTTTACAGACAGTCCATTCTCCAAGCACAATAATGTCCTCTGATGTGTATGTGCTACTGTCTAAATATGGTCCTTCCAGGGGTGCAGAGGCTTGCTGCAAAGGCAATTGGTCTCAGAACACCCCTGGGTGTGCATTATTTACATGCTAACACACCCAGTTGGGCATTATTGCTTGCTTATCAGATACATCACCGAGTACAATGCCTCCTTTGGCATGTACCTGGTCCACACATATGCAACAGTTGGAATGCCCACAAAGGTTCCCTACCAGGAGAATCCACAATATAAACATACTTGTCCAGCACAAATAACCTTAAAGCCCTATCTCTGATAGGCGATCTATGCCTGGCATACAAGGCATCCTCAGATTCAGCTCTGATGGACCTTTTGCATATTTGAAAATGAACAGCATCGGAATCAGTAGATCCAAGTATTTAAATGTTGCTTGTAATATAAATAAGACATGTTGGCGCGACATGTGTGTCTCAGGGGATCCTCATGCTCTGCAACAGGCTCCCCATCCATGTGAAACAGAGACCATCCCTAACCTTACTTGAGCATAACTTTGACATATGGATGGGAAATCAGAAATTCACCCCGGCTCTGGACCCCATTTTTCTGATAGACAGAGGCAGACAGTAATGCCTAAACTAACACACCCCTAACAGAACCTAGAAATTTCCTAAAAAACCTCCTCCTAGTAATCACCCATGATTAATACAGACACAGTTGGGTTGCATTGTATGGCTAAGGCGTATAAAGGCTCTGGTGGTTGTTAGCCTAGTATATAACTACGAACCTAGAAGAAACCCATTATTCTGCTCTGTGACTACATGATCTGCAACTGTTTCTATGGAAGGAAGCTAAGAGCATAAAAGTGCCATTAGAAAATTATTTTAAGCAGGCAGCCAGCCAAGAGCAGGAAATCAAATTCACTGGCAGGTGAATGAGAAGCTCTGATCAGTTGCATCTACTGTTCCTATGTGGAAGATGAGCTAATCTGTTGAACCAAGGAGAGGGGGACAGCTATACATGAGCTTGTGATGTACACTCCTTTGAGTTGCATTTTTTTTTCACTCAAGGCTCTGCCTGTGATATCTACTGGATATTCAGCCATGCAATCTTAGGTCTCAGTAATTCCTTAAAGAGACAGGAAAAGACTACGCTGTAGAAACATTTTCTTTATTGTAATCAATTTGTCCAAAGTGACCATTTTCTGTTTTTTTTTCCCCTGTGCAAGCTTATATTTTTCTAGTTATTTAACTGTTATCTGTACTGCTTAACTCATTCTTTCACAAGTACTTATTCATTTTTAAAAAGCTTGTGGCTGATGGTTAAAAGGATACTTATTGTTGAATGTGACAAACTGGTGGCATCTACCTCTAACTGGTCAGACTGCTCAGCTATACAATACCACACCACCATTTACTGTTGAATGTGACAAACTGCTGGCATCTACCTCTAATTGGCCAGACAGCTCGGCTATACAATACCACACCACCATTCATAATTACTTAACTTACTGTCCAGAATAAAACAGTAACTGGGAGTTTGCATGAGAGGTAAATTACATAGTGGCAATTTACCATGTGGGCCATGACACAGGCTGCATTGTTGTAGATCAAAACGCCTGTAAATTAGAGTGTGTTTGTGTTTCAGTATAGTTACTGTGAGTAACGGACTATTACAAGACAATAAAATCCAGTAAGAATGTTGAGAAAGTTGTCTGGGAAGCAAGGCCAAATATTCTACTTGGTGGAATGTTCAGTATAAAAGACTTTTCTTGGGTGTGGCTGGTGTTAAGTCCATTCCCAGGGCAGCAGTGAACACTCTCAGAATGCTCTTGAAGTAAGCTGAACACAGTGAGTAGAGTAGTGATTCATATTTGTGTTCCTTTTGTTTAGTGACACTGGTGATATGTGACAGACCATACCACTGGTGGCTACCAGATTTTAGATTTTGATACGTTACTTGGTGGCAGTGAAGCAGATCTAAGAACTATAGCACCTACCCAACAGATGTTACACTCACCACAACCTATTACAGATGCAACAGACAGGGCTATGATTTAACAATCGGCACTGGTGACACTAATGTGTGTGTGACAGTATGACCTTTAAATCCACACTACAGGCACCAAATAAATGTATGTGGGGCAAATGACCTAAAGACCATACAGCAAATGCACTTTGTTGCCTCGAGTAATAGCAAACACCTATTCCACACAAACTTTACACTAGCTCTGTCTCCCCTCAGTCTTTCTGAATTTGCTCAAACGCACAATGTCTTTTAGTGCTGTTTTATCAAAGTACACAAAACTTGCTTAACAGTACATTCTAACACACAGTTTTTAAAGAGGTTCATAGGTAAATATTAGGCAATCAGTCTACAGTCTGTTACATGCCTAGTCAATAACCAGACAGTGACTGACGATAAGAATAAAACTCTGTATATTGTGCCTGTAAGGTAAACACCTTACCCATTAAGCCAACCCAGCTCTACTGGGTTAGTGACAACTTCAAGCACCCCTTTTTTCTCTGCCTTCACAACAAGCTGCCAAGAAGCCAGTTCAGAAACCAACCAATTATTAAAATATTCAAAAGAAGTATGCCAAAAATGGAGAGGCTACCAGGGCTGCACACACATCTTATAGTAATAAATCGGCATGAATAAACATCTCATAGTAAATTAATGAATCTTCTTTTAAGTAAATAAAATTAAACATACTGAAAAAATAGTTGTGTAAAATCTTACCATAATCATAGATGTTATTCTCTTCTATATGCTGCAGTATTCATAAAGTACAGTTTTGTACCTACCATAAATGTAGATGTCCGATAGATATGCAACTGTAGTCCTGACATATGGGTTGTCCTGCCTCAGGCAGCCCTCCGGTCGGCCAGATTCCAAAGTCTGGGTCCGGCGTCGGCCGATGTCGCCTCCTCCCCGACGTCAGAGCGGCTGGAGTATAAAGGCATCAGCCGACGCCATCTTCTTCGGTGTTTCTTGCCCCAGATGCCAGGTGCCCTCCAAGGAAGGCTAAATTTTGTGAATGGATAAACAGATAAAATCAGACATGCACAACAGTAATAAACAGATACACCATAATATATATCCCCAGCTGATAGGTAAGGGGAGGAAGGACCCAAAAGGGGAAAAACAGAGGGGTAGGAGGGAGGGAAAACCTGACTGCAGTTGCATATCTATCGGACATCTACATTTATGGTAGGTACAAAACTGTACTATGTCCTTCAAGAATGCAACTGCAGTCCTGACATATGGGTTGAATACCATAGCCAAGCTGGGGGTGGTAGGACTAAGTAAGAGATGGTGTAGCTAGAAGGCCCTGCAGGACTGCCGAAGCAAAGCCTGCTCAGGATCTGGAGTATAATGGCAGGTTGTAGTGTTTGGTAAATGTATGCATGGAGCTCCATGTAGCCGCCTCTAGAATATCTTTTGTAGCCACTCCTCTTAGAAAAGCTGTGGATGTGGCCATAGCTCTGGTGGAGTGTGGTCTAATATTAGCTGGCACACTTTTTCCATGAAAAGAATAACAGAATCTGATGCAGTGTCCAATCCATTTTGAGATAGTTTGTTTGGTGACTGCTTTTCCTTGCACTCCAGCAGCATAGGCTACAAACAGTTGGTCAGACTTCCTGGTGGACTTTGTTCTGTCCAAGTAGTATCGTAGTTGTCTGTGAATGTCTAAAGTATGCAGCAGCTTTTCCCCTTTATTTTGAGGGTTAGGAAAGAAAGTAGGCAGGTGAATTGCTTGGTTTAGAGACACTCTGGATATCACCTTAGGCATGAATGAAGAATTGGTCCTAAGTGAAACTCTGTCCTGATGAAAGATGAGAAAAGGAAGAACTGCCATGAGGGCCTGCATCTCCAAGACTCTTCTTGCTGAGGTGACTGCCAACAGGAAAACTGTTTTCCAAGAGAGAAATTGCATTTCTGAAGATGCTGCTGGTTCAAAAGGAGGAAGAGTAAATTTTTCCAAGACGTAATTGAGGTTGCATGCAGGAATTGGTTGCTTCCTTGGAGGTTTGCTAATTTTTATGCCTCTTAGAAGCTGTCTTAGCAATGGATGTGAAAACACAGGTGGATCACAGTTGTAATGTGCTGAGATAGCTGAAGCGTGGATTTTGATGGAAGAGTATGAGAGACCACTGTGAAACATTTCTGCCAAGTATTCTGATATCTGAGGTATGTTCATCAGTGATGCATCCTGGCCCTTGTTGACATTCCAGATGGTGAATCTCTTCCATTTGGCCGAATAGGTTTTTCTGGTGGAAGGTCTGCGTGCCTCCAGCAAAATTTCCTGAACTTTTTCGGAGAGGGAGCCATGGGTCTGAGTCATGGAACTCTCCAAGCTGTCAGCTTTAAGGTTTGCAAGTTCTGATGAACAGTCTTGTTGAGTCAGGAGCAGAGGCCATTGAGGCTAGGGCCACGGTTTGGTGTGAGTTATGCTCAGTAGTAGTGGATACCAGTGTTGCCTTGGCCAGTCTGGAGCTATCAAGATTCCTCTTGGTTGTTCTGCCTTGATCTTCAGTAACACCTTGGTGAGCAAAGGTAGAGGAGGGAATGCATAAATTTTAGAGCATTCCAGCTGAAGGAAAGAGCATCCGTTCTCCAAGCTAGAGGATGGTGTATCCTTGTGCAGAACCTTTCCAGGTGATGATTGAGATGAGATGCAAAGAGGTCTATGTCTGGTCTTCCCCATGCAGATGCTATTTGTGAGAAAATGCGTGGGTGTAGCATTCATTCGTGTGGATCCAAGAAATTTCTGCTCAACCTGTCTGCCAGAACATTGTCCTTGCCCGGAACAAACTGGGATTGCAAGTAGATGTTCAGTTTCAGGGACTTTTCCCAAAGAATCATTGTTAGTCTGCAGAGGGGGTAGGAATGAGTGCCCCCTTGTTTGTTTATGTACCACATGACAGTGGTGTTGTCTGTCCTTATTAGCAGATGACCTTGCTGAAGAGATTTTACAAAGGCTTCTATTGCATGTATCACTGCCAACATCTCTTTTTGATTTATGTGCTGATGCATCTCCATGGGGGTCCATTGCCCTTGAATGCATCTGCCGTCCATGTGCGCCCCCCCCATCCATGGTCTGAGACATCTGTTGTAATAGTTTGACTTGTTGGAGGTTTGTTGAAAAGCATGCCTTCGTTTAAGTGACTTGCTTGAGCCCACCACAAAAATTCCCTTTGCAGGTATGGTATGAGTGGTATTATGTCTTCTAGGTTGTGGCTGTGTTGCGACCACAAGCTTTTTAGGTACCATTGCAGTTTTCTCATGTGTAGTCCTGCCAGAGGGATTAGAAGAATGCAAGATGCCATGAACCCCAGGGCCTGCAGGGTCTTCCTTGCGGTCAGGTGGGTTAAATTTGCTAGGTCTTTGAAGTAAGCTGTTAAATGCTCTTGTTTCTCCTCTGTGAGGAAAGCCATTTGTAGCTGTATGTCCAGTTTTGCTCCTAGAAAAATAATCTCTTGGGATGGCAGTAATCTTGATTTTTGAATGTTGACTGTGTATCCCAAAGCCTGCAGCAATTGAATGACGTAATCCAAGTGTTTTATCAAGGTCTGTTTGCTGTCTGCTTGTATTAGGCAGTCGTCCAGGTAAGGGTATATTTGAATTCCCGGGAGTCTACAATGTGCCACTACTGATGCCAGGCATTTCGTGAATACTCTGGGCGCAGTAGATCAGCCAAACGGCAATGCTGAGAATTGATAGTGCTCTGTTCCTGCAAGAAATCTGAGGTATCTTCTGCAACTGTGTCTGATAGGGACATGCAGGTATGCCTCCTTGAGGTCCAGAGTAACCATCCAAGACCCCTCGCCCAGCATGGGAAGAAGTTGCTGTAACGTCAGCATCTTGAATTTTGGTACCATTAGAAAAGTATTTAGAACGGACAAGTCCAATATAGGCCTCCATTGTTTTTCTTTTCTTGGAACAAGGAACAGTCTTGAATAAAATCCCTGGCCTTGTTCCTGAGGAGGAACCTTCTCTATTGCTTTTATTTGTAACAGCTTTGAGACTTCTATGAGTGCCTCTGCCCTTTGATTTTGTGGCAGGTTTGGCATGCCTTGTCCTGTTGGTAAGGTATGGAAGTGGAACCTGTAAACCTCTGTCTATTATGTCCAGAATCCAATTGTCCTTTGTTATAATGTGCCAGTTTTTTGAGAATAGAGATAATTTTCCGCCTAGCGGTGCTTCTCTTTGAGCCTTGGTAGGCGGAGTGAAAGGTAAGTCATTGTGATTGTCCCTGTGGTGCAGGTGAACTACCTGTGCCACTTTTCTGACTTTGTGGTTGCCATTGGCGTCCCCTGTAGGAGCCTCGGTATTGCCCTCTACCTCGTGCACGCCTGTTCTTTCCCCTTTGAAACTTGTCAGAGTCTGGAAAGGACCAATTCTTTGAAGGCCAATTCCTGCTGAACCTTGGTGGCTGAACCTGGAGGAAATCCTTTACTGTCTGTACTGATTTTGCCTTCTCCTCAATAGATTCCAACACATCCTGAGCATTAGTACCAAAAAGCTTCTGTTTATCCAGAGGTGCGTCCAGGAGCTTTACTTTAACATGATCTGGCAGTGGCTGTTCTTTCAACCAAGCGTGTCTACGGATAACAGCCCCTGTCATAACTGCCCTACATGAAGCCTCCAATGCATCATAACCACACTGTAGAAAATGATTACTAACCTGCTGGGTATTATGAACCAAATCCTGCAATGCCTTTCTATCTATAGGCTCAGGAGAGGCTATATTTTTCTGCAAATCATCCAGTAAATAATCCTGGTACTGAAACATATGAAAAAGGCAGTTAAGTGACCTCATGGCAAGGGTGGAAGAGGTATAAACTTTTTTACCCCATCTCTCCAGGGACCTTGCTTCCCTGTCAGCTGGCAGTGGATTCTTGGCTGAGGAGGTAGCCACTCCTTTGGGGCCCTGTGAAATAGTTTCTAGATCCACAGAGTGGGCCTTAAAGAGATGCTTGTGAGTGTCAGGGACCCTGTAATATCTGTCTGGCTTGACAGGAGCAGGAGGGAGAGAATCAGGGGAAGCACTGGTGTCGGAGAAAACATCATCCAGGACATCCAAAACTGGAGGGATAGCTAAAGGTCTGTGCTGGGGTAACTTAAGGAGGGATAGCTAAAGGTCAGTGCTGGGGTAACTTAAGGAAGGTACGTAGCCTTTTCCTAGAATCAGAAAATTCCTGACCCTGCCACTTAAAATGTTCCCTCATGGAGTGGAGGACTTCACCGAAAGAAAAATCCTCTGAAGGAGAGGCAGAGGGAATAGATTCCTCAGCATCAGAGTCCTCATAGGCCTGGAAGAATTCTTCTTGGGTAACTGAATGCTCTGAATCCCCAGAGGCTTCATCTGAAGAGAGGTTGTCTGCCTGCTCAGTTCTAGGCCTTTTTTCTGCAGGCGGCTGAGAACCTCTGTCTGGGTGAAGCTGAGACCCCCTGATAAGAGAGATTAGATCTGCAGCCAGAGACATGATTTGTCTGTCAGAAGAAGGGACCTGAGAAGTAGGTTTAGGATGGGCCTTGGCCTGGCTGGCGGACTTAGCACGTGCAAAGGCCTTGATTGACATGGATACAGGAGGCCTAGCTGCCCCACGTGCAGGGGTAACTTTGTCCACGGGAATGGTGTCGGGTAGATCCAGAACTTCAGTTTCCGGAGGAAAATCAACAACCAGCACCGGTGTAGTCTCAGAGACCGAGGGATGAGTTAACGCGGTGTCGTCAGTCTGGAGCGGTTGAATTACCGCTTCCGAAGGGACGGAAGCACTCGCGGAGGGCTTAGGCGTTATTTCGGTGGAAGACGCGGGCTGAGGATGTCGGTCCCGGTCCTTTCGTTTTTTGGTAGTTTGTGCTGTCGGTTGTTCCGACGGCATGTTGTAAGCGTAGGATTCACCAAAAAAGTCTTCGGCAAACTCTGCCCGGCGCCTGAGAGTGCGCTTATTAAAGCAAGCACAGGCCGAGACGTCATGGTGTCGGCCCAGGCAAGGGAGGCAGTAAGAATGGAAGTCCTTATGAGGTATTTGTTTACCACAAGACAAACAATTATTAACTTTCTCAATTTGTTCTGACATCGGCTGAGGCAAGAAAAAATGTTCCCCAACGGGGTACTTAGCTTTTAGATGACTTCGGTAACTGAAAACACAGGAGCTGACCGACCGGCACTTGCGAACTGCTTCTGCTTCAGGCACCGCTCGGCAAGAAAGACAGAAGAAGATGGCGTTGGCTGATGCCTTTATACTCCAGCCGCTCTGACGTCGGGGAGGAGGCAACATCGGCCTACGCCGGACCCAGACTTTGGAATCTGGCCGACCAAAGGGCTGCCTGAGGCAGGACAACCCATATGTCAGGACTGCAGTTGCATTCTTGAAGGACATCATGTGGGAGTCTGCCTCCAGCTGACCCGTACATCCAGTCATATCATCAAAATCTAAATGCTACTGCAAGGTACGTGCGATGGTGCACAGCACTCAGTATACATCAGCCATAAAGAGATGTCTGGTAAAAAAGTGGATGTTGTGTCAGCACGTACCTACCTTAGAACTGAATGCTGCAAAGCACCAGCCTGCTAAAGTGAGAAACATGTAACCAGGGGCCAGGCAGGCATCAGGGGGAAGGCAGAGGGGAATACTGCAGCATACAGAAGAGAAGGACATTATGGTTATGGTAAGATTTTACACAACTACTCTATGTCCTAGTCATATGCTGCAGTAGTCATAACATGAGGGAGAATGCCAAAGCTAATGCAGAGGAGAAAAGTACAGTTTTGTACCTACCATAAATGTAGATGTTAGAGTGTTCACCCTGCTGCAGTCATCACACTTAGGTTATCCTGCCATCAGGCGGTCCCGCAGTCGGCCAGAGTACATATTGCTATATAAAAATATACATATAAAAATAAAAAAAATACCTTCAGTCACAAGCAAATACACCACAGAGGTTGTATAGGATAGAAAGGAAAAGATAAGTCTAGTTAGTTCAGAGGGGATGGAGGGAGGGTAACCTGGACTGCAGCAGGGTGAACACTCTAACATCTACATTTATGGTAGGTACAAAACTGTACTATGTTCATCGTGTTACCCTGCTGCAGTCATCACACTTGGGTTGAATCCCAAAGCTAAGGATGGGTGGTGGAATTAAACAGGATTAGAAGAAGCTAGTAGACCCTGCAAAACTGCAGTGGCAAAACCAGCTCTAGTCTTAGAATATAGAGGTAAGTGACAGTGATTGGTGAAGGTGTGTACTGAACTCCAAGTTGCAACTTCCAGAATATCCTTGGTTGGCACCCCCCTAAGAAAGGCTGCTGATGTAGCTGTAGCCCTGGTGGAGTGGGACCTAATGTTAGCAGGTACCGGGTTTCCCATGATGCGTGTAGCAGAAATGTATGCAATGTCCTATCCATTTTGAAATGGTCTGTTTTGAGATGGCTTTTCCTTGTGATCCTGCAGCATAGGCTACAAAGAGCTGGTCAGATTTTCTGAAAGCCTTAGTTTTATCCAAGTAATAATGTAATTGCCTGTGAATGTCCAAAGAGTGCAGGAGTCTTTCTCCTTTGTTCTGGGGATTCGGGAAAAAGGTGGGCAAATGAATGGTTTTGGTTTAGGGCCACACTGGATACCACTTTTGGCATTAAAGGAAGGGTTAGTTCATAGAGAGACTCTGTCTCTCTGAAAAATGAGGAAAGGCTCCACTGCCATTAGTGCCTGTACCTCTGAGACTCTTCTAGCTGAAGTTATTGCTAGCAGCAGGGCAGTTTTCCATGAAAGAAATTTTAAATCGGCTGAAAAAGCTGGTTCAAAGGGCGGCAGTGTAAGCTTTTCCAGAACGAAGTTGAGATCTCAAGTAGGTGTTGGTGCTCTCCTGGGCGGTCTTATGTTCTTAGCCCCTCTGAGGTACTGTCTTAGGAGTAGATGTGAAAATAAAGGAGGATCCGTGTTGTAATGGGCTGAAATTGCTGAGGCGTGGATCTTAATAGATAAGAAGGAAAGTCCTTTGTGCAACATCCCAGTTAAATATTGTAGAATCTGAGGAATGTTTGGATCAAGGGGATTTTGGCCTTTAGCCTGGTTCCAGGCGCAAAATCTTTTCCATTTGTCTGAACAGGTTTTCCTTGTGCTAGTCCTCCTGGCCTCCAGAATGACATCCATAACAGTTTTGGATACAGGTGTTGGCTGGTTGTTTAGGTAATTTGCCATGCAGCCAGGTTTAAAGTCTTGAGCTGGCTGTGTAGAATCTGATTGTCTCGCTGGGTGAGCAGCTGAGGAATTTGTGGTAAAATCCATGGTGGGCCGTGGGCCATGTTCCTTAGAATTGGATACCAGTGCTGGCTTGGCTAGTCTGGTGCAATGAGTATCATTTGTGGCCTCTCTAATCTGACTTTCAGCAGTACCTTTGCTAGAAGAGGCAGTGGAGGAAAGGCATACACTGTTAATGTCTTCCAACAGAATGAGAGGGCGTCCACTTTCCAAGCTTGTGGGTGGAATGTCCTTTTGCAAAATTTTTGAAGTTGGTAGTTTTGGGGGTTGGCAAACATTTCTATGTCTGGGCGTCCCCATTTTTGAGTTATCATTGCAAAAGCTTGTGGGTGGAATGTCCCTGTGCAAAATTTTTGAAGTTGGTAGTTTTGGGGGTTGGCGAACATTTCTATGTCTGGGCGTCCCCATTTTTGAGTTATCATTGCAAATACTTGTGGATCTAGTTTCCACTCGTGGGGATCCATGATGTTTCTGCTTAGGTAGTTTGCCAATGTGTTTTTCTTTCCTGGCAGGAACTGTGCTTGTAGTTGAACTTGGTAAGACAGTGCTGTGCTCCACAAGGTCATTGCTTGCCTGCATAGCGGGTAGGAATGTGTGCCCCCTTGCTGTACCACATTACTGTGGTATTGTCCGTCTTTATTATTAGCTGTCCTGGGTGTAAGAGGTCCTTGAAGGCTGTTAGGGCATTCTGTACTGCTAGCATTTCTTTTTGATTGATATGCAGATGCCTTTGATCTGTAGTCCATTTGCCATGAATGCACTGTCCTGCCATGTGTGCTCCCCAGGCATAGTCCAATGCATCTGTTAAAGTTTGCCTGGCTGTGGGTAAGGTGAAAGGCTGGCCCTTGTTGAGGTGACATGCCTGTGCCCACCATAGAAACTCCTGTTGAAGGCAGGGAATGAGTGGTATCATTGCTTCTAAGCTGTGGCTGTGCTGAGATCATACGCTTTTCAGGTACCATTGTAATTTCCTCATATGCAGTTTTGCAAATGGTATTAGTAGTATGCAAGATGCCATGAATCCCAAGGCCTGCAGAATTTTTCTTGCAGGGAGTTGGGTCTTTGTTGCCATTATTTTGAAGTATTGAGTCAGCTGTTGTTGCTTGTCTGGCGTGAAATAAGCCATCTGGGCCGTTGTATTCAAGTTGGCACCCAGGAATATTATGTTTTGTGAGGGCACTAGTTTTGATTTCTTTTCGTTTACTGTGTACCCTAGGCAACTTAGGTGTTCGACAAATGCCAGATGTTTAAAAGAATGTCCTTGCTTTCTGCTTGAATAAGGCAGTCGTCCAGGTATGGATATATTTGAATTTCTCTTAGTCTGCACTATGCAATTACTGGTGCCAGGCATTTTGTGAAGACCCTGGGCGCAGTAGATGAGCCAAAGGGCAGTGCAGAGAATTGATAATGGGTTGAACCTGCAATGAAGCGGAGGTATCTTCTGCAATTTTGTCCGATAGGGACATGCAGGTATGCCTCCTTGAGATCCAACGTTACTAGCCAAGCCTTCTTGCCCAGCATGGGAAGAAGCTGCTGTAGTGTTAGCATCTTGAATTTTGGTACTTGCAGATAGGTGTTCAGAAATGAAAGATCCAGAATGGGTCTCCATGCTTTGTCCTTTCTGGGGACTAGAAAGAGTCTTGAGTAAAATCCTTGTCTTTGCTCCTGTGTAGGTACCTGTTGAATGGCTCTCATGTCCATGAGAGCTGTAATTTGTTTTTGTGCTTCTATCCATTGATTCGGTGGCAGGTTTGGCATTCCTTTTATCCTTGGCAAGGTATGAAAGTGGAACCTGTATCCTTGTGACACAATGTTTAGGACCCATTTGTCTTTTGTGATGATGTGCCAGTTGTCTGCAAAAAGTGCTAATTTTCCTCCCAAGGGAGCTGCCAAGAGAGATTTGCTTGGTAATTTGAGGGTTGAGTCATTGTGTTTGTCTTCTGCTAGCTTGGCGCCTATCTTCTCCTCCCTTCTGGGAAGCAGTACCCCATTGGCGAGGTTTGTAAGGGCCTTGGGACTGACCTCTGCCCCTTGGGAGTCTGTATTTGCCCCTCTGTGATCTGTCAGAAGCTGGAAAGGACCAGTTTTCTGTTGGCTAATTTCTGCTGAAACGAGGGGGTTGTACCTGTAAAAAATCCTTGACCGTCTGCATAGACTTTGCCTTATCCTCCATTTTCTTTAAAACCTCTTCTGCTTTGACACCAAATAAGACATCCTGCTGTAAAGGTGCATCCAATAATTTTGCTTTAACATGCTCAGGTAGGGTTTTGTTCTTTTAACCAAGTATGTCTACGTATGACAGACCCAGTATAGGTTTGTAAGAATGACATCTAACTATCAAGATATGGTAGAGGAGCTAAATAAGATAGCTAAGATGTTTAAAGAAAGAGGTTACCCGAAAGGGATGATAGTGGACGTAGTGAACTATGTCACTCAGGAATGGGGAAAAAAATACAAACCTATACTGGGAAATAACATGGCAAATAGTAATTCTTCAGACATAGTTACCCAGGAGTTTAGAAGAGCGTGTGTTGTACAATATGCCCCTTTAGTAGGTAAAATTAGGGACATAATTGAGAAGAAAGTACAGTTTTGTACCTACCATAAATGTAGATGTTCGAGGATCCACATTGCTGCAGTCCTAACTATTGGGTAGTCCGCTGTCCAGTCGGCCCGAATACCAAAGTATATGGCTGACGTCGGTCAGGGCGCATTAAACTGACGTCAATACGTCAGGGTACTAATGCGCATGACCGACGTCATATCCTCAGTCTTTTCTTGCCCCAGATGTCAGAAGACCCTGAAAAGCTAAGGCCAAAACCAAAAATTCCAAACATACCTGCACCAAAAATATGTACAATATATACAAAATTACCAGAATATAACCTCACCTACACAACCACCCTTAAACACAGAGGGGAAGGAGGGAGGGTAAATTGGACTGCAGCAATGTGGATCCTCGAACATCTACATTTATGGTAGGTACAAAACTGTACTATGTTCTTCATTCCACATTGCTGCAGTCCTAACTATTGGGTAGAATCCCAAAGCAGAGGTAAGGGAGGCTGGCAAATCATAAGGAAGCAGGAACTGACAACATGCCTTGCAAAATAGCTGTGGCAAAACCAGCCCTAGACTTAGAGTAGAGAGGAAGGTGATAATGCTTAGAGAAAGTATGCACTGAACTCCAAGTAGCTGCCTCCAAAATATCCTTAGTGGCCACCCCTTAGAAATGCTGTAGAAGTGGCAGTAGCCCTAGTGGAATGAGGCCTAATTCCAGCTGGAATCTCCTTGCCATGATGGGAATAACAAAATGCAATGCAAAACCCAATCCACCTAGAAATAGTTTGTTTTGACACAGGCTTGCCCTCACGCTAACCCAAAGCAAAAGAAACAAACAACTGCTGAGACTGCCTAAAATCCTTAGTCCTGCTCAAATAATAACGCAATTGCCTGTGTACATCTAAAGTGTGCAAAATCTTTTCCCCTTTATTTTGGGGATCTGCATAAAAAGTAGGCAAATGAATAGTTTGGTTTAAAGCCACACTAGAAACCACCTTAGGCATAAAGGAAGGATTAGTGCGTAAGATACCCTATCCTTATGAAAAATCAAAAAAGGCTCTACCACCATAAGGGCCTGCAACTCAGAAACCCTTCTTGCAGAAGTAATGGCCAACAAAAAAGCAGTCTTCCATGACAAATATTTCAATTCAGCAGTAGCCGAGGCTCAAAAGGTTGTAGAGTAAGTTTCTCCAACACAAAATTGAGATCCCAAGCAGGAGTAGGAGCTCTACGTGGGGGTCTTATATTCTTTGCCCCTCTAAGAAATTGCTTGAACAAAGGATGCGAAAACAATGGTGGGTCACAATCATAGTGAGCTGAAATTGCTGCAGCATGAATCTTAATGGAAGAGAAAGACAAACCTTTGTCCAATAACTCAGTAAGATATTGAAGAACCACACTCAAATTAGGCTCAGAAATCTCCAAATTGTTTGCTGCACTCCAAAATAAAAATCTCTTCCATTTTTCTGCGTACACTTTCCTTGTACTAGGTCTTCTGGCTTCCATAATCACATTTAAAACTTGTTGAGGAAGTTGAGACCTGCTGTCTTTCAAAACAGAATATGCCAGGCTGTTAGATGAAGAGATTGAAGCTTGACATTGAGCAGGTGACCGTCCCTCTGAGTCAACAGGTGTGGAATCAAGGGTAAAGGCCATGGAGGCTTCCTTACCAGACTCCTCAGTAATGGGTACCAGTGCTGCCAAGGCCAATCTGGAGCTATTAAAATCATCCTTGGCTTGTCTTGTCTGACCTTCAGAAGCACCTTTGGGAGAAGAGGCAGAGGTGGAAAAGCATACACATGAAGATTTTTCCAACTGAAAGAAAGAGCATCCACTTTCCAAGCTGTGTGATGAAACCTCTTTGTGCAAAACTTTGGCAGCTGGTGGTTTAGTGGAGAAGCGAACAGATCTATGTCTGGAGTTCCCCATGACACTGTCAATTTTTGAAATACATGAAGATCCAGTTTCCACTCGTGGGGATCCATGATTTGTCTGCTTAACACATCTGCTAAGGAGTTCTGTGCTCCCGGCAGAAACCTTGCCTGAAGAGTTAGTTGCAAGCTGAGCGCAGTCTCCCATAAAATCATTGCTTGCCTGCACAATGGGTAAGAATGTGTTCCCCTTGTTTGTTGATGTACCACATGACAGTTGTGTTGTCTGTTAGAATCAACACCTGCCCTGGAAGAAGTAACTCCTTGAAAGCCATTAATGCAAACTGGACTGCTAACATCTCTTTCATGTTGATATGTAGATGCTGTAGTCTGGCAGGCCACTTGTCTTGTATCCACTTTCCATTTAGATGAGCTCCCCAAGCAATGTCTGAGGCATCTGTCGTTAGAATCTGACTCGCCTCTGGCCGGGTCACAGAGAGTCCCTTGTTTAGGTGACATTCCTGAGCCCACCACAAAAATTCCTTTTGAATGCAAGGTACTATTTGAATGACAGTGTCCAAATCCTGGCAGTGCTGTGTCCATACATTTTTGAGATACCATTGCAGCTTCCTCATATGCAGTTTGGCATTGGGAAGCACCAGAATACAAGATGCCATGAACCCTAAGGCTTGAAGGACTGTCCTTGCAGTCAGCCCGGACTGAAGAGATAGTTGATGGAAGTAACTGGAAAGATTCTTTTGTTTGTCCGGGGTTAAAAGGCCATCTGGGCTGCTGTATTCAGTCTCACACCCAGAAAGCACATGTCTTGAGAGGGTACTAGACTGGACTTTATTTCGTTCACAGAATACCCTAGGCATCTTAGCACTGCTATGACATAATCCAAATGCTGTAGAAGGTCTTCCTTTTCTTGAGCTAGAATCAGGCAGTCGTCCAAGTAAGGATAGATTTGAATTCCTTTTAGCCTGAAGTAAGCTATCACTGGAGCCAGAACCTTTGTGAATACTCTGGGCAGTGGATAAGCCAAAGGGCAATGCAGAGAACTGATAATGAGAATTTCCAGCTCGAAACGCAGATACTTCCTGCAACTTAGTCTTATAGGCACATGAAGGTAAGCTTCCTTGAGATCTAAAGTTACCATCCAGTGATCCTTGCCCAGCAGAGGTAAAAGCTGTTGTAACGTCAACATTTTGAACTTGGGAATGTCCAGATAAGTGTTGAGGATAGATAAATCCAAAATTGGCCTCCACGTGTTCCCCTTCTTCGGTACTAGGAACAGGCGAGAATAAAATCCTAGGCCCCTTTCTGGCACAGGAACTGGCTGAATGGCCCCTATGTGGAGCAACAGAGAAATTTGCTTGTGAGCCTCTTGTCTTTGTAGAGGAGGAATGTCTGGCATGCCTTTGAAAGGAGGCATGGTATGGAAATAAAACCTGTAACCATGGTGAATGATATCCAGAACCCATCTGTCTTGGGTAATTAAATCCCAATTTTCTTTGAAAAGAGACAGCCTTCCTCCCAAAGGTGCTGCCAGGCGAGAATGTACTGGCAGCTGAAAAGGCAGGTCATTGGGTCTGCTTACGAAAGGACTGACCCCTGCCCTCACCAGAAGTCTGAGCAGGGAACTCCCTGTCCTAGGCCTAAAAGAACCTTGAGCTCTGCCCCTACCACGTCTAGACCTACCCCTAGACTGGGAATCATAAGCAGGATAAGTCCATCCCTTAGTAGGCCAATTTCTACTAAACTTGGAGGCTGCACCTGCAAAAATCCTTAACAGTTTGCATAGACTTAGCCTTGTCCTCCATTTTCTTTAAGACTGCTTCCACAGGCGAACCAAACAACACATCAGACTGCAAAGGAGCATCCAAAATCCTTGTTTTAACATGCTCAGCTAAATTCTGATCTCTCAACCAGGCATGCCTACGAAGAACAGAACCAGTGGCAGCCACCCTCGAGGAGGCCTGCACAGCATCAAAACCACATTGCAAGGAATGTTTACCCACCTGTTCAGACACATGAACTAAATCCTGCAACTCTTTACACTCAATACCTTCTGCCAGAGCATCCACCTTAGATTTCAATTGTGAAAGGAGATAATTCTGATATTTTAACATGTGAAACTGACAATTCAACCCTCATGGCTAAAGTGGAAGAAGTATACACTTTCTTTCCCCATCTATCCAAAGCCCTTGCCTCTTAATCAGGAGGAACAGGATTTTTAACAACAGAGGCCTTCACCTTTAGGCCCCTGAGAGACAGTTTCAGGGTGTGCCCTAGGACTCTTAAAAAGATACTTATGAGCTTCAGGCACCCTATAGTACCTATCCGGTTTAACTGGGGCAGGAGGCAAAGAATCAGGATTGAGGGAAGCCTCTGCAAAAACATCTTCCACCACATTCAGAACAGGAGGTATAGCTAAAGGCCTATGCAGGGGTAAAAACAAGAATTCCCTAAGCCTCTTCCTGGAATCAGAGAAATCTTGACCTTCCCATTTAAAATGCTCCCTCATGGAATGCAGAGTCTCTGAAAATGAAAAATCCTCAGGAGGAGAAGCTGAAGGAGTAGAATCATCCACATCAGAATCAGAATAAGGAGGATACTCCTGCAAGTCTTCAGCCGAAGACTCAGAAGCCTCGAACATTGCTCAAAACTCTCAAACTCAGGTTCCACCCTAGGCCTCTTATCAGGAGGGGCATAGAACCTCTAATCATAGTAATCAAATCCTCTGCCATTTTAAGCATATGTTTCTTAGGCAAAGACCCTGAAGCACTAGGAGAAACCCCACTGAAGTTAAACTTGGCCTGCCTCTCAAAGAAGCCTTGGAAACAGAAGGGAGGCTCTAACCACCTTAGGAAGAGAGGGAAGAACAGCCACCTGAGAAGCCCCTCAGCCTGGCCTACTTCCTCTTGAGGATACATCCTGTAACAGTAAAGTCTCTCCTGAGACTCCAAAGAAACACCTGGCAAAACCTCCGGCTCCACTGAGCCTTCTAAAGATCCGGCGTCTGGGACTGTCGGTTCTTCCACTCTAGGCTTTGCTGCTTTGTCCTTGCGCTTTTGGCGAAGCGGGCCGGAGCCTCCGGCGGCATTTTATAATTACAACGCTTCCCAAAACTAACCTGGCACAGTCTAACCTTCTCTTAATAGTGCGTTTGTTAAATCTAGCACAAGAGCGGCATCCAACAACGTCGTGCTCAGGCCCTAAACAAGGTATACACAAAGTATGGTAATCCCTATGAGGTATCTGTTTCCCACAAGAAATACAGTTATTCACTTTTTCTGACATCCGGTTAAATACTGAGGCAAGAAAAAAACAAAATATTCCCCAACGGGGTACTTAGCCAACTTTGATTCGGTCTGAAACTCTGACTTCAGAAACTTTCAGAACGCCAACCTGCACTCGCAAAATTGCTTCTGCATCGGACCATGCGGCAAAAAAGACTGAGGATATGACGTCGGTCATGCGCATTAGTACCCTGACGTATTGACGTCAGTTTAATGCGCCCTGACCGACGTCAGCCATATACTTTGGTATTCGGGCCGACTGGACAGTGGACTACCCAATAGTTAGGACTGCAGCAATGTGGAATGAAGAACATCTGGAATATATTAGAAACTGATGACAATGTATATAACATAGTAGGAAGAAAACCCACATTTGTGTACAGAAATGGACTTAACCTAAAATCCAGGTTAAATAGGATGTATGGCATTACCAAAAGTGAGCATGGCACAACCAAATGTGGTAGATGCAATCAGTGTAGGTTTATTACAGGGAAAACAAGTATAATTCTGGACAATATTCACAAGACTAATATCACCTTTTGTAAGGGGAATTGTAGAACAAGAAATGTTATATATTTAGCCAAGTGTAAAACATGTCCAAGTTATTATGTAGGAATGACCACACGGTGTTTGAAAAATAGAATTTATGAGCACTGTTATAAGATAAGAAAACAAGATGGAAATAATGCATTATGGAGACATTGTGAAGCTCATAATGAATGTAAGATGTTTGAGTTTGGTATACTAGAACACATACTAGAGAATCCAACCGGAGGGAACACAAAGAAAAAACTAATGGAAAAGGAGACACGTTGGCAAATAAAATTGAATGCATCAGAAAGCCCAGGGCTTAATGATACCATATCTATAAAACCCATGTTGGACAAAAAGTAAAGTGTTATCTAGGATATTTCTCTTATTAAGGTGTTGATGACAGCATAAAAACACAAAAATGTGATGTTAAAGCAGCTATTCACTCTGAAGCTTTTTATATATTTTTTACAGACTTTAGCTTTATGAGGTTTTAATAGTCAATAATTTTATAATGTAATGTACATATGACATGTGAATATGAATGTATGTTCAAAACAATACAGACATACACAAGGATTTTAAAAAATAAGTTACTAGAGGGAAGGAACAGTTCTGAGGGAATCTAGCACTGTGCACTTTAAACAGCTTTACATGGTTAGTCATTAATTGTTTTTAACTAATTAATGTGATGATGCTATTGGAGAAAGGAGACTATATAATATGTAATTAAGCACTTTCAAATGGTTCTGAGGAAATCTACAGGAGTAGATGAAAGCGCTCAACCAGTTTGTGAAGCTATTTTGTTTTAACAGTTCGTATTAAAGAAGGAATTTTATCATTCAACGCTAAAGTGTGCCAGTGCATCTTTATTTTACTGGGACTGTTACAGCTCGTGAGGGGCTACATTTGTTTTATATTGTTGGACAGGCCAGTGAATTTGATTCAGACTTGTGGATGGGCTTAGTTTTGCACAAGTAGTATCAGGGTTGTCTATGGACATCCAAGTTGTGAAGAATCCTCTCACTAGAAGACTGGGGAAATGGACAGCAGGTAGAAGATTGATAGCCTGATTCAGGAATAACTCATTAACCACCTGGGGCATGAAGGACTGCTTAGTCCGAGGAGAATCCCTGTCCCTATGAAACACAGTGAAGGGGGGAGAGGCTATAATGGCTTGCAGCTCAGAAGGCCTTCTGGCAGAGGTAACAGCTACTAGGAGAACCGTTTTCCATATGCAGTGTTGCAGTGAGGACGACACTGCTGGTTCGAAGGGGGCTAGGGTAAGTTTTTCCAGGAAAAAATTGAGATCCCAAGGAGGAGGCACTGGTTTCTTTGGTGGTCTAACATGAAGGACGACTTTTGGGAACAGTTTGACTAACAACCTGGAAGCCAAGGGAGGAGACATGGGTAAACATACCGAGATGGCTGACCGATGTGCCTTAACTGAGGAATACGACAAACCACTCCATTAACTCACACAGATATGGCAAAACCATTGGCACCTCTACAGACAGTGGTTGTTTTTTAAGACACCAGAAGGAAAACCTCTTCCATTTGGAGACATAGATTTCCAAGTAGTGGGTTTTCTGGCCTCCTGCTCAAGTCTTAGCACATCCTCAGTGTAAAGGTGTCTAAAAGGAATTAAAGCCCTATCACCCACAAAGTCAAGTTTAGGATCGACATTTGTGGATGTACTAGAGTTTCCTTGTCCTGTGTGACTAAGTCCATCCTGTGGGGTAACTTGTGGTGATTGCCCTTGGCTAAAAGTAGGAGGGGGGGTCACTAGCAAGAATTTTGGTTGTTCCCTCTGATTTTCAGCAGAACCTTCTGAATGAGTGGGAAGGGAGTTAGCACATACAGAAATATCCCCTTCCATGGAAAAGGTAGCGTCTCCACCTTCCATGCCCCAGGATGTGAAAGGCTGGCACAATACTTGGGAAGTTGTCTGTTCATTGGGGAGGCAACAAGATCTATCTGAGGGATACCCCATTGATAGACAAGGTCCAGAAAGATATCTCTGTTCAACATCCACTCATGGGACTGAGTCATGGACCTGCTTAGAGAGTCTGCCATCACATTCTGAGCTGCTGAGGGAATATAAACAGCCTGGACGGAAACCTGACTCTGCTGGGCTATCTCCTAACCATATAATGTCAGTCTGCAAAGGATATAGGACTTTGCCCCTCCCTACTTGATGTACCAGAGGGCCGTGGTATCGTCTTTAAACCACCTTAGAACCCCTCGTGAAATCCTGGACTTGAAGATTTTGAGGGCAAAGATCAAAGCTTTCAATTCCTTTATGTTGATATGTTCTTTTGTCTGAGGAGGGGACCGCACATCCCTGACCTTCCAGTTCTCCAGAGTTGCACCCTATCCTATGTCTGACATCCATGTACAGATCCTAGGTGGGTGGAAGTGGTTGAAGGGGTAGGCCTGTATTTCTGAAGACCTGGAAAATCCACCACTAACTCCTTTTACAAACAGGGTAGGAAGGGGCAACAAATTCCAGAGGGTGAGTGTTGCTTTCAAACTGTTCTCAGGAAACACTGAAATTTCCTTATGTGTAGTCTGGCAAAGGGAAGCACTGGAATTAGTGCAGGCCATGAACCCCAGGAGGCACAGAAACTCCCTGGCAGTCAGGGATTGAAGTGGTATTAGGTCCTGAAAATAGGTGAGAGACAGGATCTTTTCTGGGGGTAAACAAGCTACCACTGTGCTCGTTTCTGCACCCCAGAAGACATGATCTTGGGAGGGGAATCCGGGAAGACTTTTGGAGGTTGATGATAAACCCTAGCCCTCTCAGAAGGGACACTGTGTAGTAAAGACTGTCCAGGAGTATTTCTGGAGATGGAGCCTAAAGGAGCAGGTCATCCATATATGGAAATATCTGTATGCCCTGCAGTCTCTGCACCAGTAGGCTAGAACAGGGTCTACACATTTTGTGAATACCCTCGGTGTTGTGGATGGATCAAAGGGCAGAGCACAAAACTGAAAATGAGAGGAAGCCACAGAAAAGCGAAGGAATCTCCTGAACAATTGGTGAATTGAAAATGAAGGTAGGCATCTTTTATGTCCAGTAACACCATGAAGGCCTGGGAAAGAATCAGAGGAAGTAGACTAGGTAGAGTCAGCATGCGAAAGGTGGGAACTTTTAGAAAGGTGTTTAAATGGGAAAGGTCTAGGATGGGCCACCACAGGCCATCCTTATTTGGGACCAGAAAAATCCTGGAGTAAAAATCATTTTGCCCTTTGGTTGGGTGGCACCTCCTGGATAGTGCCCTGAGAAAGGAGTGAGAGGACTACTGGAAAAAATTCCAATTGGTCCTGTGGAGGTTGTGGGATTCCTTTGAAGGCAGGATGGGTTTCCCATACAACGAAGTAACCTTGATCGATGGAGAGGATTCCAAGAGTTTTAGGTTATATGTTTCCAAGCTGGAAGGGAAAGAGAGGCGAAGAGAAATGGGGGTAGATGGATCTGGGAGCTGGTAGTCACAGACTACTAGGTTTGGCCTGAAAAGGTTGTTTCTGAGAAGGTGTGGCAGAAGCAGACTTAACAGCCTGTCTCTTAGCATCCCTCTTACCTTTGGGTGGGAGAGACTTAGCTGCCTTCCTAACAAAGGTGGTTCTGGCTGGGCAATTTCTCTGGAAGCGGGGGGTTTCTGAGAAGGTGTGGCAGAAGCAGACTTAACAGCCTGTCTCTTAGCATCCCTCTTACCTTTGGGTGGGAGAGACTTAGCTGCCTTCCTAACAAAGGTGGTTCTGGCTGGGCAATTTCTCTGGAAGCGGGGGGACAGAGGAGACAAAAATGTGTTTTAAATCCTGGAGTTCGTTCCTCTTTTCCTGAAGAGTTTTAAATCTACAGTTGCACTGGCAAATAAAGCTTTGTTATCCAGAGAGGCATCCATGGGCTTAGCTTTGACATCATTTGGTAAGGGCTGTAGAGTCTAATCCATGAATACCTTCTCAGGACTGAGTCCATAGCCGAAGCCTCCACTGCATCATAACTACATTTGATGGAGCGCCTAGTAACCTGGAAGCAGGAATTAAGAATGCTGGAAAGCTTGGTTTTGTTGGGAGAATCTGGAAGCTCTGACTGGAGTTTCACTGCATCCACCATAACAGCCTGGGAATATTTGGCCATGTGCATTGATAATTCATTGCTCTAAAGGCCAAGGTTGCAGAAGTATACACCTTTTCACCCAGTCTCTCCATAATCTTGCTCTCCTTTAGTAGACGGAAGCACGGAGGTGGAGGGTAAAAAGTCTGGAAGCTTTTTCTGCTGCCACTGATATACTAGGTGGGTCAGCCAAGGGAGCTTTAAAAAGGAACTTGGCATCCTCAGGCACCTTGTAAAATCTGTCAGGGCACTTGGGAGCTGGAGACTGGGATTCTGGACACTTGGAAGCTGCAGTGAAGGCATCCAAGAAGGCTGGCACGACTGGAGGGATAACTGAAAGGTTAGGGGATTCCATCGGTAGGACGTCATAGTATCACTTCTGAATCTCAGAAACTGGGCAGCAATCCCACTTAAAGGCCTTCATCATCAAAATGGTCTCCAAAGGAAATATCCTCCCCTAGGGAATCTGTACAATTAGATTCCTCCTCTGGGGAGGCATAACCTAGAGAAGAAACAATTTGAGTAGAGTAGGCCAAAGATTCATCCCCTGATGAATCATCCTTAGATGGGACATCCTCTGCAGGCCTCTTCAAAGGGGTAGAAGGAGAAAGGGACGGTGCTGGAAAAGAAGGATCTGACATCTGGTGGAGGACCATGAAGGCATTAAAGAGGCCTTGGGTAAAGGCCTGCCAGTGAGGAGTTTGATCAGAATCATGGTCCTGAGGAGCTGGAGAAATGTGTTTTTAGTTTCTTCTTCTTTGAAGCCTGAGGAGCCAGGCGATGAAAGGTAGAGGGGCCTGACAACGGGTGGCATTCCAAAATGTCTGTAGGAACATCTTCATGTACAACAATCTGTGTGACACCACGTGGGCCTTCAGAAATAACCAGCTGTGGTTCCCCACTGGCGCCTGAATCTGACACCTGTGAATCCCTCTGGGAAATACCTACAGCTTCCTTCATGCCTTCAACAGTGGTACCGAAAGAAGGCTCTGCAAATTCTGCAGATGCCTCCGGGTCTACATAAGCCTCAGGAGGGATACCTATAGTAGAGGAAGCAGCTGTAGGATCAAGGCTGAGGCTTCTTGGCCTTTTGAGCTGCAGCTCTTCTGGAGGGCCCGACGCTGGTTCCATGCCTCTAGCTAAGCGATTAAGGTGCTGATTCTCCAAATGCAATCTAAGGGACAACAGGTGGCTACAGAGGGTTTTAGGAACAAGAGACTTGCAGATAGTGCAGGACGTGTGATTGTGGTCTGGGCCGAAGCAAAATAAGCAAAGCTCGTGGGAGTCTGTGTGTAATTTGCTTTCCACACTGACACTTGCCCTTCCTAGCTAACATGCACTAAAAAACAGTAGCCAAATGAAAAAGAAAAAACCCAGTGGGGTACTTATCTGAAGCACAAACACGAGTTCTCTGGCGAGCAGCAACCAGTGCTGGCAGTCGAACAGGCTGCAGAAAAGTTATGAGGTAGGTTACTTGCTCACGTCCGCTTTATACCAGACATCTCTTTAAGGCAGACGTATGCTGAGTGATATGCACCAGCACACATACCTTGCAATAGCATTTACACTTTGGTACAATGGCTAGACGCACAAGTCAGCCACACGCAAACTCCCACGTTATGAATACTGCAGCATATGAACAAAAGGACATGTACATACAAAAACAGCAGTACACCTGTACAATGAAATACAAACAAATGTATTTTTATACTGATTGAATTCTATCCAACAAAAAATCTAGTCCTCTCTCTACCAGTAGCTAAAAAATACTGAGATTTTTCTACCTCTGACTTGGGTCCAAATGGAAGCAGCTCATTCTCACAAGCACAAAAATCCAGATGACTTCTACCCCACTCTGCACACTTCAAAAGAAAGGCAGAAACTATAATTTAACTGGTGTCACTGCTTATGAGTGGAAGATTCTGTACTGCCTGCTTGGCTTGAACTGAAGGTTAATGTTTTCTAATTCCACAGTTATGGAACACTTAGTGGAAACTATAGTGCAAACACAAATACATTTTGCACAGTGCATTTTTTACATTCTTTTCATTTTGCATGTTATAAAGCTTATTAAGTAAAGTACAGTTTTGTACCTACCATAAATGTAGATGTTCGAGTGTATACATTGCTGCAGTCATTACACTTGGGTTATCCTGCAGTCAGGCGGTTCCCCAGTCGGCCAGAGTTCCAAAGTCTTGGTCCGACGTCGGTTGCTGTCGCCTCCTCCCTGACGTCAGTGCGCCAGGGGTATAAAGATGCAGCCGACGCCATTTTCTTCAGTTTTTCTTGCCCCAGATGTCAGGTGCCCCCAAAAGGGTAGGCTAAAAAAACACTGCTTATAAAAGCATGCACTAAAATAAACAATACCTTCATCTACAAGCAAGTACACCACATAGGTTGTTTAGGATAGAGACGTACAGATAAGTCCCAGCAAAGAAAGGGGGATGGTGGGTGGGTAACCTGGACTGCAACAGTGAATACACTCTAACATCTACATTTATGGTAGGTAAACAATTGTACTATGTTCATAGTGTTCCACTGTTGCAGTCATTACACTTGGGTTGAATCCCAAAGCTGAGGTTGGGCGGCTGGGTCTAAACAGAACTAGGAGTGGCTGTATAAGGCCCTGAAAAACTGCAGTGGCAAAGCCTGCTCTGGATTTAGAGTAGAGTAAAGAGGCAAGTGGTAGTGCTTAGTAAAAGTGTGCACTGAAGTCCATGTTGCAGCCACCAAAATATCCTTGGTTGGTACTCCTCTGAGGAAGGCTGCTGAAGTGGCTGCTGCCCTGGTAGAATGTGGTCTAATGCCCTTAGGCACTTATCTGTCATGTTGTGAATAGCAGAAACGAATGCAGTGTCCTATCCATTTTGAAATAGTCTGCTTGAGATAGCATTTCCTTGTGATCCTGCAAGCATATGCCACTAAAAGTTGCTCAGCCTTTCTGAAAGCTTTAGTTTTGTCCAAGTAGAAGCATAGCTGTCTGTGTATGTCCAAAGAATGCAGAAGTCTCTCCCCTTTATTCTGCGGGTTTGGGTAAAAAGTAGGCAAATGAATGGTTTGGTTAAGAGCCACAATGGACACTACATTAGGCATAAATGTTGGCTTTGTCCTTAGAGAAACACTGTCCGGATGGAAGATAATAAAAGGTTCCACAGCCATTAATGCCTGTAACTCTGAGACTCTTCTTGCTGAAGTTATTGCTAGGAGCAGAGCTGTTTTCCACAAGAATTTTTATCTCAGCTGTATTGGCTGGTTCAAAAGGAGACAGTGTGAGTTTTCCCAAGACAAAATTGAGGTCCCATGCAGGTGTTGGTGCTCTCCTTGGAGATCTTATGTTTTTGGCCCCTCTGAGGAACTGCCTAAGCAAAGGATGTGAAAAAATGTGTGTCTGTATTATAATGAGCTGAAATGGCAGAGGCATGGATCTTAATTGATGAGAAGGATAGGCCTTTGTCCAGCATCTCAGTTAGATACTGTAAAATCTGAGGAATATTTGGAACAAGCGTGTCAATTCCTTGTGCCTGGTTCCAAGCACAGAATCTCTTCCATTTTTCTGCATAAGATTTTCTGGTGCTGGGCCTCCTGGCCTCCAAAATAACATCCATAACCGCTTTAGAGAGAGGTGTATTCTGAATGGTTACAGTATCCGCCATGCAGCTAGATTTAGAGTTCTGAGTTGGCTGTGCAGGATCTGATTGTTTTGTTGGGTCAGTAAATGAGGAATTTGAAGCAATGTCCAGGCAGGGTCTTGGGACAAGTTCCGTAGGACTGGGTACCAGTGCTGGCATGGGCAATCAGTATCATTAGTGGTTTCTCTTATCTGACCTTTAGGAGTACCTTGGGGAGGAGAGGCAGTGGAGGAAAGGCATATACTGTAAGGTTGTTCCAGCTGAATGACAAGGCATCCACTTTCCATGCTTGTTTGTGAAAAGTCCTTGTGCAGAATCTCTGAAGCTGGCAGTTGTGAGGGGAGGCAAAAAGATCTATGTCTGGGCATCCCCATTTCCTTGTTATCAAGCTAAAGATTTGTGGATCTAGTTTCCATTCGTGAGGGTCCATGAGGTTTCTGCTTAGTTCGTTTGCCAGAGCATTTGTTTTTCCTGGCAGGAATTGTGCTTGCAGGTGTACTTGGTAGGTCAATGCTGTGTTCCACAAAATCATGGCATGTCTGCAGAGGGGGGTAGGAATGTGTGCCCCCCTGCTTGTTTATGTACCACATGACTGTGGTGTTGTCCATATTTATCAGCAGCTGTCCTGGATAAGTAGGTCCTTGAAGGCTGTCAGGGCATTTTGTACAGCTAGCATCTCTCTTTGATTGATGTGTAGATGCCTTTGGCTTGGGGGCCATGTGTCCTGAATACATTTTTCTGCCATGTGGGCCCCCCAGGCATAATCCGATGCATCTGTTGTTAGTGTTTGCCTGGCTGTGGGTAAAGTGAATGGCTGTCCCTTGTTGTGGTGACAAGCCTGTGCCCACCATTGAAACTTCTGTTGCAGGCAGGGAATGAGTAAAATTAATGATTCCAGGCTGTGGCAATGCTGAGTCCAAAAGTACAGTTTTGTACCTACCATAAATGTAGATGTCCGAACTGGATAGCATCTGCAGTCATAACAGCTGGGTTGTCCTGTCGTCAGGCAGCCCGTCAGTCGGCCGGATTCCAAAGTCCGGGTCCGGCGCTGATGTCGCTTCATCCGGCGTCATCTCTGTTGGACTTCGGGTATAAAGCCACCAGCGCCCGCCATCTTCCTCAGTGTTTCTTGCCCCAGATGCCAGAAGCCCTCCTGAAGGCTAAAAATTTTGGATAGATGCCAATGTTTCCAAAAGGATAGAGGTAACCACAAAATAAGCAAGTATGTACATATATACAAACAAATACACCATAAAGACTCCCCATCAGCTAGCTATTAGGAGGGTAAACACCCTAGGAGTACCTCAGAGGGGAAGGAGGGAGGGTAATCCTGACTGCAGATGCTATCCAGTTCGGACATCTACATTTATGGTAGGTACAAAACTGTACTATGTCCTTCATGGATGCATCTGCAGTCATAACAGCTGGGTAGAATACCATAGCCAACTAGGGGGAGGAGGATAAAGGTAGATTATGGTGTGTTTAAGATCCCTTGCAGTACAGCAGTGGCAAACCCTGCTCGGGATCTGGAATATAGAGGCAAATTATAATGCTTGGCAAATGTATGCACGGAGGTCCAAGTAGCCGCCTCAATAATGTCTTTGGTAGCCACTCCTCGTAAGAAGGCTGTGGTAGTGGCTGTTGCCCTTGTAGAATGAGGTCTTATGTTCTGTGGAATTGGTTTTCCATGGAAGGAGTAACAGAATCGTATGCAATTTCCTATCCATTTGGAGATTGTCTGTTTGGAAATTGCTTTTCCTCTCTTCCTGTTGCATAGGCCACAAAAGTTGGTCAGTCTTTCTGCTGCTTTTGGTTCTGTCCAAGTAGTAGCGTAGCTGTCTATGTACATCCAAGGTATGCAGTATTCTTTCCCTCTGTTTTGTGGGTTGGGAAAGAAGGTAGGTAGGTGGATTGCCTGGTTTAAAGACACTCTGGATACCACCTTAGGCATAAATGTTGGATTAGTCCTCATGGATACTCTATCTTGGTGGAAGATTAGGAAGGGTTGCACTGCCATTAAGGCCTGTAGTTCTGAAACCCTCCTTGCTGAGGTAATTGCCAGTAGGAAAGCAGTTTTCCATGACAGGTGTTGTAAGTCTGCTGTTGCTGCTGGCTCAAAGGGTGATCGTGTCAACTTTTCTAGTACAGTTTAAGTCCCAAGCTGGTAATGGTGGTTTTCTTGGAGGTTTTACATTCTTGATTCCTCTGAGAAATTGTCTGAGCAGAGGGTGTGAAAAAACAGGTGGATCAAAGCTGTATTCTGCTGAAATAGCTGATGCATGTATCTTGATGGAGGAGTAGGACAGGCCTGAATGGAGAAGTTCGGCCAGATACTCCAGGATGTTAGGCATATCTATGTTTGACACATCTTTTCCTCTTTCAGAACTCCAACTGACAAACCTTTTCCATTTTCCAGCGTAGTTCCTTCTTGTTGAAGGTCTGCGTGCTTCAAGAATAATGTCTTTAACTCTTTGGGAAAGTTCCAGATTAGCTGCTGCTATGTGATGTTCCATGCAGTTAGTTGTAAGGTTTTCAGGTTTGGATGTATGGTGCTGTAGTTGTTCTGAGTTAGCATCAAAGGCATCAGGGGTATTGGCCACATGTTGTTCGAGACAAGCTCCTTAGTAGTGGATACCAGTGTTGTCTTGGCCAGTTTGGAGCTATCAGGATTATCCTTGGATGTTCTTCCTTGATTTTAGGAGGAGTACTTTGTGTATCAAGGGAGAGGTGGGAATGCATAAACTGTTAGGCCCTTCCAGCTGAAGGAGAGCGAATCCACTTTCCATGCTAGTGGGTGGAATGTCCTTGTGCAGAATTTTTTGAGTTGGTGATTGTGAGGAGATGCAAATAGATCTATCTGAGGCATTCCCCACTTCTTTGTAATGGTCCTGAAGATGTCTGGGTGCAGGTGCCATTCGTGAGCATCTGATGTGGTCCTGCTTAAAATGTCCGCTAGAGTATTTTCTTTTCCTGGTACAAATCTTGCTTGCAGCTGAATGTTGTAGCTGAGTGCCAGGGTCCACAGTTCCAAAGTCATTCTGCATAGGGGTATGAATGAGTGCCTCCCTGTTTGTTGATGTACCACATGACTGTGGTGTTGTCTGTCCTTATCAACAGTTGGCCCTCTTTGAGAAATGGTCTGAACTTTTGGATAGCCAGTTTTACTGCCAGCATTTCTTTTAGGTTGATGTGCAGGTGAAGTTGATCCTGAGTCCACAATCCTTGCACGCATTTGTCCAGCATGTGTGCCCCCATCCTAGGTCTGAAGCATCTGTTGTAATGCTCTGGCTTGCTTGACATCTGTGAAAGGGAAGGCCTGGGTTGGACCGGCATGCCTGGGCCCACCATAGGAACTCCTGCTTTAAGCATGGAATTAGGGGGTTTTCTGTTTGAGGCTGTGGCTGTGTTGGGACCATAAATTCGAGGTACCACTGTAGTTTTCTCATATGTAGCCTGGCAAATGGAACCAAAATTATGCATGATGCCATGAAGCCCAAGGCCTGCAGAACTTTTCTTGCTGTTAATTTGTTCAGCTTTGTTAGCGACAAGAAGTAAAGAGGGAGTTCTTTTGTTTTTCTGTAGTTAGGAATGCCATTTGTTTCACTGTGTCCAATTCCGCTCCCAAGAATGTCCTTGTTTGGGAAGGTATCAGTCTTGACTTTTGTAGATTGACTGTGTATCCCAATGCTTGTAGCAAGTAAATGACCCTTTGCAAATCTGTTGTCAACTTGCTTTTGTTGTCCCCTTGTAGCAGGCAGTCGTCCAGGTATGGGTAAATATGAATTCCCTGCAGTCTGCAGTATGATTACTGATGCCAGGCATTTTGTGAATACTCTGGGCAGTAGATAAGCCAAAAGGCAATGCTGAGAATTGATAGTGCTCTGATCCTGCAAGAAATCTGAGGTATCTTCTGCAGATTGGTCGAATAGGGACGTGCAGGTATGCCTCCTTGAGATCTAGAGTTACCAGCCAACACTCCTTGCCCAGCATGGGAAGAAGTTGCTGTAGGGTCAGCATTTTGAATTTTGGGACAATGATGTATGTATTCAAGGTGGACAGGTCGAGAATTGGTCTCCAACTTTTTTCCTTTCTTGGAACTAGGAACAGTCTGGAGTAGAACCCTTTCCTTTCTCTGCTGCAGGCACTTTTTCCACAGCTCTCATGTTTGCTAACTCCATTATCTGTTGTAAAGCTTCTGTTTTTTGATTTGGAGGTAGATTTGGCATTCCTCTTTTGATTGGTATAGTGTGGAAGTGGAATCGGTAACCTTGATGTATAATTTGCAGAATCCACTTGTCTTTTGTTATGTGGTGCCAGTTCTTTGCAAATAAAGTTAACCTTCCACCTAGTGGAGCTGCTATTTGCTCCCTGGTAGGCGGTTTTAGGAGTAAGTCACTGTGGCTGTGTTGAAGTAGTGGCAGTGGCTGTGTCTGTGCCTCTGTTGTTACCTTGCCACTGTCGCCTCTGTAGGCACTTCCTCTGGTTTGGTTTCTGCCTCTGGAACGTCTATTCCTGCCCCTTTGAAATCTTGTGGAGTCAGGAAAGGACCAATTCTTGGCAGGCCAGTTCCTGCTAAACCTTGGGGTTGAACCTGCAGGAAATCTTTAACAGTTTGAACTGATTTTGCCTTTTCTTCCATTTTCTTCATAACCTGCTGGGCAGGTGCACCAAACAAACTTGTCTTATCCATAGGAGCATCTAACAATTTAGCTTTAACATGATCTGGTAGAGCTTGCTCCTTTAGCCATGCGTGCCTTCTTATCACTGTGCCAGTCATGGCTGATCTAAATGAAGCCTCCAGTGCATCATAGCCACATTTTAAGGAATGGTTACTAACCTGTTGTATGTTATTTACCATTTCTAATACATATTTCTTGTCAAGAGCTTCATCAGTGGTTAATTTTTTAGTTAACTGATCAAGCATAAACTCTTGGTATTGTATCATGTGAAACTGACAGTTTAAAGCTCTAGCTGAGAGAGTAGCTGAAGTGTATACTTTTTTACCCCATCTGTCTAATGACCTTGCTTCCCTTTCAGAAGGAGTAGGGTTCTTAGCTATGGTCGCGGCAACTGCCTTGGGACCCTGGGATATAGTTTCTGGGTCTGCAAGGGGGGCCTTGTAAAGGTGGTGATGAGTGTCTGGCGCCCTGTAAAATCTGTCTGGTTTGGCAGGGGCTGGAGGTAATGAGTCTGGAGCAGAGCAGACATCATTAAAAGCCATCTACCACAGAAAGAACAGGAGGTATAGCTAAGGGCCTGTGCTGTGGAAGGTGCAGAAAGGTTCTAAGCCTTTTCGAATCTGAGAATTCTTGTTGCTGCCATTGGAACTGCTCTCGCATGGCATGCAAGGTTTCCCCAAAGGAGAATTCTTCAGGAGGAAGCAGCTGGAATGGATTCTTCAGCATCAGAATCCTCAAAATTAGAAAAGGGGGCCTCTGGCTGGTCAGTAATGTCTGATTCATCTGCAGAATCATCAGAGGACACTGGCTCAGGGGCTCTGCCCTAGGTCTCTTATCTGGGGCTGAGAGGCCCTGTCTGGGTGAGGTTGAGATCCTCTAATTAAAGAAATCAAATCTTCTGCCAAGTTGAGCATTTGAGAACTGGAAGTGGGCCTGGTTGAGGGTGGTTTAACAGGCACTGATTTGGTAGACTTGGCTGCTTTAGCCCTGGCGAAGGCCTTAATGGACATGGCAGCTGGAGGCCTAGCAGCACCACGTGCTGGGGTAGAGACATCCAGGGAATGGTGTCTGATAAGTCAGTGGGTAAAGTTTCAGAGGCCGATTCAATATTTGTAGCAGGGGCCTCAAGAGTAGAGATAGATTCGGCTGTACCTATATCAGTTTTCTCGGTTTCGCGAAACCGAGACACTCGTTTGCTTAAGCGTGGTTTCAGCCGAAACCGGACCGCGAGTGTCGGTCTTTTCTTTGCGTTTTGGCAGAAAGTGTAGTCGGAGGTTCCGGCGACATAATGTAAGCAAAGTCAGAACCGAAAAACTGTTCTGCAAACTCCGACCGACGCCTAAGCGCTCGTCGGTTGAAGGAAGCACAGGCGAACAGGCTGCTACGCCGTGGGCTGGGCCTAAACAAGGCAGACAGTAAGAATGGAAATCTTTATGAGGTATTTGTTTCCCACAGGTTAAACAATTATTAACTTTTTCTGACATCGGCTGAGGCAAGAAAGAGTCCCCAACGGGGTACTTAGCTTTAGAAGTCTTCGAAGTAGTATTCGGTAGAAAAATCTCTGGATCCGACCGACCGGCACTTGCGAACAGCTTCTGCTTCGGGCGCCACGCGGCAAGAAAGACTGAGGAAGATGGCGTCGGCTGATGCCTTTATACCCGAAGTCCAACAGAGGTGACGTCGGATGAAGAGCGACATCAGCCGAAGCCGGACCCGGACTTTGGAATCCGGCCGACTGACGGGCTGCCTGACGACAGGACAACCCAGCTGTTATGACTGCAGATGCATCCATGAAGGACATCACTTTAAGTACCATTGTAGTTTCCTCATATGCAGTCTTGCATATGGAATTAGCAGAATGCAGGAGGCCATGTAGCCCAGAGCCTGCAGAATTTTTCTTGCAGATAACTGGGTCTTTGTTGCCATGCTTTCGAAGAAAGAAGTCAGTTGCCTTTGTTTGTCTGGCATGAGATAAGCCATCTGGGCAGTTGTATTTAAGCTTGCACCCAGGAATATTATCTCTTGAGAGGGTACTAGTTTTGATTTCTTTTCGTTTACTGTGTAGCCTAGGCAAATTAGTAATCTTTTTACAAACACCAGATGCTTTAGTAGAATATCTTTGGTCTCTGCTTGAATAAGGAAGTCGTCCAAGTAGGGATATATCTGAATTCCTCTTTGTCTGCAAAAAGTAATTACTGGTGCCAGGCATTTTGTGAAGACCCTCAGCGCAGTAGATAAGCCAAAGGGCAGTGCAGAGAATTGGTAGTGCATTGAGCTAGCTATGAATCTGAGGCATCTTCTGCAAGACTGTCTGATTGGGACATGCAGGTATGCCTCTTTGAGGTCCAAAGTTACAAGCCAAGCCTTCTTGCCCAGCATGGGCAGAAGCTGCTGCAGTCTCAACATTTTGAATTTTGGAACGTCCAGAAAAGTATTTAGAAAAGACAGGTCCAGAATTGGTCTCCATGCTTTGTCCTTTCTTGGTACTAAGAAAAGTAGTGAGTAAAATCCTTGTCCCTGCTCTTGTGGCACTGGCTGAATAGCCCTCATGTCCATGAGAGATGAAACTTGGTTTTGTGCCTCTGTCCATTGTGTGGCAGGTCTGGCATACCTTTTGCCTTTAGAAGGGTGTGAAAGTGGAACCTGTAGCCCTGAGAGACTGTTTAAAACCCATTTGTCCTGGGTGATCGTGTGCCAATTTTGTGAAAAAAGTGCTAGCTTTCCCCCTAAGGGTGCTGTCAAAAGATAAATGCTTGGCATTGGCAGAGGGAAGTCATTGGGACGGTTTTCTATATGGCTGTGATTTGTCTTCTCCGCTTTTGGAGGTAGAAGCACCCCATTGTTTGGGCCTGTATGAGCCCTGGGGCTGTTGTCTGCCTCTAGGGCATCTGTATCTGCCTCTTTGTGGCCTGCATGACACAGGAAAGGAACAATTCTTAGAAGGCCAGTTCCTGCTAAATCTGGGTGGTTGTACCTGTTAAGAAATCCTTAACTGTCTGCATAGATTTAGCTTTATCCTCCATTTTCTTCAACACCTCTTCTGCCTTAACACCAAACAAAGTATCATGCTAGCATCCAATAATTTTGCTTTAACATGATCAGGCAGAGTCTGTTCCTTTAACCAAGCATGCCTTCTAATGACAGAACCTGTTACAGCGGCCCTGCAAGAGGCCTCCAGTGAATCATAACCACATTGCAAAGTATGTTTTACAACTTGTTCAGCTGCATGCAATAAATCCTGCAATTCCTTGTTCTCAGAACATTCAGAATTTGTCAACATTTTCTGTTTTAACAGAGACATTAAGTATTGCTGATATTTAAGCATATGAAACTGACAATTTAAAGCCCTCACAGCCAAAGAAGCAGAAGTGTAAACTTTTTTCCCCCATCTGTCCAGTGCCCTAGAATCTCTATCTGAGGGGACAGGGTTTTTTGCAGTAGCAGCCTTGACCCCTTTGGGACCCTGAGAAACAGTTTCTGGGTCAGCAGCAGGGTTTTTATATAGAAATTTATGAGAATCTGGAACCCTGTAGTATCTGTCTGGCTTAACAGGTGCAGGAGGTAAAGAGTCGGGAGACAGGCCGGACTCTGAAAATACATCTTCTACGTCTAGAACAGGAGGAATAGCAAGAGGTTTGTGCTGAGGTAGTAAAAGAAAGTCTGAGCCTTTTCTTAGAATCTGAATAATCTTTGCTCTCCCAGTGGAAATGCTCCCTCATGGAATGCAGGGTTTCCCCAAATGAGTAATCCTCAGGAGGAGAAGCTGAAGGAATAGATTCTTCAGCATCAGAATCCTCATAGGGAGGAATAGAGTATCCCTGTTCTGAAGAGGAGTCAGAGGAAATGAAAACCTGATCAGAGGAATCATATTCAGTGTCTTGCCTAGGCCTCTTATCGGGGGGGGGGCCCTGATCAAAGTAATTAGGTCTTCGGCCTTCTGAGCATCTGTTTCTTAAGTATGGAAGTCTGTGCTGGAGAATGCTGTACTTCTTTCCTGGTCTTTAAAACTGTTTTAGTCTTTGTCTTTGATGCTGAAGTTGGTTTGATATAAAGCTGTGTAGGTCTGAAAACACCCTCAGAAGCCAATGCCTGCTCGGCGGCTCCAGACCCATCTGAAGGATTAGTTTCCGAAGCCCAATACCTTGAGTATCCAGAGGCCTAGCTGTCTCCACGAGGGCGTTAGAGGCGGCCTGTGGCTCTGAGGTAGCGGGTGTCAGGGGCTGCGAAAGCACCTCACTGAGGACCGGCGAACCAGCGACTGGCCTAGAAGAGGCTTCGTTGTCAGTTTTGGACCTCAGATGCCTGTCCTTTTCTTTTTCCTTCCGCTTTTTATGAACTCTGGTCGTCGGCTGTTCCAACGGCATTATGTAGTTAAACCTTCGGCCAAAGTAATGAAAAGCAAAATCGTACAGACGCTTAGTGCGTTGGTTAAATCTAGCACAAAACCGACAACTAGCAACGTCGTGGTCATGGCCAAGGCAAGGAATACAGAAAGAATTAAACTCCGTATGAGGTATTTGCTTCCCACAAGAAATACAATTGTTAACTTTTTCTGACATCAGTCTGGAGCAAGAAAAAAAAAAAAAAGTTTCCCCAACGGTGTACTTAGCTTTATAGAAGACTTTGGATCTGAAATTCAATTTTGAAAATCTCAGGAGTCGGCCGACCGGCACTTGCGAGCTGCTTTTGCTTCGGGCACTGCGCGGCAAGAAAGACTGGAGAAAAAGGCATCGGCTGCATCTTTTATACCCCTGGCGCACTGACGTCAAGGAAGAGGCGACAGCAACCGACGCCGGACCAGGACTTTTGAATTCAGGCTGACTGTGGGTAGCCTGCCAGCAGGATAACCCAAGTGTAACGACTGCAACAGTGAAACACGATGAACATCTGTTTGTGCAGTGGATGAGAGAAGAGGGGTGTGTTTCTGTGCTGTAATGAACTGAAATGTCTGAGGTGTGAATTCAGATGGAGGAAAAAGAAAGGCCCTTGTAAAGCATCTCAGTTAAGTATTGAAGAATCTGAGGTAAATTGGGCGCTGCTGAGCACATCCCTTGAATTTGCTTCCAGGCACAAAATCTTTTCTATTTTTCAGCATAAGATTTTCTAGTACTAGGCCTCCTTGCCTCCAAAATGACATCCAACACTTGTTTACTGAGGGATAGCAATGGAGAAATTAGGTAATTAGCCAGGTTGCCAGGTTCAGGGTTTGAAGCTAAGGGTGCAGAATCTGGCTCTCCTGCTGTTACAGCAGTGTAGGGGTCTGAGGCAGGTGCCATGGAGCCAGCAGTGACACTGTGCAAGAGGGGGTACACCAGTGTTGGGGTGGCCAGTCTGGTGCAATCAGTATCGTCCTTGGTTTGTCCTGTTTGATCTTTAGTCGTACTTTGGAGAGGAGAGGCAGAGGAGGAAAGGCATAAATTGATGGATTTTTCCAGCTGAAGGACAGAGCATCCACTTTCCAAGCCTGTTTGTGGGGAGTCCTTGTGCAGAATTTGTCCAATTGGTAGTTCTGGGGGGAGGCAAACAGGTCTATATCTGGGCTCCCCCATTTGTTTATCAACATGTTGAAAGTCTTTGGTTCCAGTATGCACTCGTGTGGGTCCATGAGATTTCTGCTTAGTTCGTCTGCCAGTGTATTTAGTTTGCCTGGCAGGAATGGAGCCTGTAGATGCACTTAGGTTCATAGGTAGGTACTAGGCTATCGGCCTTAGGGCCAGTACAAGCCCAGCCAAAAAGGTACCCTGGCTTTTGCCACCCAAGAAAATTATTTTCCTGTGCCACTGTCGAGCAGTGCCACAGAAGTGATCCCCTGTGTGAATTTCCTATTTCCCATCCAATCATCAAGATTTTTCTTGAAGAGTGCTAATGAGGAGATTTGTTTGATAGAGAAAGGTAGTTTATTCCACAGTATGGGAAGTCTCTGGGACAGGAATCTTTCCCACCGGCATGTTCTGTTTATTGTGGTGACAAGGTTTAGGTCCCCAGAGCATGTAGCTCAGAGGGATTATGGAGGGATTGGGATTTCTTTAAGTGGAGCATGCCCAACAGCTCTGGGTTTGACATAGCTTTGTATGTTAGGCAGAGATCACCTCTGAGAAAGCGATATGCGACGGAGTAAAGCTGGAGTGTTTGAGACGGTCTGTGTAGGGCATTGGTTTGAGGCCGGTAATCCCCTGAGGTATTTCTGTGGCCTTTCCAGTTGTTGCAGATGTCTTGTGAGGTACATACCAAAAAGGGCATTGTACTCTATAATGGGTCTAATGAGTGATGAGTAGAGGGGAACAATGACTTATTTTGCTGGATGACGAACCTTTTGTGATGAGGTGTGCCACGTAGAAGGATTTCCTGACTACTGTGGTGATGTGATTATCAAAGGATAGACTACTGTCCACCTGTGTCCCAAGGTCTCTTATCACACTTTCGGTATTAAGTATACTACTGCCTATGTTGTAGTTCACGGGTACAGAGTTTTTACCAAAGGGGATGACAATGCACTTTTTGGCACTGAGCTTGAGGCCATGGCTTTGGCACCAGGCATCTGTCTCAGTGAAGCCCTTTTGTAGGATGTCTTCATCGTTAGGAGTTTCGATTATGGCTCCTAGTTTGCAGTCATCTGCAAACTTCGTTAGCCAAATACCTTCTGTGTTGGCCTGTACTTCAGAGAAGTAGATACCAAACAGGAGAGGACCCAGGACTGAACCTGTGGTACTCCACTTGTCACTGGTCTGAAGTCGGATTTGCACTTTGCTACTTTCACATTGTGGGTTCTTGTCAGTGAGCCAGTTGGCAACCCATCTTGTGACATACAATTTATACCTAGTTTAGTGAGTTTATCTAAAATTCCAGAGTGGGGGATGATATTGAAAGCCTTGGCAAGATCTAGATAGGCTGTGTGAACCACCTTACCCTCGTCTACGGCTTTGGTGACTGCTTCAAAGAAGTCTATCAGGTTTAGGAGACATGATCTGCTTTTACAAATCCGAACTGGGTGGGGACCAAAGTTTGGCGATTACCAACGTCTTTGTTTATAAGTTCCACGATGATACGTTCCATGGCCTTGCAGACCAGGCTCGTCAGGCTAATGGGGCGGTAGTTCTCTGGGTCCGTGGTGGCTCCCCCCCTTGTGGAGTTGGAAAACAGTCGCTGTGCACCATTCAGCGGGCACAAAGCCTGAGGTGAGGCTATGATTAAACATGGTACTTAGGTGGGGTGCCAGTTCGTTCTGTAGTTCATGTAGAATGCAGCCTGTGATGTTGTCTGGTCCCATGGATACTGTGTTCTTGGCTTTGGAGAGTGTGGTTTTTACCTGTGCAGCCATGATTACAGGAACTTTGCATTCTTCCGGTACAAAGATGGGCCCTTTAGGGGGTGAGAGGGGGGTAAAGTTAGCACTGAACGTATCTGCCAGGATGTTGGCAATATCAGTTGGGTCTGTATATTTACTGCCATTTTGCTGCAACTGCAACTCAGAGCAGATCTGAGTGTTGCCATTGAGATTCTTGACATAGCTATATAATGCTTTGTGGTTGTCGTTAGAATCAGTGACGATTTTGTTTTCATAACTAGCTTTGGAGGATTTTCTCAGGGATCGCAGCTTCTTACTGAGGCTGACCAGGGAGCTCCTCCACTCATGGGGATTTTTACTCTCTTTTGCAACAGATTCTTCCTTCTGTTGTATAGTTTGTTTATGGCAGGGTACCACCAGACTGGCTTCCTTTTTTTGGAGGATAGCACGATCCATGCACTCGTATAAGTGCAACTGTGCAGGATTCAGTAGTCGTAACTGTATTGTCCATCTGCATGGGTGTCATGAAGTTCACCACTTTTGTCTTAAGCATGAAGTTTGCTTTGGAGAAATTTTTTTACCATGGTTTCCTTAATGGGGATGGGGGCAGGATGTGGATATCTAGGGTGATTAGCTTATGGTCTGATCAGACCAATGAGGCGTTGACCTCAGGTGGGGAACAAAGGTCACTCATGTTGGTAACTTGGTAGCTCAAGGCTGTGTTCCACATAGCCATGGCTAGTCTGCAGAGAGGGCAAGAATGGGTACCCCCCTGCTTGTTTATGTACCACATAACAGTGGTGTTGTCCATCTTTACCATTAATTGTCCTGGAAGAATGTGGTCTTTGAAGACTGTCAGAACATTCTGTACAGCTAACATTTATTTCTGAATGATATGCAGGTGCATTTGACTTGGGTTAAATTTGCCTTGAATGCACTTCCCTGCCAGGTGAGCCCGCCATATATAGTCTGATGCATCTGTTATGTTAGGGTTTGGGCGGCAGGGGGTAGAGTGAGTGGAAGTCCCTTGTTTTGGTGGCAGGCCTCTGCCCACCAAAGGAACTCTAACTGTAGGCAAGGTACGATAGGAATCATTGCTTCTAGATCCTGAGAATGTCGACACCATTGGCTTTTTAGATACCACTGTAGTTTCCTCATATGCAGTCTTGCATATGGAATTAGTAGAATGCATGAGGCCACGAACCTCAAGGCTTGTAGCATTTGCTTTGCAGATAGCAGGGTGTTTGTGGCCATTAGTTTGAAGTAAGCTGTCAAATGAATTTGTTTCTCTGGTGTGAGGAAAGCCATCTGGGAAGTTGTGTTCAAGCTTGCTCCCAGGAATATAATTTGTTGACAGGGTACCAGATGTGATTTATTTTCGTTTATGGTGCACCCCAGACAAGTTAGCACCTTTTGTACAAATGCCAGATGATTCAATAGTATGTCCTGGCTTTCTGCCTGAATTAGACAATCGTCCAGGCATGGGTATATTTGAATATTTCTTTGCCTGCAAAATGCAATGACTGGAGCTAGGCACTATGTGAATACCCTGGGCGCAGTAGATAAGTCAAAGGGCAGTGCATCTAGCCTGCTTTGAAGCGTAGATATCTTATGCAAGATTCTCTGATTGGGATGTGCAGGTAGGCTTCCTTTAAATCCTGTGTTGCCAATCAGGCATCTTTACCTAGCATATGAAGCAACTGGTGAAGAGTTAGCATCTTGAATTTTGGAATCACCAAAAAAGTGTTTAAGATAGAAAGGTCCAGGATAGGACGCCATGAGTTGTCTTTTCTGGGTACCAGGAAAAGTCTTGAGTAGAAACATTGTCCCTTTTCCTCTTCTGGTACAGTTTGAATAGCATTTATGCTTAAGAGAGAGAGTACTTGCTTTTGAGCCTCTGCCCACTGATTTGGGGGTAGATCTGGCCAACCGTTTGAGGTTGGTAACGTGTGGAAGTGAAATCTGCATCCTTGGGCATCTATATTTAAAACCCATTTGCCCTGGGTAATGAGTTCCCAGTTTTTTTTTTGCCTGCAGAGCAATCTTTCCCCCTAAAGGAGCAGTCAGTTGAGAAGTGCTTGGAAGTTTTAAAGTTAAGTCATTGAGACAGTTTACCACATGGGGGAGTCTTACTACTACCTGATTTGGTAGTGGGAGCCCCTACTGCTTAGTCCTGTGCATACCCTGGATGTTCTGCTGGTTCTGGGTTGGACTGAGAAGGCCTGGAAGAGGCAGGAAAGGACCAAGTCTTAGAGGGCTAATGCCTACTACATCTTGGAGGCTGTACTTGTAGAAAATATTTAACAGTTTGCATAGATTTAGCTTTTTCCTCCATCTTTTTAAGAACTTCTTCTGCTTTGTTGCCAAACAGGCTGTCCTGATTTAAGGGAGCATCCGGCAATTTAGCTTTAACATGATCTGGCAAAGATTGCTCCTCAAGCCAAGCATGCCTTCTAAGTACAGACCCAGTGACAGCAGCCCTGCAAGATACCTCTAGTGAATCAAAACTACATTGCAAAGCATGTTTTCCAACCTGTTCAGCAGAATGCATTAAATCCTGTAAATCCTTATTTTCAGCACAGTCAGGAATCAAGATCATTTTCTGTTTAAGCAATCCAATAATATACTGCTGATACTTTAACACATGAAACTGGCTGCTTAAGGCCCTAATGGCCAAGGTTGCAGAAGTATATACCTTCTTACCCCATCTATCCAGCGCCCTGGAGTCTCTATCAGAGGGGGCAGGATTGTTGGAAGTAGTACCCTTAATGCCCTTGGGTCCCTGTGAAATGGTCTCAGGATCCGCAGTATGATTTTTAAAAAGGAACTTATGAGAGTCAGGAACCTTTAATATCTATCAGGATTTCTGGGAGCAGAAGGTAAAGAATCAGGGGCCAAGCTAGATTCTGAAAAGGAATCATCAACAATGTCTAGTACAGGAAGGATATCTAAAGGCCTGTGTTGGGTCAGGAGTAAGAAATCCCTAAGCCTCTTTTTAGAATCAGAGTAATCCTGGCTTTCCCAGTGGAAATGCTCCTTAAGAGTATGCAAGGTTTCACCAAAAGAGAAATCCTCTGGGGGGAAGCAGAGGGAATAGAGTCCTCTGCATCGAATCCTCATAGGTAGATAAGGGTAAACCCTGGTCATCAGAGGAAACAGAAATTTCAGAATCCTGGTCAGAAGTATCAGAGGGGGAAGGTTGGCTTTCCCTGATTAAAGTAGTAAGGTCTTCAGCCATTCTTATCATTTGTTTTTTAGGCATGGAGGCCTGATGATGCAGTGTGGGCGTCTAGGCATGGTTCGAGTTTTAGGCCTTGAAGAAGAAGAAGATGGCATCAGTTTAATATGCAAGTCAGTAGGCCTGAATATACCCTCAGAAGCCGGTGCCTGCACAGCAGCTCCGGACCCATCCAAGGTAGAGACATCCGCAGATTCCAAAGTTGAAGCATCTCGCTGCATACCGGAATCCAGATTTGCAGGCCTCTACTGAGACCCATTCGAAGTAGAGGGTATCAGGGGCTGAGAAAGCACCTCACTGAATACCGGCAAACCGGTGACTGGCTTAGGAGAAGCTTCGTTGTTGGTTTTGGACCTAGACGGTCTAGCTGTCTTTTTCTTTGCGCTTTTTGTGAACTCCGGTAGTCGGATTGCCATCAGACATTTCAGGGTAATTAAATCTGGATCCAAAATATTCTGAAGCAAAAATATACCGACACTTAATAGTGCATTGGTTAAATCTAGCACAAAACCGACAGCAAGGCACGTTATCATCTGGGCCTAGGCAAGAAATACAGTACAAATGAAAATCCTTTTGAGGTATTTGCTTCCCACAAGTAATGCAATTATTAACTTTTACTGACATCGGTAAGGAGCAAGAAAAAGTTTCCCCAACGGGGTACTTAGGTTTAATTGAAGACTTTGGTTCTGAAACTCGAATGCGAAAATTTCAAGAGTCGGTCAACCGGCACTTGCGAACTGCTTCTGCTTTGGGCACCGCGCGGCAAGAAAGACCGAATAAAATGGCTTAGGCTGCATGTTTTATACCCCTGATGACCTGACGTCATGGAAGAGGAGACAGAAACCGACGCAGGATCCAAGACTGATATTCAGGCTGACTGAGGGCAACCTGCCAGCAGATTACCCAAATGTAATGACTGCAACAGTGAAACACAAAGAACATCTCCTTGATCAGAACCCTTTGGAGTCGGGCAAAATATGCTAAAAAGTTCCAAGACTGTACAGCAAAAGTCAATGATGCGTAAACTGGCTTCCCAAACCTATCCAGTGCCCGAGACTCTCTGTTGGGAGGATGGACAGATGAACTTTCCTCTGCTAGATCCTTTTTGGTGGCAGCCACTATGACCATGGCATCTACCACTAAATCTTTAGCCCAAAATGGTCTGTCCTCAGTGGATGATAATATTTTGTCAAGTTTCTTGGCGATGGGTTCAATGGTGTCAGATGCCTTCCACATCCACTATTCAGCGGGTGGAATCGCCCAAGAGGTAGATGGAAGGATACTGAAAGCCTGCAGGTAAATTGATTCTCCCGAGGAAGGGTTTTGGGACTTTTAATCACCCCGTTGTTTCAAAATTTCTAGGATGTCTCCAGGGGGTGACCTCAGGGACCCTTCCCCTTCATCAAAATCAGTGTCCTCCATGAGAGGTTGGCATAATGGTTAAGGTGTAGGGTTTGATTCTCGCATGGGGTAACTGGCTAGGTTTAAAATGGTCCACAAGGACAATTAGCCTAGTACTAATCTATGAACCAATTCCTGATGGGAATCTAAATGCCCCTCTCTTGGACTTCGTCTGAGGAACCTCCTTTAGGGGGATAGTCTGGTAAGCTATCAAAAGATGACAGAATTTGTATCCAAAGATCCTGCTGTTTCGGTACCCGCTGCTCCAGTGAGGAGAAAGGTTGAGTAATGGAACAAGAGGACGGTATTTGCTCCGAGGAAGTAAGAGCCGACTGACTCCAATAGACAAAGCCCTCTCCAATGCCTCGAAGGCTGGTCCCTCCAAAAAGGGAAAGGAGCCTGGAACCAAGATAGACTCCCTCAGAATCATGGCCACTCCTCGCTCTGACAAAACATCCCCCGAAGCAGAAGCTGGAGCCGTGCTGAACTGTGCTGATGCTTCCAAGCAGCAGGGACGGCTCCTAAATAATTGGAGTCGACTCCTGCTCCTCAGAGCCGACAGGACAGATAAAGCCCCCAGAGGTCTCTGGATCTGAAAGAACCAAATAACTCAGGGAAATCGCCGGATCTGAAGGGAAGGAGATCTCTAGAACCAATGCAACCAGTGCTGCGCGACTCAAAGCTGGGAACTCAAACCTCAGAGGAAGTCACAGTAGTAGTAATAGGTGTAAAAGGTACTTCAGCATCCAAACCTGCAGATATCATGAATGAAGGAGGTTCAATCAAACGTCTCGCCCACAGAATGTTATTCACCAGTCTCTCCACGTCCAGCTCTGTACGGCGTTTGGTGGAATGTACTGACATTACAGATGGCGAATTATGCCCTTGTAGGAAAACTTCAGGCAGTAGACCTACAAAGAGATCAACAGAGGGGAGTAGGTTGCCCTGGGAAAAATTATTTTTTTTAGTGTACCATCACTTGGCGCCAAAGTAGAAGGTGCCAATGAAGAGCCAGAAGGTACTTTGTCTAATGTTAACAGTTTCGGCATCATTGTTTCATCATCTGGAAAGGTTGTCTGTACCAGAGATATTCTCGGTATAAAAGATTTAGATCCTGAGTCCTTCAGTTCCAACAAGCTCTGAGGAACGGAGGATCTTGGTTTCTTACGCGTTGACACCAACAAACTCCTCTTTTGGCACTTTTCTATGGAGGATGAGGAAGGTTGTCTGTACCAGAGATACTCTCGGTATAAAAGATTTAGATCCTGAGTCCTTCAGTTCCAACAAACTCTGAGGAACGGAGGATCTTGGTTTCTTACGTGTTGACACCAACAAACTCCTCTTTTGGCACTTTTCTATGGAGGATGAGGAAGAAAGCAAAGAAATATTTGTCTTACTCTTTTCATGAACAGATATAGCCTTTCCAAAGGTGGAAGGAATCAAGCCTTTCAAAATTTACTTATTTTTTCTCTCTACCATGGATCTATGACTACAGCCATGGCAAATGCTACAGTACTCCTACCAAGTGGACAGGACCCAAACAATAGACGCATAGTAAGTGCAAATTCGAGACAAGAATCTTGTGGCCACACTTCCAGCATTTTTTGAAGCCAGAGGGACCTTTACACTTTTCAGCCATAACGACAAAATAAAGCACACAGAGATATACAGAAAAGCAGTCAACTAAAAATAGGGTTAGGATTTTTTTTTCCCTAAGGAAAAGCAGAAAACTATCAATAATGACAGTAACGGTACACGAGTGATAGTGAAGATACACAAAGTATACAGAAAGAAACTATCAGCAATGATAGAGTTACACAAAAGTTTAAGGAAAGAAGAATAACTATGAAGGGGTAGAAAAAAGGCAACAATAGAGTATACGACTAACACAGTAAACATGAAGGGAAATAATAGGAATATGAAGAATAATTTTTGAAAACTGTTAAGAAAAACTACTTAGCTCGAGAGCTACGGTAAACACATCTGTCTTGAAAAGTGGCAAATGAAATCTAAGGCAACACAGAGAGGGATTGTGGGTAGATGTGAAGCTCAACAGTTTTTTGGCTTGCAGGAGGCTGCCAAGTGGGTTCCAATGTCTTGACATCAGATATATGGCTTGTTTTATGAAGTATCAGAGTTTTAGAGCCTGGGTTGCCTCAGCTGATTTTGGTAACATCTTTCAATATAGCTAACAAGGGCAGAACATCCCAGGAGATTTATGGGTTGACACAGCATGCTTGCTGTAGCTTCTGGTGAGAAGGTATGGTGCCTGTGGGCCACATCCTTTTTCCTACCTCCCCTGAAAATACTGCCCAAGCTTTAGGCCACAAAGTAACCATGGGGAGTCCCCCCCCCCCTTTATTCAAGTCTGTACCTGGACAGTCTAAAGGGGACTTGAGAAGATTTATTTTATTCAGAACCTCCCAAGTATGGTAGGAGTCACCTGTGTGTTGGAGGAAAGAGTTGTTCTTCAGGGGATAGTTTCTCAGAAAAAGACTACAGCAGACCGGTTTGGGATTTTGATCCTAAATGGAAATGTGTTATGAGCCTAAAAGCATTACATTCTTACTAAAGCTGGCTGGTTAACTGCTGACACTAACTGCATTTAAACTGGTGCTGATAGAAAAGTACAGTTACTTGAGTCAGTAGCAACAGAAAGTACAACTGTGCAAGAACCTACCATACCAGCAAATGCCCTACTCATCACGGTTAAAGTTTTCCTGACATATGGGTTCCTTCCTGAGGTCACACATCTGATGTGACATCAGCTCGTAAAAGCAGGGGTATATAGACAGATGTACAAGCATGGACCTCAAACTATCTCCAAGCTAGCAGTCCAGAGTACTAATGGGGGAGACTGGTGAGCAAGGAGTGGTGCAGCTGGAATAGTTATGTAAACTCCTCCATTGCCAGGCAGCAGAATAGAGCTTAACACCGGGGCGGGGGTGGGGGGCTTGAAATAAGTAGACTTACTGAGAAAGGAGGGTGGGAAGGAATTCTGCAACAGTGAGCAGTAGGACATCTACCATTATGGTAAGTTCTTGCACAACTGTAGAATGTCCTAACTAAAATCAATGTTGCCGTATTCCTGACATAATACATGACTCTCAGAGCTGAAGGAAGTAAAGAAAGCTGGTTGCCTAATGAGTAGATGAGCTGTTCAACACCCCCAAACAGGACAGACCTTGCAAAAACAGTCCCTGACCTGGAGAATGAATCAATTTTGTAATTTTTGGTGAATGTGTACACAGAGGACCAAATAACAGCTTCCAAGATGAACCTGGCAGCCACTCCTTTGTCAAAGGCTCCTGAAGAAGCCAATGCCTACTGGAATGAGGCAGGCAAAGACTTACCATTGTGAGAATAGCAGAAGGAGGTGGCCTTTGAAATCCCAGCTGCACAAGTTTGGTTGGAGACTAGGTGGCCCAGCTCAGGGATTATAAATGTTACAAACAGATGTTCAGTCTTTCTGAAGAATGAAATTTTACCCAGATAAAATCTCAGTTGTCTGTGAATGTCCAGAGAATGTAGGAACCTCCCCTCCTAATTTGGAGGTTGTGAAAGAAAGTGGGTAAGTGAAAACCTGATCGAGGGATGGCTCGTTTACTACCTTAGGCAAGAAGAATGGGATTAGCAGAGAGTCACCCTGTCTTTGTGGAAAATAAAGGGTGGAATGGCCACGAGAACTTATAACTCACTCTCCAAGCAGAGGTGACATCCAAGAGAAGGATAGTCTTCTAAGAACAGAATTTTAAACTGCCAGAAGATGCTGCTTCAAAGGGAGGTAATACAAGCTTTTCCAGCACAAAACTACGATCCCAAGGAGGAGAGATGGGCTTCCTTGTTGGGTTAAGATACAGAATTACCTTAAGGAAAAGCTTGACCTTCGCTCAATGGAGGTTGAAGAGGCAGGCAGGCACTGATGGCCAAGGGGTGAAGTTTAACAGAACAGTAAGCAGAGCCTGACTGTAGTAGTTCAAAGACATTGCAGAATGGCGGTGACCTGTGAATACAGATGGTCCTGACTGTGTTTGCAGCGCCAATAAGAAAATCTTTTCTATTAAGCTGTGTAAAATCTTACCATAACCATAGATGCCATTTGCTCCTATATGCAGTGTTCATAAGAGGGAGTCCGTCGCTGGCTGACTTGTACATCCAGCCAGTATCCGAAAAGTCTAGTGCTACTGTGAGGTATGTGCGACATCGCACAGAAGAATGTACGTCGGTCATAAAATGACGTCAGCTATAAAGCAGACGTCAGCACATACCACACCTCAGAACTGCATGCCAAAAATAGCACCAGCCTGATCCTAGGCGAAGAAAACATGCCATCAGAAGTCAGGCAAGTATCGGGGAGAAGCCAGGGGGGAAAATAATATTGCAACATACAGAAGAGAATGACATTTATAGTTATGGTAGATTTTACACAACTATGCTATGTCCTTCTATCTATATGTTGCAGTATTCATAACACGAGGGAGAATACCAAAGCTAATACAGAAGAATTGGGTGGAGGAGCAGAACCATTCTCCACAAACCCATGCCAAATAGCCCTGGCAAAACAAACTCTGGATCTGGAAATGCCATCTAACTTGCAGTGTTTAGTGAAGGTATGAACAGAAGACCAGGAAGCTGCTTCCAGGACAGAACAAGTGTTTAAGACCTGAAAAAAAGGCACCAGAGAAAGACAGTGCACTAATGGAATGCACCCAAATAGGTGAGGGGAGATTCTTCCCAGGAGACAACACAGAAACCAAAGTAGAAACAGTCTGCTTGGAAACAGACTTGTCAGGGCCCATGTGTGACAGGAAACGAACAGGTGGTCAGATTTCCAAACTGGTTTGGTTTTATCCAAGTAATATCAGAGCTGCCTGTGCAAGGTGTGTAGGATCCTTTCGCTACAGGATTGAGGGAGAAGGGAAAAAGGTGGGAAGATTGATGGACTGATTATGTGATAACTCATTTACCACCTAGGGCATAAAGGAGAGGTTAGTGCATAAAGATACCCTATCCCTGTGAAAAACCATGAAAGGGAAGAAGACATCAGGGCCTGTAACTCAGAAACCCTTCTGCAGAAGTAATGGTCATGAGGAGGATTGTTTTCCAGGTGCAGTGTTGCACAGAAGCAGAACTTGCTGGCTCTAAAGGGGCCAGGGTAAGTTTTTCCAAGACAAAGTTGAGATCTCAAGGAGGGGCAACTGGTTTCCTTGGTGGTCTGACGTGAAGGACGACTTAAGAAAAGTTTAACTTCCAACTTGGGAGCTAAAAGGGGAGACATAGGCAGACATGCAGAAACAGCAGAAAGGAAAGCTTTTACTGAGTATGACAGTCCACTCTTCAGCAATTCACACAGGTAGGACTGAACCACTGGAACATCCACTAGCAGTGGTTGCAAATCCTTTTTAAGGCACCAAATGGAAAACTTTTTTCCAGTTGGAAACATAGGATTTCCTAGTAGTGGGTTTTCTGGCCTCCTGCATAAAGTACAGTTTTGTACCTACCATAAATGTAGATGTTCGAGTGCTCACCCTGCTGCAGTCATCACACACGGGTTATCCTGCCATCAGGCGGTCCCGCAGTCGGCCTGAATTCCAAAGTCTTGGTCCGGCGTCGGTTGCTATCACTTCTTCCCTGATGTCAGTGCGCCAGGGGTATATAAGAGGCATCAGACGCCATTTTCTTCAGTTTTTCTTGCCCCAGATGTCAGGTGCCCCCAATAGGTAGGCAAAATATATATATATATAGCTTGATAAAAATAAAGCAATACCTTTAGGCACAAGTAAATACACCACAGAGGTTGTATAGGATAGAGTGGTATAGATAAGTTCAGCTAGTTCAGAGGGGATGGAGGGAGGGTAACCTGGGCTGCAGCAGGGTGAACACTCGAACATCTACATTTATGGTAGGTACAAAACTGTACTATGTTCGTGTTACCCTGCTGCAGTCATCACACCTGGGTTGAATCCCAAAGCCAAGGATGGGAGGTGGAATTAAACAGGGTTAGAAGAAGCTAGTAGGCCCTGCAAAACTGCAGTGGCAAAACCAGCTCTAGTCTTAGAATATAGAGGTAAGTGACAGTGATTGGTGAAGGTGTGTACTTAACTCCAAGTTGCAGCTTCCAGAATATCCTTGTTGGCACTCCCCTAAGAAAGGCTGCTGATGTAGCTGTAGCCCTGGTGGAGTGGGACCTAATGACAGCAGGTACCGGTTTCCCAGGATGCGTGTAGCAGAAATGTATGCAATGCCCTATCCATTTAGAAATAGTCTGTTTTGAGATAACTTTTCCTTGTGATCCTGTAGCACAGGCTACAAAGAGCTGGTCAGTTTTTCTGAAAGCCTTAGTTCTATCCAAGTAGTAACGTAATTGCCTGTGAATGTCCAAAGAGTACAGGAGTCTTTCTCCTTTGTTCTGGGGATTTGGGAAAAAGGTGGGCAAATGAATGGTTTGGTTTAGGGCCACACTGGATACCACCTTTGGCATAAAGGAAGGGTTAAGTTCTTAGAGAGACTCTGTCTTGATGAAAAATAAGGAAAGGCTCCACTGCCATTAGTGTCTGTAGCTCTGAGACTCTTCTACCTAAGGTTATTGCTAGTAGTAGGGCAGTTTTCCATGAAAGAAATTTTAAATCAGCTGAAAAAGCTGGTTCAAAGGGCGGCAGTGTAAGCTTTTCCAGAACAAAGTTGAGATCCCAAGTAGGTGTTGGTGCTCTCCTTGGCGGTCTTATGTTCTTAGCCCCTCTGAGGTACTGTCTTAGGAGTGGATGTGAGAATAAAGGAGGATCCGTGCTGTAATGAGCTGAAATTGCTGAGGCGTGGATCTTAATAGATGAAAAGGAAAGTCCTTTGTGCAACATCTCAGTTAAATATTGTAGAATATGAGGAATGTTTGGATCAAGGGGATTTTGGCCTTTTCCAGGCGCAAAATCTTTTCCATTTGTCTGAATAGGTTTTCCTGGTGCTGGACCTCCTGGCCTCCAGAATAACATCCATAACAGCTTTGGATAGACGTGTTGGCTGGTTGTTTAGGTAATTTGCCATGCAGCCAGGTTTAAAGTCTTGAGCTGGCTGTGTAGAATTCTGATTGTCTTGCTGGGTGAGCAGGTGAGGAATTTGTATTAAAATCCATGGTGGGCCGTGGGCCATGTTCCTTAGAATTGGATAACAATGCTGGCGTGGCCAGTCTGGTGCAATGAGTATAATTCGTGGCCTCTCTAATCTGACTTTCAGCAGTACCTTTGCTAGAAGAGGCAGTGGAGGAAAGGCATACACTGTTAATGTTTTCCAACTGAATGAGAGAGCGTCCACTTTCCAAGCTTGTAGATGGAATGTCCTTGTGCAAAATTTTTTAAGTTGGTAGTTTTGGGGGCTTGCAAATAGATCTATGTCTGGGCGTCCCCATTTTTGAGCTATCATTGCAAATACTTGTGGATCTAGTTTCCACTCGTGTGGATCCATGAAGTTTCTGCTTAGGTCGTCTGCCAATGTGTTTTTCTTTCCTGGCAGGAATTGTGCTTGTAATTGAACCTGGTAAGACAGTGCAGTGTTCCACAAGGTCATTGCTTGCCTGCATAGAGGGTAGGAATGTGTGCCTCCTTGCTCGTTTATGTACCACATTACTGTGGTATTATCCCCGTCTTTATTAGTTGTCCTGGGTGTAAGAGGTCCTTGAAAGCTGTTAGGGCATTCTGTACTGCTAGCATTTCTTTTTGATTGATATGCAGATGCCTCTGATCTGTAGTCCATTTGCCCTGAATGCACTGTCCTGCCATGTGTGCTCCCCAGGCATAGTCCAATGCATCTGTTGTCATAGTTTGCCTGGCTGTGGGTACGGTGAAAGGCTGACCCTTGTTGAGGTGACATGCCTGTGCCCACCATAGAAACTCCTGTTGAAGGCAGGGAATGAGTGGTATCATTGTTTCCAAGCTGTGGCTGTGCAGAGTCTACACACTTTTCAGGTACCACTGTAATTTCCTCATATGCAGTTTTGCAAATGGTATTAGTAGTATGCAAGATGCCATGAATCCCAAGGCCTGCAGAATTTTTCTTGCAGGGAGTTGGGGTCTTTGTTGCCATTATTTTGAAATATTGAGTCAGCTGTTGCTGCTTGTCTGGCGTGAGATAAGCCATCTGGGCCGTTGTATTCAAGCTGGCACCCAGGAATATTATGTTTTGTGAGGGCACTAGTTTGGATTTCTTTTCGTTTACTGTGTACCCTAGGCAACTTAGAAGGTGTTTGACAAATGCCAGGTGCTTTAAAAGAATGTCCTTGCTTTCTGCTTGAATAAGGCAGTCGTCCAGGTATGGGTATATTTGAATTCCTCTGTCTGCAATATGCAATTACTGGTGCCAGGCATTTTGTGAAGACCCTGGGCGCAGTAGATAAGCTAAAGGGCAGTGCAGAGAATTGGTAATGTGTTGAACCTGCAATGAAGCGGAGGTATCTTCTGCAATTTTGCCTGATAGGGACATGCAGGTATGCCTCCTTGAGGTCCAACGTTACTAGCCAAGCATTCTTGCCCAGCATGGGAAGAAGCTGCTGTAGTGTTAGCATCCTGAATTTTGGTACTTGCAGATAGGTGTTCAGAACTGAAAGATCCAGAATGGGTCTCCATGCTTTGTCCTTTCTTGGGACTAGAAAGAGTCTTGAGTAAAATCCTTGTCCTTGCTCCTGTGTAGGTACCTGTTGAATGGCTCTCATGTCCATGAGAGCTGTAATTTGTTTTTGTGCCTCTGCCCATTGATTTGGTGGCATGTTTGGCATTCCTTTTATCCTTGGTAAGTTATGAAAGTGGAATCGGTATCCTTGAGAGACAATGTTTAGGACCCATTTGTCTTTTGTGATGATGTGCCAGTTGTCTGCAAAAAATGCTAATTTTCCTCCCAAGGGAGCTGCCAGGAGAGATTTGCTTGGTAGTTTGAGGATTGAGTCATTGTGTTTGTCTTCTGCTAGCTTGGGGCCTGTCTTCTCCTCCTTTCTGGGTAGCAGTACCCCATTGGCGAGGTTTGTAAGGGCCTTGTGACTGACCTCTGCCCCTTGGGCGTCTGTATTTGCCCCTCTGTGATCTGTCAGAAGCTGGAAAGGACCAGTTTTTTGTTGGCCAATTTCTGCTGAAACGAGGGGGTTGTACCTGCAAAAAATCCTTGACCGTCTGCATAGACTTTGCTGTATCCTCCATTTTCTTTAAAACCTCTTCCGCTTTGACACCAAATACATCCTGCTGTAAAGGTGCATCCAATAATTTTGTTTTAACATCATCAGGAAGGGTTTGTTCTTTTAACCAAGCATGTCTACGTATGACACAGCCAGAGCCAGTAACAGCTGCTCTACAGGAAGCTTCCAACGAATCAAATCTGCATTGCAAAGTATGTTTGCCCACCTGTTCAGCTGCATGCAACAGTTCCTGCATTTCCTTGAATTCAGACTATTCAGTATGTGTGCTCATTTTTTGTGTTAATTGAGACATTAGGAATTGTTGATATTTCAGCATGTGAAACTGACAATTTAATGCTCTCATAGTCAGAGTTGCTGAGGTATATATTTTCTTTCCCCATCTATCTAGGGCTCTGGAATCACTTTCAGAGGGCACAGGATTTTTAGCCATAGAAGCTTTAGCTCCCTTAGGACCCTGGGAAATTGTTTCTGGGTCAGCCACAGGGCTTTTATAAAGGAATTTGTATGAGTCAGGTACTCTGTAGTATCTGTCTGGTTTGGCTGGAGAAGGAGGTAGAGAGTCTGGAACTGAACTAGACTCCCAAGTAAACCATCCACAATATCTAAAACTGGAGGGCTAGAAAGAGGTCTGTGCTGGGTAGTAAAAGGAACTCTCGGAGCCTTTTCTTAGAATCAGAATAGTCCTGGCCTTCCCAGTGGAAATGTTCCCTCATAGTATGTAAAGTTTCCCCAAAGGAGTAATCTTCAGGGGGAGATGCTGAGGGAATAGAGTCTTCAGTATCAGAGTCTTCATAAGGTGTAAAAGTGTAATCCTGTTCCTCAGAAGAATCTGAGGAAATTGAAACCTGGTCAGAAGCAGCATAATCCTCCTCTTGTCTTGGTCTTTTATCAGGAGGGGGATGGGAACCCCTGATTAGGGTAATCAAATCTTCAGCCATCTTAAGCATCTGTTTCTTAGGCATGGGGCCTTGAACTGGAGACTGATGTGCAGTCTTCTTAGGTTTTAAAGGAGTTTTAAGCTTAGCATAAGATTTAATGGTGAGTGTAGTCGGTCTGAAGACACCTTCTGCAACCAAAGGTGTTTCCACTGCACCGGGGTCTACTTCTGCTCCGGTGTCGTAAGATGGCTGCGTCGGCCTAGTAGACTCCGCTTGAGAATCCACAGCTGTCTGGGGTTCCAGTTCTGCGGTCGTCAGGGGCTGCGTAGGCGCCTCACGGCGACAGGCCCAGCAGAGGCCTCGGACTCTGGCTTGTTTCTAGGCTGCCTGTCCTTATCCTTGCATTTATGCATGCCGGACTTTGGCTGCTCTGATGGCATGATATAATTAAATATCCTACCAAAGTAATGTCGTGCGAAGTCAGAATGGCGTTTGATAGTTTGTTTATTAAACCTAGCACAAAACCAACAACCTGTGACGTCGTGGTCTGGGCCTAGGCAAGGAATACAATAGAAATGGAAGTCCTTATGAGGTATTTGCTTCCCACAAGAAATGCAATTGTTAACTTTTTCTGACATCGGACTGAGGCAAGAAAAGGTTCCCAAATGGGGTACTTAGCTTTACTGAAGACTTCGGACTGAAATTCGAATCGAAAATCTCAGGTGTCAGCCGACCGGCACTTGGGAACTACTTCTGCTTCAGGCACCGTGCGGCAAGAAAGACTGAAGAAAATGGCGTTGGATGCCTCTTACATACCCCTGGCGCACTAACGTCAGGGAAGAAGTGACAGCAACCGACACCAGACCAAGACTTTGGAATTCAGGCCGACTGCGGGACTGCCTGACGGCAGGATAACCCATTTGTGATGACTGCAGCAGGGCAACACGAACATCTTGGAGCACGTCCTAAGAGAAAAGCTATTTGAAGGGAATCAAAACCCCATCACCCACAGGGTCATTTGTAGACTTGACATATGTGGGTGTACTAAAGTTCCCTTTGTCCTGTGCAAGTACATCCATTCTGTGGGGTAAACTTGTGGTGATTGCCTTGGCTAAATGCAGAAGGGGGAACCAATGCTGTCTTGGCCAAAAGGGGGTCACCAGCAAAACATTTTGGTTACTCCTGTTGGATTTTCAACAGGACGTTTTGGAGAAGTGGGAAGCGAGGGAATGCATAGAGAAACACCCCCTTCCAAGAGAAAGACAGCGCATCCACCTTCCATGCCAGAGGATGTGGAACACTGGCACAAAAATGTGGAAGTTGTCTGTTCATGCGGGAGGCAAAAAGATCTACCTGAGGTGTACTCCATCGATGGACCACGTCCAGAAACACATCCCTGTGTAACATCAAATCGTGGGAGTGAGTCACGGACCTCTTTGTGGCTGCCACAACATTCGGGGTCTTGGGTATGTAAACTGCCTGGAGGGTGAGTTGACTCTGGGCAGCTAACTCCCAGGCCTGAAAAGCCAGTATGCACAGGAGAAAGGACTTTGCCCCACCTTGTTTGTTGACATACCAAAAGACAGAGGTTATTGCCTGTAAACCATCTTCAAACCCCCAGGGGAAAGAAGAGGTCTGAAGATTTATAGAGCAAAAACTCCAGGCTCTCGTCTCCTTTATATTGATGTGCTCCCTTTTCTGGGTGGGAGACCAAACTTCTCTGACCCTCCTTGAGTCTAGTGTTGCTCCCCATCCCTCATCTGAAGCATCCAAGTGCAGCTCCTGAGTGGGAGGAGGTGGTTGCAAGGGTAACCCTGGATTCCTTAAAACCTGTTGGATTCACCAGTGTAACTCCTTTTTCAGGCAAGACATGAATGGGATAAACTCCAGAGGATGGAAGTGTTGTACCCTTACTGTTCTCAAGATCCACTACAATTTCCTCATGTATAACTTGGCTAAAGGAAGCATGGGGATAGAGGATGCCATGAACCCCAGAAGGCGAAGAAAAGTACAGTTGTGTACACTTACCATAAATGTAGATGTTGGAGTGTATTCACTGTTGCAGTCATCACATTTAGGTTATCTGCCTGCAGGTAGCCCTCGGTCAGCCTGGATACCAGAGTCTTTGGATTTCTGCATCGGATCCGGTCTCCTCTTCCATGACATCAGGTCATCAGGGGGTATAAAATATGCAGCCGATGCCATTACATCAGTTTTTCTTGCCCCAGATGTCAGGTGCCCCCACAATGGGAAGCAATTATATGTTAAGGTACACCTCCAACAAGAAGCAAATACACCAGAGAAATTTAAATATACCAAACAAGAAGGAAAGGTAGACCCAAGAGAAGTCGGGGGGGGGGGGGCTGGACTGCAACAGTGAATACACTCAAACATCTACATTTATGGTAAGTGTACATAACTGTACTATGTTCTTCGTGTTTCACTGTTGCAGTCATCACATTTGGGTAGATTCCCAAAGCTAAGGAAGAGAGGAGGAAGTTAAAGAGCATTAGGGCCAGTTATTAAGCCCTGCAAGACTGCAGTGGAAAAGATAGCTCTGGATTTAGAAAAAACTGGCATGTGGTAATGCTTGGTGAAAGTATGTACAGAGCTCCAGGTAGCAGCTTCTAGGATGTCCCTGGTAGGGACTCCTCTGAGAAAGGCTGCAGAGGCAGATGCAGCCCTGGTGACATGTGATCTTATCCCTTGTGGGGAAGGTTTTCCATGGGAGCTTGTAGCAGAAATGAATGCAATGGGCTATCCATTTGGAAATGGTTTGCTTTGAAATGGCCTTCCCCTCTGCCCCTGCAGCAAAGCCAACTAGCAGCTGTTCAGATTTACTGTGAGGCTTAGTCCTGTCCAAATAAAATCTAAGTTGTCTGTGCACATCCAGAGAGTGCAGTATTCGTTCCGCTTCGTTTTGTGGATTAGGGAAAGAAGTAGACAAATGAATGGACCAATTTAGGGCCACACTAGACACCACCTTGGGCATAAATAAGTAGTTATGTTCTTACCATAACGTTCCATGTGAATTGTTCACCTCGCCTTTGTTCTTACACACGGGTTCGGAGCCGATCCTCGGCTCCGAGTCGGCTGCATCACTAGCTCCGCATTTTCGAGAAAGCTTGAGGCACAGTAATATATCCCATGATCCTCAGGTGCTAACCCTCAGATCTAGTTTGCTATACCAGAAGAATCCCTTTAGAACTGTGTCTTGAACACTTATAAACAGATACTACACTGTCTGGAACCCTGCCCTCAAACAGAGGAGAAAAGATGCCATTACTAATGTACAAAAATAAGCTGAACGCTAACAATATCTAGAAAAGACTGAAAAGGAATTCAGTCGAACCCGTTCTCCCAGACCGCAGGACGGGGGAATATAAGAACAAAGGCGAGGTGAACAATTCACATGGAACGTTATGGTAAGAACATAACTTCTTAATGTGAAATTGTTCAATATCGCCGTTTATTCTTACACACGGGTAGCGTCCCTAGCTCCTTTTTCCTGGGTGGCTCAAGGGAGAAAGTACAGTTTTGTACCTACCATAAATGTAGATGTCCGAACAGGATAGCATCTGCAGTCATAACAAATGGGTTGTCCTGTCGTCAGGCAGCCCTTCGGTCGGCCGGATTCCAAAGTCTGGGTCCGGCCGCTGATGTCGCACTTCACCCGACGTCATCTCTGCTGGTCTTCGGGTATAAAGGCATCAGCCGACGCCATTTTCCTCAGTGTTTCTTGCCCCAGATGCCAGTTGCCCTCTTGGTAAGCTAAATTTTGGATAAATGCCAATGTTTCCAAAAAGTAGAAGGCAAACACAAAAATAACAATGTATGTACATATATACAAACAAATACACCATAAGAGACTCCCCCCCAGCTAGCTATTAGGAGGGTAAATACCCTAGGAGTACCACAGAGGGGAAGGAGGGTGGGTAATCCTGACTGCAGATGCTATCCTGTTCGGACATCTACATTTATGGTAGGTACAAAACTGTACTATGTCCTTCAAGGATGCATCTGCAGTCATAACAAATGGGTAGAATACCATAGCCAAACTAGGGAGGAGGAAGAAGAATTATGGTGTAGTTAGGATCCCTTGCAGTACAGCAGTGGCAAACCCTGCTCGGGATCTAGAGTATAGAGGTAAATTATAATGCTTGGCAAATGTATGCACAGAGGTCCAAGTAGCCGCCTCAATAATGTCCTTGGTTGCCACTCCTCGTAAGAAAGCTGTGGTAGTGGCTGTAGCCCTTGTAGAATGAGGTCTTATGTTCTGTGGAATTGGTTTTCCGTGGTAGGAGTAACAGAATCTTATGCAATTTCCTATCCATTTGGAGATTGTCTGTTTGGAAATTGCTTTTCCTTCCCTTCCTGTTGCATAGGCTACTAAAAGCTGGTCAGTTTTTCTGTCACCTTTGGTTCTGTCCAGGTAGTAGCGTAACTGTCTATGTACATCCAAGGTATGCAGCAGTCTTTCCCCCATTCTGTGGATTGGGAAAGAAGGTAGGTAGGTGGATTGCCTGGTTTAAAGACACTCTGGATACCACCTTAGGCATAAATGTAGGATTAGTTCTCATGGACACCCTATCTTGATGGAAGATTAGGAAGGGTTGTACTGCCATTAAGGCCTGTAGTTCTGAAACCCTCCTTGCTGAAGTAATTGCCAGTAGGAAAGCAGTTTTCCATGATAGGTGTTGAAGATCTGCTGTTGCTGCTGGTTCAAATGGAGGGAGTGTCAATTTTTCTAGCACAAAGTTCAAGTCCCATGCTGGTAATGGTGGTTTCCTAGGAGGTTTTACATTCTTGATCCCTCTGAGGAACTGCCTGAGTAGAGGATGCGAAAAGACAGGTGGATCGAAGCTGTATTCTGCTGAAATAGCTGATGCATGTATCTTGATGGAGGAATAGGACAGGCCTGTATGTAGAAGCTCTGCCAAGTACTCCAGGATGTTAGCAATATCTATGTTCGACACATCTTTTCCTCTTTCAGTACTCCAAATGACAAATCTTTTCCATTTTCCTGCATAGTTCCTTCTTGTTGAAGGTCTGCGGGCTTCAAGGATAATGTCTTTAACCCTTTGGGATAGGTCTGGGTTAGTTGCTGCTATGTGATGTTCCAGGCAGTCAGTTGCAAGGTTTTTAGGTTTGGGTGCATGATGTTGTAGTTGTTCTGAGTTAACATCAAAGGCATCAGGGGTATTGACCACATTCTTCCCTGAGACATGCTCCTCAGCAATGGATACCAGTGTTGTCTTGGCCAATTCGGAGCTATCAGGATTATCCTTGGGCGTTCTTCTTTGATTTTCAGTAGTACCTTGTGCATCAAAGGAAGAGGTGGAAATGCATATGCTGTCAGGCCTTTCCAACTGAAGGATAGAGAGTCCACCTTCCATGCAAGTGGGTGGTATGTCCTTGTGCAGAATTTTTTGAGCTGGTGATTGAGTGGGGATGCGAATAGGTCTATTTGTGGCATTCCCCATTTCTTTGTGATGGCCTTGAAGATGTCCGGGTGTAGCATCCATTCGTGAGCATCCGAGGTGGTTCTGCTTAACATATCTGCTAGGGTGTTTTCTTTTCCCGGCACAAGTATTGCCTGTAACTGGATGTTGTAGCTCAGAGCCATATTCCAAAGGTCCAGAGTCATTCTGCATAAGGGGTATGAATGAGTGCCTCCCTGTTTGTTGATGTACCACATGACTGTGGTGTTGTCTGTCCTTATCATTAAATGGCCTTCTTTGAGGAATGGTCTGAATTTCTGGATTGCTAGTTTTACTGCCAGCATTTCTTTTTGGTTTATGTGCAGGTGCAGCTGGTCTGGAGTCCACAATCCTTGTATGCATTTGTCCAACATGTGCGCCCCCCCAGTCTAGGTCTGAGGCGTCCGTTGTGATGGTTTGGCTTGCTTGAAAGTTGTGGAAGGGCAAGCCTGGGTTTGACTGACATGCTTGAGCCCACCATAGGAACTCCTGTTTCAGGCATGGGATTAGTGGGATTTCGGTTTCTAAGCTGTGCCTGTGTTGAGACCATAAATTCTTTAGGTACCACTGTAGCTTTCTCATATGCAGTCTGGCATGTGGGACCAAGATTATGCATGATGCCATGAAGCCCAAGGCCTGCAGTACTTTTCTTGCTGTTAGTTTGTTCTGCTTTGTTAATGCCAAGAAGTAAAGAGGGAGTTGTTTTGTTTTTCTGCAGTTAGGAATGCCATTTGTTTTGCTGTGTCCAATTCCGCACCCAAGAATGTTCTTGTTTGGGATGGTATCAGTCTTGACTTTTGTAAATTGACTGTGTATCCCAGGGCTTGTAGTAAGCAAATGACTCTTTGTAAATCTGTTGTCAGCTTGCTTTTGTTGTCCGCTTGTAACGGGCAGTCGTCCAGGTATGGATAAATTTGGATTCCCTGTAGCCTGCAGTGGCGATTACTGATGCCAGGCATTTTGTGAATACTCTGGGCAGTAGATAAGCCAAAGGGCAATGCTGAGAATTGATAATGCTCTGATCCTGCAAGAAATCTGAGGTATCTTCTGCAATTTGGTCGTATGGGGACGTGCAGGTATGCCTCCTTGAGATCTAGAGTTACCAGCCAACACTCCTTGCCCAGCATGGGAAGAAGTTGCTGTAGGGTCAGCATTTTGAATTTTGGGACAATGATGTATGTGTTTAAGACGGACAGGGCGAGAATAGGTCTCCAACTTTTCTCTTTTCTTGGTACTAGGAAGAGTCTGGAGTAGAATCCTTTGCCCTGTTCTGTTATTGGTACTCTTTCCACAGCTCTTATCTTTGTTAACTGCTATCTGCTTTAGAGCTTGTGTTTTTGATTTGGAGGTAGGTTTGGCATTCCTCTTTTTACTGGTAAGGTGTGGAAGTGGAACCTGTAGCCTTGGTCTATGGTTTGCAAAATCCACTTGTCTTTTGTGATATAGTGCCAATTTTGAAAATAAGGCTAACTTTCCGCCTAAAGGTGCTGTTATTTGCTCCCTGGTAGGCGGTGTCAGAGCCAAGTCACTGTGATTGTCCTGTTGCAGTGGCAGTGGTTGTGTCTGTGCCTCGGTTATTGCCTTGCCACTGTCGTCCTCTGTAGGCACCTCCTCTGGATTGATTTCTGCCTCTAGAGCGTCTATTCCTGCCTCTGAGATTTTGAGGAGTCTGGAAAGGACCAATTTTTGGCAGGCCAGTTCCTGCTAAACCTTGGGAGCTGAACCTGTAAGAAATCCTTAACTGTTTGTACAGATTTTGCCTTCTCTTCCATTTTCTTCATTACTTGCTGAGCAGGTGTACCAAATAGACTGGCCTTATCCATAGGAGCATCTAACAGCTTTGCTTTAACATGATCCAGCAAGACCTGTTCTTTCAACCATGCATGCCTTCTTATCACTGTGCCAGTCATGGCTGATCTAAATGAAGCCTCCAGTGCATCATAGCCACATTTTAAAGAATGGTTACTAACCAGCTGAATGTTATTCACCATTTCTAAAACATATTTCTTATCTAAGGAGTCATCAGTGGACAGCTTCTTAGTTAACTGATCAAGCATAAACTCTTGGTATTGGATCATATGAAACTGACAGTTTAAAGCTCTAGCTGAGAGAGTAGCAGAGGTGTAAACTTTTTCCCCATCTCTCTAAGGACCTGGATTCCCTTTCAGAAGGAATAGGGTTTTTGCTGAGGTCGAGGCTACTGCCTTAGGCCCCTGGGATATAGTCTCAGGATCTGCAAGTGGGGCCTTGTATAGGTGGTGATGAGTGTCTGGCACCCTGTAAAATCTATCTGGTTTGGCAGGGGCTGGAGGTAAAGTATCAGGAGCAGTGCAAACATCATTAAATGCATCATCCACAACAGGCAGTACTGGAGGTATAGCTAAGGGCCTATGTTGTGGTAAGTGCAGAAATGTCCTAAGCCTTTTCTTGAATCTGAGAAATCTTGTCCCTGCCATTGGAATTGTTCTCTCATGGCATGTAAGGTTTCCCAAAGGAAAATTCCTCTGGTGGAGAGGCAGATGGAATGGATTCCTCAGCATCGGAATCTTCATAAGTAGAAAAAGGAGCCTCTGGCTGATCTGTAATGTCTGAGTCATCCGAAGAATCATCAGAGGACACTGGCTCGGGGGCTCTGCTCTAGGTCTCTTTCTGGGGCTGAGAGGCCCTGTCTGGGTGAGATTGGGATCCCTAATTAAGGATATTAAATCCTCTGCCACGGTAAGCATTTGTGAACTAGAAGTGGGCCTGTGTGACTGGGGCTTAACAGGCACTGATTTAACAGTTTTGGCTGCTTTAGCCCTGGCAAAGGCCTTAATAGACATGGCTGCAGGAGGCCTAGCAGCACCACGTGCTGGGGTAGAGACATCCAAAGGAATGGTGTCTGATAAATCACTAGGAACCACAGTAGTAGGCAAAACTTCTGAGGCCGATTCAACTAAGGTAGCAGGAGCCTCAGTAGTAGTCATGGATTCGGCTGAAGATTGACCGGTTTTCTCGGTTTTGGCCGAAACCGAGACACTCGCGGCTTGCTTAACCGTGGTTTCGGCCGAAACCGCGGACTGCGAGTGTCTGTCTTTTTCTTTGTGTTTTTTAACAATTTGGGTAGTCGGAGGATCCGACGGCAAAATGTACGCAAAATCTGAGCCGAAAAACTGTTCAGCAAACTCCGACCGACGCCTAAGCGTTCGTCGGTTGAAGGAAGCACAGGCCGAACAGGCTGCTACATCGTGGTCTGGGCCTAAGCAAGGCAGGCAGTAAGAGTGGAAATCTTTATGAGGTATTTGTTTCCCACAAGTTAAACAGTTATTGACTTTTTCTGACATCGGCTGAGACAAGAAAGAGTCCCCAACGGGGTACTTAGCTTTTTAGAAGTCTTCGAAGTAGTATTCGGTAGTAGTAATCTCTGGATCTGACCGACCGGCACTTGTGAACAGCTTCTGCTTCGGGCGCCGCGCGGCAAGAAAGACTGAGGAAAATGGCGTCGGCTGATGCCTTTATACCCGAAGACCAGCAGAGATGACGTCGGGTGAAGTGCGACATCAGCCGAAGCCGGACCCAGACTTTGGAATCCGGCCGACCGAAGGGCTGCCTGACGACAGGACAACCCATTTGTTATGACTGCAGATGCATCCTTGAAGGACATCATTCCCGAGTACAGTGGAACCAAACGTCACCCTGTCCTTGGAGCTTTTGTCTAGTTTATAGTGGGCGATAAAAGTATGTGGTTTTGCCCAAGTTGCCGCTGCACAAATGGTATCTAAAGGCAAATGAGCGGTATGGGCTGAAGAGGTAGCGATCGCCCTTGTAGAATGAGCTCTGGGTTTGAAAGGGAGTTGATGTTTCAATTCAGCATATACAAAATTTATGCAATCTGAGTGCCATTTGGATAAGGTAATCTTCGTTACTGCCTGTCCTTTCCTTTGGTCAGCATATGAGACAAACAGTTGGTCTGACTTTCTGTATTCTTTTGTCCTATGTAAGTAATATCTCAGTTGCCTGTGAACGTCCAATTTGTGCAATGTGTATTCTAACTTATTGGAATGGTTTTTGAAGAAGGTAGGTAGTTCGATAGACTGATTGATGTTTTGAATCGAACAAACCTTCGGAAGGAAGGACGGATTGGTGCACAAGGTTACTCTATCTGGATGAAAAATCATGTACGGGGGTCGGATAGATAGAGCCTGCAACTCTGAAACTCTCCTGGTGGAAGTGATGGCAACCAGAAAAAGTGTTTTCCACGAAAGAAATTTTAACGGAGTTGTGGCTGCTGGTTCAAATGGGGGCAACATGAGTTGTGACAGCATGAGATTAAGATTCCAAGGGGCTACTGGATTACGAAAGGAGGGGGGAGGTGAAAGGTACCTTTCAAGAAGGCTTTACAAAGCCTGTGGGACATGAGAGAACTATCTTCGCGGCCAATATGAAAATTGGATATAGCCGCCAGTTGAACCCTTATCGTGGACGTTGATGCACCTTCTTGAAAAAGTGTGGTAAGAAAATATAGTATCTTGTGTACTGGAGCCCCAAATGGATCTAGACCTTGTTTGGAGGCCCAGTGCGCAAAACCATTCCATTTGCTGTTGTACAATTTCCTTGTAGATGGTTTGTGAGAAGATACAATAATTTGTTGTACTGCAGGGGATAGTAACTCCGACCTGGCTAAGATGGGAAGCGGAGCAGCCAAGCTGTCAGTTTGAGGGACTTGAGGAAGGTGTGAGGAACTCCCGACGAATGTGTCAACAGGTCTGGCTCCGGGTCCAGCATCCATGGTTCCTCCACTTGATGAGATTGAAGGAAGGGAAACCAGATTTGTTGAGGCCAGAATGGGGCTATCAGTATTATGGTCCTGTCCAGACGTGTGGCTTTCTGCAAGAACCTAGGAATTAGTGGAACAGGAGGAAAAGCGTAAAGGAGACCCGGGGGCCAATCGTGTACCAGTGCGTCCCTGGGGACACCCCCAGGAGGGGGTAACAGGGCAAAGTAGCTTCTGCATTTGGCATTCAATGGGGATGCAAACAGGTCGCAGCAAGGCTGGCCCCATCTGCAGAAGATCTCTTCCGCCACTCGAGGTTTGAGGGATCACTCATGAGGGAACAGGATGGCTCTGCTCAGCCTGTCCGCGATTACGTTGGAAGTCCCCGGGATGTGCGTTGCTATCAGAAAGCGTCCAGTGGACTTTGCCCATTGCCAAATTCTGAGGGCCTCTCTGCATAACGGGTAAGATCTGGTTCCCCCTTGCTTGTTTATGTACCAGACCACTGACATGTTGTCTGTCTGAACTGTCACTGTTCCCTGAGGTAAGGACTTGTGAAAGTGTTGCAACGCTAGAAACACTGCCCTCAGCTCTAGAACATTGATGTGCAGGTTGTACTCCAAGTTGGACCATTGACCTTGGACTTTGTCCCTGAAAAAATCCCCCCCACCCTATCAGGGAAGCGTCCGTGGTTAGAGTTGCTACCGGACTGGGTAACACAAACGGTCGTCCTAGTGTTAGATCTTGACTGTGTATCCACCACAAGAGTTCCTTCTTGCAAAAATTCGTGATCAAGACTTCGTGAGATAGTGGAAGTTGTCGATACGACCACTGGGCGAATAGCATCCATTGAAGAATCCTCATATGCATCCTGCCTAAGGGAACTACAATAAGGGAGGCTGCCATCAAGCCTAGTACTCTTAATATTTGTCGTGCAGGGACTCTCTTGCTCTGGAGAAGGACCGAAATTTGATGTCTGAGGTCTGACACTCGGTGGGGGGAAAGTAACTCGAGCCAGGGAGGTGTCTAGCTGTGCTCCTATAAATAAGATACGCTGTGACGGCGATAAGACAGACTTTCCAAAATTCACCGTTATGCCTAGCGAGGAGCAGAGACTGATGGTGTAATCCCTGGCTTGTAGAAGACGATACTCGGGGGGGTGGCGGATAGGAGCCAGTCGTCTAGATAAGGAAACACCCGGAATCCCCTTCGTCTCAAGTGAGACGCTACTACTGCCATGCATTTGGTGAACACCCTGGGGACTGAGGTGAGACCAAAGGGCAGAGCGCGAAACTGGAAATGACTGGCTCCCAGCCGGAAGTGCAGATGATCTCTGGACACCCTGGCCATCTTGATATGGTAGTACGCGTCTTTGAGATCTATAGAGCACATCCAGTCGCCTTCTGCAGAAAGGGAAGGATTGACTGTAGTGTGACCATCCGGAACTTTTCCTTTTTCACGAAGGCATTTAATTTGCTGAGGTCCAAAATTGGCCTCCAGTCCCCTGTTTTCTTTGGAACTAAAAAGAACCTTGAGTAAGTTCCGGATCCTATTTGGTCCGCCGGGACTGGTTGGATGACTCTGTTTTCGAGCAACCTTCCTATCTCTACGGTTGCCTGGTCTCGCAGACTGGGTGGAACGTCTGGGAGCTTTTTGGAGTTGGGTGGCATTCTGATGAACGGAATGTTGTAGCCTCTGGTAACTATGCTTTTTACCAAGGAATCTGATGTAAGATTTAGCCAGGCCTCTGGGTATAAAGCCAAGCAATCCCCGACTGCCTCCAGAGTAGGACAGTCGGGCCCCTGCACTCAGGAGTGCTGGAAGGGCTTCCCAGAGAAAGTCTCTGTCGCCCTGATTTTGTGGACCCCCTCTGCCGGCTGGGCGGCATCTTCCGTTTCTTCCCCCTCCTCTGCCTCTGGAGGGGGCCTCACTTTGGGTGGGCTGAAAGGATCCTTGAGTCTTTCGAAACCACATTTTTCCGCCTCGTTGCCCTTTAGGGTAGGGTCTAGATGGGATGGAAAAACGGACCCCTACGGCAGACAGGGTCTTCCCTTCTTGTTCACACCTCGTGAGAGTCTCCTTTACTTTGGGCCCAAACAAGGAGGCACCATCAAAGGGGGCGTTGGCAAAGGAAGACTTGGCTTCCGCAAAGGAGCACAAGCGCAACCAGGATTGCCTCCTTAGGGCGATCGCTGAAGCTGCCGCTCTACTCGACCCTTCGGCTGCATATGAAATCAGCCTCATGGACGAGTTCACTATGGAGTTTAGGGTGTTAAGTTGCGCTGTCACTTTCTCGGCGACAGCAGCATCTGTGTTTCCCTGGAGAGCATCTCCCAGTTCCTTAATGAGATCTCTCTGTAAATGCGTGAAATGCTTGAGCGATCGGATGGAAAAAGTCGCCGAACTAAATATGCGCTTCCCATATCTGTCCATCGTCCTAGAATCCTTATTAGGAGGATGGACAGAGGAAGATGATTCAGACATCTCCTTCGTAGTGGCCGCCGCCACCACCATAGTATCCACGGGAACCCCTTTTGTAAGATAAGATTTGTCCTGGGGGGGTCGTCATGTATTTATTTGGCTTGCAAGGGACTGGTTCCACTGTATAGGGCGTTTCCCAAGCCCTCCGGGCTATTAGATCCATGAGATCGTCAAATGGCGGAGTCACCCAGGAGGTAGAAGGTTGAGTCCCAAATGCCTTCAGCAAGACCGATTCATCCACAGAAGGGGTAAAGGTTTGCCAGTCTCCCCTTTGTTTCAGGATTTCCAAAATGTCTGCAAACGAGACATCCTCAGGAGGGGGACCGTGGGGACCCTTCTGTTTCATCTAAATCGGTGTCAGATGTGAGAGATTACTGGGGGGAATCTATGTGCCTCCTCTTGCACAATCGTTTCCTCGGAACATCCTCAGCGGGAGCTTCTGGGGATGCATCTGAGGAACCAGAGTCGTCCTGTGGGGACTTCTGAGGCATTGGGTCTCGACGCTTGGTAGGGGCCGAAGGCACAGAAGCAGAACGCGGACCTTTTGGGGAAGGAGAAGAAGATACTGATGATGTATGTGTCTGATCAGACAAGACCTTCCTCATGATGTCAAAGGCACCGGTGCCCCGACCCGATCCGAAGAAGGTGGTAGTTTCTCCGGAATCAGAACCATGGGCTCCGACACCGAGGACGGATCCGAACTGATCTCAGCCGAGGCACTGAGGGGAAGAGTCTGAACCGATATCTCGGTTCGACTGTCCCCCCCCCCCCCCCTCGGAACCTAGGAAAGATCTTCAGCTCCGAGACTCTCCGGCTGGTTCCGAAGGAGTCTAGGTCAACGGAGCCAATAGCGCTACTGGAGGCCTCTGCACCGAGGGCTCTACAATCATCGGTTCTTAGATTCCTAGCTCCGATGACTCGACGGGTCTCGGAGGAGGAAGTGTTGAGGGAACAGGAATAGTTGAGTTTTGAAACCAGCTGGGATGAAACCTCGATTAGTTTGGACAGAGCCGAGTTCTCCATAAGCTTCTGTACCACTCGGTCCACATCAGAGTCAGAAAGCGGCCTCGAAGAACGGGTCAAAGGGATCGAAGCCGTCACCGAGTGAAGGATAGAAGGCGGTGGTACCTCTGACACCGGCTCCAAGACCTGAATCTCAGTCAGAGATAAACGCTAGACACCTGGCACCGAGGTCGTAGGAGCCGGCGTCCGAATCTGAAAAGAGGTGCTCTGAGCCGATGACTTGGGCTCCGACACTCTTGAAGACTTCGACCCCTTCGAAGACTTGGATACCTGTTCAGCCTTGTCCAGGGCCTCTTGAAAATCGGGTTTAAGCAACCCTCTGTCAACCAACTTCCTGCGTCTTTCCAGCATGACCCTCCCACTAAAGGAATGACAAATGGAGCAGTCTTCCTGCAAGTGGAGAGGGCCAAGACAGTAGACGCAGGATGAGTGGTGGTCAGTAATGGACATCTTCTGTCCCCACTGACACCTTTTAATGCCTGATTTGGCTCTCTGACATTTTGAAAATATATATATAAAAAATTAAACTAACTAATCTAGTCTAAATACAGTCACAAATAACACCCCTATACTAAATTACTTATTTTAAACACTAAGAAATAACTATAAGTCTATAAAAAGAAATATATATAAAGAATATAGAAAAAATATACTGGCCCGAGCCTCTCAAATGCAATCTGCTGCTAGCGGCAAACTAGATCTGAGGGTTAGCGCCTGAGGATCATGGGATGTTACTGTGCCTCGAGCTTTCTCGAAGATGTGGGGCTAGTGATGCGGCCGACTCAGAGCCGAGGATCGGCTCCAAACCCGTGTGTAAGAACAAACGGCGAGATTGAACAATTTCACATGGAAGGATATGTCCTGAGGGAAACCCTATCTGCATGGAAGACAATGAAGAGTTCCACTGCCATGAGGGCCTGTAATTCAGACACTCTTCTTGCTGAAGTGATGGCTAGAAGAAAGGCTGCTTTCCAAGAAAGGAATTTCAACTCTGCTGCTGCAGCTGGCTCAAGGGGGGGGGGAGCTTTTCCAATACAAAGTTAAGGTCCCAGGCTGGAGTGTGGGCTCTCCTGAGGGGTCTTAAATTTTTGGTCCCTCTAAGGAATTGCTTTACCAGGGGTTGAGAGAAGAGGGGTGGCTCAGTATTATAATGTGCTGAAATGGCAGAGGCATGAATTTTAATTGAAGAGAAGGATAGGCCCTTGTGGAGCATTTCTGTTAAATACAGAATAATAAAAATGTCAAAGTGGCAACGTGGTGGTCAAAAGAGAGGTTGCTGTCAACCTGTGTTCCCAGATCTCTTTTAATGCCTTCTGTGTTCAGTGGACTACCATCAATGTGGTAATTCAAGGGAACCGGGTTTTTCTCAAAGGGGATGAAAACACATTTTTTGGCATGGAGCTTAAGGCCATGGTTCTGACACCAGTTGTTGGTCCCACTGAGATCTTTCTGTAGGATGTCAACATCACTTGGGGAGTTAATAGCTCCCAACTTGCAATCATCTGCGAACTCTGTCAGCCCTTTGTGTGTAGATCCCAAACAGGAGAGGACCCAGGATCAAACCCTGTGAGACTTCACTCGTGACTATTCGGCAGTCTGACTTGAGTCAGCTACTTTCACACTGTGGGTTCTATCTGTGAGCCAGTTTGCAACCCATCTAGTGATATAGGGGTTGATGCCTAGATTAGTAAGTTTTTCTACGATTCCCGAGTGGGGAATGGCATCAAAGGCCTTGGCCAGATCAAGGTAGGCTGTATGAACCACCTTACCCTTTATCCACAGCTCTGGTGACTACTCGAAAGAAGTTGACCAAGTTGAGCAGGCATGACCTACACTTCACAAAACCAAACTGTGTAGGATCCAGAGTTTGGAAATTCCCTATATCCTTGTTTAAGTCTATGATGATAGGGCCGCGGTGGTGCAGCAGTTAACATTGTCACCTCACAGTAGCAGGTTCTCTGGTTTGATTTTCTGCTCGAGCACCTTCTGTGTGGAGTCTGCATGTCCTCCCCGTGGTCAAGTGACGTTTAAAAGACATGCAGGTGGTGTGTGCATGAATGGGTGTGCCTTCTTTGAAGGTTGGGCGTCGGGCTGGCACCTTGGCATTGTAAAAATCCACTGCCAATCATTAGCGATCGGAGTTCAGCTGTGGCGACCCCTAACCAGGAAAAGCCAAAAGACATTAGTATTAGGTCCATGATGATGCGTTCCATAGCTCTGCATATCAGACTTTTCAGGCTAATGGGGTGATAGTTCCCGGGGTCTGCAGTCGCTCCTCTTGTGGAGAGGGATGACTGTAGCAGTGCGCCATTCGGTAGGGACAAAGCCTGAGGTGAGGCTGTGATTGAACAGGGCACACAGGTGAGGTGCCAGTTCACTCTGTAGTTCATGTACAGCACAGCTGGGGATACAGTCAGGTCTCACAGAAGCTGTATTCCTGGCCTTGGACAGTGCTGTTTTAACCTGTGCAGCAGTAATACTGGGGGTGCCTGGCAATCTACTGGTTTTATGATTGGTCCTTTGGGGAGGTGGGAGGTAAAGTTAGCACTGAATCTGTCCGGCAGTATATCTGCAATATCTGTTGGCTCGGTAAAGGAGATACCATTGTACAGTAGCTCAGAGCAAATCTGGGTATTGCCATGGAGATTCTTTACATAACATTAGAAGGCCTTGTGGTTGTCTTTACTATATGCTGCAATTCTGTTTTCAAAGCTAGCGTCAGAGGATTTGACGAGGAAACTCAACCTTTTGTTGAGGGTAAGGGAGTTTTTCCAGTCTTGGGACTTCCACCTTATTCCGCATCAGTTTCCTCCTCCTGTTGTAGAGTTTGTTTATGGCAGGGGACCACCAGATTGGCTTCCTTTTTTTTGAGGAGAGAGTGTTAGTTCAGTTGGGTATGGTGAGATCCATGCATTAGTGTACGTGTTCGTACAGTGCATTGGTGTAGGATTTGGCAGTCATGCAACTAATCTCCATTTCATAGGTTCATAGATAGATTCATAGACTAATACTAAGCTAACTGCCCTTGTGAGCCATTTTAAGCCTAGCCAATTATCCCTTGAGAGACTCAAACCCTGCACCTTGTGTTTGTAAGGCAAACACCTTGACCATTAGGCCACCTTCCCAACCATGAAGCTGTGAAGTTAGTCACTTCTGTTTTTAGGAGCCCAAAGTTAGCTTTGGAAAAGTTTTTCATGATGGTTACCTTTGTTGGGGGGGGGGTAGGGATGTGGATTTCCAATGTGATTAGCTTGTGATCAGATCTAACCAAGAAGGAGTTAACTATTAGTGAAGAGCAACAGTCACCCATGTTGGTACTGACCAGGTCAAGGATGTTTCTACCTCTAGTGACAAGCTGGTCCAGGGCACTGGAATTAATGAATTCCAGAAAACGTTGGGCAAGTGTACTGGTACACGAGTTATTTTTTCCAGTTAATAGAGGGGTAGTTGAAGTCGCCCAGTATAAAAGAGTGTTAGGTTGGATCCTAACATTCTACAGGGTGCTTAGGAATGTGGAGTGTGAATCTTGGGACATGGTTGGGGACCTACAGCAGGCAATGGCCTGAACTGCTGTCTTAACCAATGATAGCTGCACCTGAAGTATCTCAGATGCGTTATGTTGGGCTACCAGTCTGGAGGTGTGCGCATCCTTTATGAATATGGAAACACCACCGCCTTTGGAGGTTCGGTCCAAGTTCTGGGGCCGAAAGGTGGGGAATGAGTTGCAGTCTGGTAGTGCAGGGGTGCTTTCTGCTGCCTTGAACCAGGTCTCTGTTACAGCACAAATATCAATGTTCTCCATTTTAAGGAGTACTTCGAGCGAGTGCATTTTGAGACTTAGACTTCTAGTGTTGAGCAGCATGACCATCAAATTGCATTTGTTTGTAGCTGTTATGGTGGTAATTTGGTCTTTGGAACACCGCCTAAGGCACTATAGGGGTGGCAAGAGCATTACCAGTATCCAGAAGCCCAGGGGTGACAGATGCAGGTCATCTCTGGCAAAGCATAGAGGTCTGTCAATCATGTCATCCCAGGGAGACAGATACTGGATCCCCTTATAGAATGACACCAGAAACTTAGCCAATTGTTGAAATCAATAATTTTCTGCTTGTACTGTGGTATAATTCTGGGTGATGGTAGGTTGCTGCTCAGGGCTAGAGTCATACTCGCCTAGGCTACATAATCAGAGAACTCCTCCAGGTCACTTTTCATGTAGCCAGGGAGGTACATCTCAGGTCATTCACACCCACATGCACAATGACACAGTCATATTTGTACCTGTTGAGAGACCTGAGTGCGTGCGTTATGTGGTAGATCCTGGCGCCTGACAGGCAGTTGACTGTTGCTTTCTCCTTATTCAACCTAGTGAGTGGGACATCAGTGTGCCTCACTATCGAGTCGCCTAGGACTATTGTGTTGGGCATGCCGTTTTGCCTCAGGGCCTTTGGTTGAGTGGCACACTGTTTAGGAGAGTTGTGTGTCTCGTGATAAGTGTTGTGTTTTGGTGGTTAAATGCATTTCTGCCTTGGAGGTATCTGCTGTTTGGTTAGATTTTTATTGACAGCCTCCGCGAAGGTGGGTGTGTGGTTTATGTTTTTATGGGAAGGCAATGCTGGTGTGTGTTCTGGAGGGCTGTGTTCCATGTGGTGTGGTGCAAGTGTTGACCTTCTCCTCTTGACCAGCTATTCCAGTCTTGGCTGGAGAGTGCGTGGCTTCCAATTTGGATATTCAAGTGCATCTCTCACAAATCTGAGTGTTTGGGGGGGGGGGTTGTCCATGTACATGAGGCAGTTGCTACATTGCCTCAGGATGCCCAAGTTCATCAGGTTAATAGGAGAAAGCACAGGGAATTGACCTATAGACATGCCTGGAGGGGTGGGCATTAATAAGTACTGGAGCAGTTTCCTTGTAGAACATTTAGTGCTGGTAGCACTTTTGTGTACTACAATAATTGCTACAAGAAGTCTGGTAAAGTGCTAAACTAACAAGCTAGTAAAAATGCAGGAGAGGAGAGAACTAGCAGATCTAAGGGAAAAATTGAAGAGCAGACTTTGGCATTGCTCGGAAGCTTACGGAAAGTCCTGGATACAGCAAATCTGTACCTGGACTAGACTAGTTACAGGAAAGATGGGAAACAAGCGCAAATTCAGTCTTTTGAACCAGAAAGTTGAAAGAGATGGAAAACTACCCAAACGGCCAATAAACTAAAATTTCTGGGCCAGAAACCACTCCTGTTGTGGTAGATAGGCTACCTAGTACTTATCACTCCCACTGAAAAGCTAGAAGGCTTCCCCTTCAACACAGAAAGGCTTTGGAGACACAGAAGCTTACAGAGTCCTGGATACAGCTAATCTGTATCATGACTAGACTAGTTACAGGAAAGGCAGGAAACAAGGTTAGATTTTTTTTTTAATACAGAAAAGCAGCTAAAACAGCAGTAAATACAATTCAAATGCAGCGCAACCTAGAACACGAGTGTGCAGCAATATTACAACAAATACAGTTTAAATAAATGCAATTAAATTAACAAATGACTAAACACAAGTGCAGAAGGCAGTAAATTAGAAGGCTACTAACAAGCAGTAATAAGTGCAGAGTAAGAGCAGCTGAACAGATAACAGCACACAGAACAGCAACCTAAGACAGTTACAGTAAGAACAGCTGAATAAAGAATTTTATATATATGTGTATATATATATATATATATATATATATATATATATATATATACACACACACACACACACACACACACACACACATATATATATATATATATATTATTTTTTTTTTTTTTCAAAAAAGACTCACCACATCAAGTTCCGAAAGGCTCCTGGTTGATCTAGTGGATATTCCAGAGTGGGAGTCGGGCCGCTCTAGGAAGGGGCTGGACTGCTGTCCTAGAAAACAATCCACCTTTGGAGAATATCGGGTCCGAGACTCCAACGGCACTGAAGTCTTGGTGGAGACGAGTAAGAGGAGCCAGTTTTTCTGGGCTAGAAAAAAGTTGTAGACAGTGCCATGGTCTATGCCAAAGCCAAATCACTGGACAGCATTAGGGGAAAATTTGGAGTTGCCATGTCGATGCCATAGTGCTCGATGCCGAAATGATGATCATTGCCGATGGCACGACTTCAGTAGACGCTACCATGGAAGGTGTTGCAGAGGTAATTTTTGGTGCAGTAGTCACTTTTAAATGTTTAGACTTGGGTTCCTCTAATTTTTCACTGGGTGTAGATAGAACCAAGTGCAATCTCTTTTTATGGGATTTGCTTGAAGGGGAGGTGAACCCTCCAGCGCAGAGATAGCCTCTGAAAAACGCATTTTAAGAAGGCCTCTCAAAATAAGTTTGTTACATCTCTCATTAAAGGTTCTAGAACTAAACCCGTGACAAATATCACAGGGAGGCTGAACAGTTAAACAATGTACATTAAAACAATAAACACAAGGTGTGGGAGAATCTGAATTCAGCATCTTATGGCCGCACTAGTCACATTGTTTGAAACCAAACGCTCCCTTTTTTTCTGACATGGCTACAGAGATGTACAACAAAGAAAGTTTTTTTTTTTTTTTTTTTTTTTTTAAAGGACATAGAAAGGAAGGGGAGGGGAGGGAATACCAACAATGATATTAGAGAAAATTACAAGGGTAAGGGAGAAGAGATACCAACAATGGTATATGAAGAAATACCTCAAAAAGGATAACAAAACAGCATTAGATGATGTAAAAAAGGTTTTCAAGAGAAAAAAAAAGTAAAACTAGCGATTAAATTGAAAAGTGAAAAAGTTTCTCCAAAATACTTAGAAAAATGTCTTTACCTAGGCTTAGTCGAGAGCTGATTTGACACAGCTTTTCGGCAATCAGGCAAACGAGATCTGAGGTAGCTGGGAGAAGGCCACTATGGGTAAAGATTAGCTCGAGAGTTTTTGGCTGGCGTGAGCTTGGTATAAAGCCAACTCAGTTCCGAAGATGGAAAGTATAGTTGTGTACACTTACCATAAATGTAGATGTTAGAGTGTATTCACTGTTGCAGTCATCACACTTGGGGTTATCTGCCTACAGGTACCCCTCAGTCGGCCCGAATACCAGAGTCTTGTGATTTCCGTGTCGGATGCTGTCGCCTCTTCCATAATGTCAGGTCGTCAGAGGTATAAAACATGCAGCTGATGCCATTACATCAGTTTTTCTTGCCCCAGTTGTCAGCAGCCCCCAAAATAGGAAGCAAATTACCTGGTGTGGATCACCTCCAGTAAAAAGTAAATACCACTGCCATACGATATGGTCAAAAAAAAAAAAAAAAGAGGATAGGTAGAAGGTATAGAAAACTCAAGGGGGCTGCAGGGAGGGTAACCAGGACTGCAACAGTGAACACACTCTGTATATTTATGGTAAGTGTACACAACTATACTATGTTCTTCGTGTTTCACTGTTGCAGTCATCACACCTGGGTTGATTCCTAAAGCTGAGGAAGGGTAGTGGCAGTCAAGAAGTATTAGGGCTGGCTAGCAGGCCTTGTAAGACTGCTGTAGCAAATCCAGCTCTGGATTTAGAAAAGATGGATAAGAGGTAATGCTTGGTGAAGGTGTGTACTGAACTCCAGGTTGCAGCTTCCAGGACGTCCCTGGTAGGGACTCTTCTGAGAAATGCTGTAGAGGTTGAGGTAGCCCTAGTAGAATGGGTTCTAATCCCCTGTGGGCTAGGTTTTCCATGGTGCTTGTAGCAGAAATTAATGCAGTGTGCTACCCATTTGGAGATGGTTTGCTTTGAAATGGCCTTGCCCTCTGCCCCTGTAGCAAAGGTGACTAGCAGCTGGTCAGATTTTCTGAATGGTCTTGCTGAAGTGATGGCTAAAAGTAAGGCTGTTTTCCAAGAGAGGAATTTTAAATCTGCTGTAGCAGCAGGCTCAAAAAGGGGAAGCTTGAGCATCTCTAGTACAAAGTTATGGTCCCAGGCAGGAGTCTGAGCTCTCCTCAGGGGTCTTAAATTGTTAGCTCCTCTCAGGAACTGTTTGACCAGAGAATGAGAGAAGAGGGTTGACACAGTATTGTAATGAGCTGAGATGGCAGAGGCATGAATCTTAATGGATGAGAAGGATAGGCCTTTGTGGAGCAGCTCTGCTAGATGATCTAGGATTTGAGGTAAGGTGGGCACGGCTGTGTCCTTTCCCTGAGACTAGCTCCAAAAACATTATCTTTTCCACTTTTCTGAATAGAATTTCCTGGTACTAGGCCTCCTGGCCTCAAGGATGACATCCAGCACCTGTTTGCTGAGGGTTGCTGGTGATGTATTCAGGGAATAAGCCATGCTGCTAGGTTCAGGGTTTGCAGCTGAGGATGCAAAATCTGGCCCTCCTGCTTGGACAACAGAGAGGGGGGAGGTCTGATGCAGGTGCTAGGGTGGCACTGTTGTCAGACTGCGTAAAAGTGGGTACCAGTGCTGGTGTGGCCAGTCTGGTGCAATAAGGATTGTCCTTGGCCTGTCCTGTATGATCTTGAGTAGTACTTTCGAGAGGAATGGCAGAGGGGGAAAGGCGTAGGTTGAGAGGTTTTCCCATGTAAAGGAAAAGGCATCCACTTTCCATGCTTGGCTGTGGGTAGTTCTGGTGCAAAATTTGCTAAATTGATGATTCTGAGGGGAAGCAAAGAGGTCAAGCTCTGGTGTCCCCCACTTGTGGATTAGAAGCTTGAATGAATTGGGTTCCAGTTTCCACTTGTGCGGGTCCATTAGATTTCTGGTTAAGTAGTCTGCCAGTGAATTTTGCTTGCATGGCAGGAATTGAGCTTGCAGGTGCACTTGGTTGCTCAAGGCTGTGTTCCACAGAGCCAAGGCTAACCTGCAGAGTGGGTAGGAATAAGTTCCCCCCTGCTTGTTTATGTACCACATGACTGTGGTGCTGTCTGTCTTTATCAAGAGTTGTCCTGGAAGGATGAGGTGTTTGAAGGCTGTCAGTGCATTCTGTACAGCTAACATTTCTTTTTGATTGACATGCAGGTGCATTTGTCCTGGGCTCCATTTGCCTTGAATGCATTTGCCTGCCATGTGAGCCCCCCATGCATAGTCTGATGCATCTGTTGTCAGGGTGTGGTCGGGGGGTTGAATGAAAGCGAGTCCCTTGTTGTGGTTGCAGGCCTCTGCCCACCAAAGGAACTCTGTCCTTAGAAAATGAATGATCGGAATCATGGTTTCCAGGTCCTGAGAATGTTGACACCAAAGACTTTTTAAGCACCATTGAAGTTTCCTCATATGCAGTCTTGCATATAGAATTAGGAGAATGCATGAGGCCATGAACCCTGAGGCTTACAGTATTTTTCTTGCAGATAGTTTGAAGTAATTTGTCAAATAAACCTGCTTTTCTGGAGTGAGAAATGCCATCTGGGAAGTTGTGTTCAAGCTTGCTCCCAGGAATACAATTTCTTGGCTGAGTACCAGATGTGATTTCTTTTTGTTGATGGTATACCCCAGAGAGGTTAGGACTCTCTTTACAAATGTTAGGTGCTGAAGTAGCAATTCCTGACTATCCACCTGAATCAGGCAATCGTCCAAGTATGGGTAAATTTGAATGTTTCTCTGCCTGCAGTATGCAATGGCTGGAGCCAATCACTTTTTGAATACTCTAGGCACAGTAGATAAGTCAAAGGGAAGTACAGAGAACTGATCGTGCATAGAGCCTGCCCTGAAACATAGATATTTCCTGCAAGATTCCCTTATGGGGATGTGCAGATAAGCTTCTTTTAGGTCTAGGGTGACCAGCCAGGAGTCCTTGGCTAGCATAGGCAGCAGCTGTTGGAGTGTAAGCATTTTGAACTTTGGCACCACCAAGAAGGTGTTGAGAAAAGAGCTTTCTTTTCTGGGCACCAGAAACAGTCTGGAGTAGAAACCCTGTCCCCTTTGCTCTGTTGGAACAGGTTGAATAGTCCTGATACTGAGAAGAGAAAGTACTTGCTTTTGGGCCTCTGCCCACTGGTTTGGGAGAAGGTCTGGCAATCCGCATGGGGTTGGCAGTGAATGTAAGAAGAACCTGTATGCCTGGGATACAATGTTTAAGACCCAACGGTCCTGGGTAACACATTCCCAGTTTTTTGCATGCAGGCGAGTTTTCCTCCTAGGGGTGCAAGTACTTGGGCATGGCTGGGAAGGATGACAGACAAGTCATTGCGAACTTTTTCCATAAGAGGGTGGCTTACCACTCCCTGTTTTTGAGGTGGGAGCACTCCATTGTTTAGATCTGTGCATACCCTGAGACTGTAGTCTTTGTGATCTGTTGTCCCTGAGTTTGGACTGAGAAGGACTGGGAGGGACTGGAAAGGACCAGTTTTTCGAAGGCCAATGCCTACTGAATCTAGGTGGTTGTATCTGTAAGAAATCTTTAACATTTTGCGTAGATTTGGCTTTTTCTTCCATCTTTTTAAGAACAACTTCTGGTTTTGTGCCAAACAAACATTCTTGATTTAATGGAGAATCTAGTAATTTTGCTTTGACATGATCTGGCAAGATTTGTTCCTTCAGCCAAGCATGCCTTCTCAGAACAGAGCCAGTGACAGCAGCCCTGCAAGATGCTTCTAAGGCATTAAAACCACACTGCAAAGTAGGTTTACCAACTTGGTTTGCAGAATGCATTAACTCGTCAATCTTTATTTTCTGCACAATCAGGAATAAACAATATTTTTTGTTTGATTAGTTTCATAATATGCTGCTGGTACTTCAACATGTAAAACTAGCAATTAAAAGCCTTGATGGCAAGAGTTGCAGATGTACACACCTTCTTACCCAATCTGTCTAAAGCCCTAGAATCCCTGTCCGAAGGGGTAAGGTTTTTGGCTGTAGCAGCCTTAATACCTTTAGGTCCCTGGGAAATGGTCTCTGAATCCACAGTAGGATTTTTATAGAGAAATTTGTGAGAGTCCGGTAGTCTGTAGTACCTGTCAGGCTTTCTAGGAGCTGGAGGTAGAGTATCAGGGGTAAGACTAGATTCCATGAAGACATCCTCTACAACAGCCAGGACAAGGGGAACAGCTAGAGACAGTACAGTTGTCTACACTTAACATAAATGTAGATGTCAGAGTGTTATTCACTGTTGCAGTCATTACATTTGGGTGCTCTGCTTGCAGGTTGCCCTCAGTTAGCCTGATTAACAAAGTCTTAGGTTGTGTCGGTTGCTGTCCCTTCTTCCATGACATCAGGTCGTCAGGAGTATAAAAAGTACAGTTTTGTACCTACCATAAATGTAGATGTCCGAGAGGTATGCATCTGCAGTCCTAACAAATGGGTTGTCCTGCCTCAGGCAGCCCTTCAGTTGGCCGGATTCCAAAGTCTGGGTCTGGCCTCGGCTGATGTTGCACTTCACCTGACGTCATAGCTGCTGTCAATTGGGTATAAAGGCATCAGCTGACGCCATTTTCCTCAGTGTTTCTTGCCCCAGATGCCAGGTGCCCTCTAGGAAGGCTAAATTTGGATAAATGCAAGTGATTCCAAACAGTAGAGAGCAAATAAAAATAATCAGGTATATACATATATACAAACAAATACACCATAATAGATTCCCCCAGCTAGCTACAAGATGGGCAAATACCCTAGGAGTACCACAGAGGGGAAGGAGGGTGGGTAATCCTGACTGCAGATGCATACCTCTCGGACATCTACATTTATGGTAGGTACAAAACTGTACTATGTCCTTCAAGGATGCATCTGCAGTCCTAACAAATGGGTAGAATACCATAGCCAAACTGGGGGGGGAGGTACTAAGAAGATTATGGTGTAGTTAGGATCCCTTGCAAAACAGCAGTGGCAAAACCTGCTCGGGATCTGGAGTATAAAGGTAGATTATAATGCTTGGCAAATGTATGCACGGAGCTCCAAGTAGCAGCCTCTAAAATGTCTTTGCTAGCCACTCCTCGTAAAAAGCTGTAGTAGTGGCTGTAGCCCTTGTGGAGTGAGGTCTGATGTTTTCTGGAGTTGTCTTTCCATGAAAAGAGTAACAAAATCTAATGCAATTTCCTATCCATTTTGAGATTGTCTGTTTTGAAATTGCTTTTCCTTCCATTCCTGTTGCATATGCTACCAGAAGCTGGTCAGTTTTTCTATTGTTCTTGGTTCTGTCCAGGTAGTAGCGCAATTGCCTGTGCACATCCAAGGTATGCAGTAGTCTTTCCCCCCTATTCTGTGGGTTGGGGAAGAATGTTGGTAGGTGGATTGCTTGGTTTAATGATACCCTGGAGACCACCTTTGGCATAAAAGTAGGATTAGTTCTCATGGACACTCTATCCTGATGGAAGATAAGGAAGGGCTGTACTGCCATTAATGCCTGTAATTCAGAAACCCTTCTTGCTGAAGTGATTGCAAGCAGGAAAGCAGTTTTCCAAGATAAGAACTGTAATTCTGCTGTTGCTGCTGGTTCAAAAGGGGGTAGTGTTAACTTTTCTAACACAAAGTTCAGGTCCCATGTAGGCAAAGGTGGCTTCCTTGGTGGCTTTACATTTTTAATTCCTCTCAGGAACTGCCTGAGTAGAGGATGAGAGAAGACTGGAGGATCCATGTTGTATTTCTGCTGAAATTGCTGATGCATGAATCTTAATGGAGGAGTAAGACAGGCCATTGTGGAAAAGCTCTGCTAAATATTCCAGGATGTTAGCTATGTTTGCCAATGATACATTTTCTCCTTTTGCTGCACTCCAAATGAGGTATCCTTTCCATTTTGCTGAATAAGTTTTCCTTGTTGAGGGTCTGCGAGCCTCCAGGATAATGTCTTTAACCCTTTGAGATAAATCTGGGTTATTTTGTTTCATGTAATGTTCCAAGAAGCTAGCTGCAGTGTTTTCAAGTTTGGATGCAGGATTTTGAAGTTGTTCTGTTAGCAGTAAAGGAACTAGGGGTAGAGGCCATGCGTGTTCCCGAGACATACTCCTCAGTAGCGGGTACCAATGCTGCCTCGGCCAGTCTGGAGCTATCAGGATGATCCTTGGGTGATCTTCTTTGATCTTCAGTAGCACTTTGTGCATCAAAGGAAGAGGTGGGAATGCATATGCTGTCAGGTTTTCCCAACTGAAGGATAGGGAGTCCACCTTCCAAAAAGTGGGAGGTATGTCCTTGTGCAGAATTTTTTCAATTGGTGGTTGTGTGGGGATGCGAACAGGTCTATTTCTGGTAGTCCCCATTTCTTTGTAATGGATTTGAAGATGTCTGGATGCAGCATCCATTCGTGGGCATCCGTGGTAGTTCTGCTTAAGATGTCTGCTAGTATATTTTCTTTTCCTGGCACAAATATGGCCTGGAGCTGTATGTTGAGGTTCAGGGCCACATTCCAGAGGTCCATTGCCATCCGGCATAGAGGATATGAATGTGTGCCTCCCTGTTTGTTGATATACCACATAACTGTGGTGTTGTCCATCCTTATCAGCAAATGACCCTGTTGAAGAAACGGTCTGAATGCCTGAATTGCCTGCTTTACTGCCAGCATCTCTTTTTGATTTATGCGTAGGTTCAGCTGGTCTTGTGTCCATAAGCCTTGTATGCACTTGTCCACCATGTGTGCCCCCCAACCGAGGTCTGAGGCGTCTGTGGTGATAGTCTGGCTTGGGTGAGGGCTGTGAGACAGCAGTCCTTTGTTCAATTGACAGGCCTGAGCCCACCACTGGAATTCTTGCTTCAGGCATGGAATTATTGGAATTTGGGCTTCTAGGCTGTGCTTGTGCTAAGACCATAAATTCCTTAGGTACCATTGTAACTTCCTCATATGTAGTCTGGCATGTGGAATCAATATTATGCAGGATGCCATGTAACCCAGGGCTTGCAGGACTTTCCTTGCTGTAAGCTGGTTCTGCGTTGTTAATGCCATGAAATAGAGTGGTAGTTGCTTTTGCTTTTCTGCTGTTAGGAATGCCATTTGGTTTGATGTGTCCAGTTCTGCACCCAAGAAAGTTATCCTTTGGGATGGAATCAGCCTTGACTTTTATGTTGACTGTGTATCCCAGGGCTTGCAATAGGTGAATAACCTTTCTCAAATCTTTTGTTAATTTGTTTTTGTTGTCCGCTTGTAACAGGCAGTCGTCCAGGTATGGATAAATTTGAATTCCCTGAAGCCTGCAATGAGCAATTACTGATGCCAGGCATTTCGTAAATACTCTGGGCGCAGTAGATGAGCCAAAAGGCAATGCTGAGAATTGATAATGCTCTGATCCTGCAAGAAATCTGAGGTATCTTCTGCAATTTGGTCGTATGGGGACGTGCAGGTATACCTCCTTGAGATCTAGAGTTACCAGCCAAGACTCCTTGCCCAGCATGGGAAGAAGTTGCTGTAGGGTCAGCATCTTGAATTTTGGAACAATGAGATATGTGTTCAGAGCGGACAGGTCGAGAATAGGTCTCCATTGGTTTTCCTTTCTTGGTACCAAGAAAAGTCTGGAATAAAATCCTTGTCCTTGTTCCATAGACGGTACCTTTTCTATAGCTCTCATCCTTAGTAAGTGGTCTATTTGTTCTAGAGCGTTTGTCTTTTGGTTTGGTGGTAGGTTTGGCATTCCTCTCTTCCTTGGTAGAGTATGGAAGTGAAACCTGTAACCTTCGTCTATTGTCTGTAAAATCCATTTGTCTCCTGTAATGTAATGCCAGTTTACTGAAAATAAGGCTAGCTTTCCGCCTAAGGGTGCTTCTAGTTGTTCCCTGGTAGGCGGTATCAGAGCCAAGTCACTGTGATTGTCCTGTGGAAGTGGTAGTGGCTGGATCTGTAACAGTACTTCTCTGGTTGTTAGGCTGCCACTGACATCCCCTGTAGGCACCTCTGGATTGACCTCTGCCTCTTGGGTGCCTATTTCTGCCTCTCTGTGCTCTGGTGGTGTCTGGAAAGGACCAATTCTTAGAAGGCCAATTCCTACTAAACCTCGGAGGCTGGACCTGTAAGAAATCCTTGACTGTTTGGACAGATTTTGCTTTTTCTTCCACCTTCTTTAATACTTGCTGTGCAGGGGAGCCAAACAAACTGTGTTTTTCCATGGGAGCATCTAGGAGCTTTGACTTTACGTGGTCTGGTAAGGATTGCTCTTTTAACCATGCATGCCTTTTGATCACTGTACCAGTCATAGCTGATCTAAAAGGAAGCCTCCAGTGCATCATAGCCGCATTTTAAGGAATGATTACTGACCTGCTGAGTGTTATGTACCAAATCCTGAAGGGACTTACGGTCTAAAGGTTCAGGAGAGGACAGTTTTTTAGTTAGCTGATCTAACAAAAATTCCTGATACTGAATCATGTGGAATTGACAGTTTAAGGCCCTAGCCGAAAGAGTAGCAGAAGTATAAACTTTTTTACCCCATCTCTCTAATGCCCTAGATTCTCTTTCAGAGGGTAGGGGGTTTTTGGCAGAGGCAGCTGCTACAGCTTTGGGGCCCTGTGAAATAGTTTCAGGATCTGCAATAGGAGCCTTATACAAGTGATAATGAGTGTCTGGAACCCTGTAGTATCTGTCGGGCTTAGCAGGGGCCGGGGGAAGAGAGTCAGGGGCAGTACAAGCATCATTAAATGCATCATCCACAACTGTAAGTACTGGAGGAATGGCTAAAGGCCTATGCTGTGGCAAATGTAAAAAAGTCCTAAGCCTTTTCCTAGAATCTGAAAAATCCTGGCCCTGCCATTGAAATTGTTCTCTCATAGCATGCAAAGTTTCCCCAAAAGAAAATTCCTCAGGAGGAGAGGCAGAAGGAATGGAGTCTTCTGCGTCAGAGTCCTCATATGGAGAATAAGGGCCTTCTGGAGGATGTGAGTTTTCTGAATCATCAGAGGAATAATCTGTAGAAACTGGCTCAGGGGGCTCTGCTCTAGGCCTCTTCTCTGGAGGGGGATGAGAGGCCCTGTCAGGGTGAGGTTGGGATCCCCTGATGAAAGAAATGAGATCCTCTGCCAGGCTAAGCATTTGAGTACTAGAGCTAGGCCTGTGTGAGGGGGTTTTAGCAGGCACGGCCTTAGAAGATTTAGCTGCTTTAGTCCTCGAAAAAGCCTTAATTGACATGGATGCATGGGTCCTAGCAGCTCCACGTGCAGGAGTAGATATGTCTAAGGGAATAGTATCTGATAAATCCTGAGAACCTGCAAGAGCAGGTGGAAATTCAGTAGCAGATTCAGCCATGCTGGATGAGGCCTCGGTTGTAGGAGGCATGCTTTCGGCCGAAGAACAGAGGACTCTGTTTCAGCCGAAACAGAGACACTCGCGGTTGGCTTAACCGCAGTTTCGGCCGAAACCGCGGACCGCGAGTGTCGGTCCTTTTCCTTACGCTTTTTAGCTAATTGTGAAGTCGGAGTCTCCGACGGCATGTTGTAAGCAAAAGCGGGCAAAACTCCGCTGCAAACTCCGACCGACGTCTAAGTGTCCGTCGGTTGAAGGAAGCACAGGCTAGACAAGCTGCTACATCGTGGTCTGGGTCTAAGCAAGGAAGGCAGTAAGAGTGGAAATCCTTATGAGGTATTTGTTTCCCACAAGTTAAACAGTTATTCACTTTTTCTGACATCGGCTGAGGCAAGAAAGAGTCCCCAACGGGGTACTTAGCTTTTTAGAAGTCTTCGGTAGTAGTAATCTCTGGTTCTGGCCGACCGGCACTTGCGAACAGCTTCTGCTTCGGGCGCCACGCAGCAAGAAAGACTGAGGAAAATGGCGTCGGCTGATGCCTTTATACCCAATTGACAGCAGCTATGACGTCAGGTGAAGTGCGACATCAGCCGAGGCCAGACCCAGACTTTGGAATCCGGCCGACCGAAGGGCTGCCTGAGGCAGGACAACCCATTTGTTAGGACTGCAGATGCATCCTTGAAGGACATCATGCAGCAGATGCCATTACATCAGTTTGTCTTGCTCCAGATGTCAGGTGCCCCCCTAACGGGGAGCAATTAAACATAAAAACACACAAGTATACCTCCAACAAAAAAGCAAATACACCAAAAAGGCTTTTAAGCATAGTAAAGGAAAGTAGAGGTATAGCCAAAAGAAGTTAGGGGGCAGGAGGGAGGGTAACCACGACTGCAACAGTGAATACACTCTAACATCTACATTTATGGTAAGTGTACACAACTGTACTATGTTCTTCGTGTTTCACTGTTGCACTCATTACATTTGGGTATATTCCCAAAGCTATGGTTGGGAGGAGGAGTTTACATAGCATTAGGGCCAGCTATAAGGTCCTGCAAGACTGCAGTGGCAAAGCCAGCTCTGGATTTAGAGAAAATTGGCAAATGATAATTCTTGGTGAAAGTATGTATACAATTCAGGTAGCAGCTTCTAGGATGTATCTGGTGGGAACACCTCTGAAAAAGGCTGTAGAAGTAGATGCAGCCCTGGTGGAGTGAGGTCTGATCCCCTGGGGGATAGATTTTCCATGGTGCTTATAGCAGAAATGAATGCAATGGCTTATCCATTTAGAAATGGTTTGTTTTGAAATAGCCTTTCCCGCTGTCCCTGCGGCAAATGCTACCAGCAGTTTAGACTTTCTTTGAGGTTTAGTCCTGTCCAAGTAGAATCTAAGTTGTCTGTGCACATCCAAGGAATGCAGAATCCGTTCCCCTTTGTTCTGTGGATTGGGAAAGAAGGTTGGCAAATGAATGGACTGATTAAGAGCCACACTGGATACCACCTTGGGCATGAAGGATGGATTTGTTCAGAGTGACACCCTGTCCACATGAAAGATGATGAAAGGCTCCACTGTCATAAGGGCCTGTAATTCAGATACCCTTTTAGCTGAAGTGATTGCTAAAAGGAAAGCTGTTTTCCAAGAAAGAAATTTTAAGTCTGCAGTAGCAGTTGGCTTGAAAGGAGGTAGAGTGAGTTTCTCCAATACAATGTTAAGGTCCCAGGCTGGGGTTGGAGCTCTCCTGGGTGGTCCCAAATTTTTGGCCCCACTGAGGTGCTGCTTGAGCAGTGGATAAAAGAAGAGGGGAGGTTCTGTGTTAGAATGAGCTGAAATGGCTGAGGCGTGGATTTTAATGGAGGAAAAAAAGACAGGCCCATGTGAAGCATCTCAGTTAAGTATTGTAAAATCTGAGGTAAACTGGGTGCTGCTGTGCTCATCCCTTGAGACCGGTTCCAGGCACAGAATCTTTTCCATGTTTCAGCATAAGATTTTCTAGTACTAGGCCTCCTTGCCTCCAAGATGACATCCATCACAGGTTTGCTGAGGGATGGTAAGGGAGAGTTTAAGTAATTAGACAGGCTGCAAGGTTCAGTGTTGGAAGCTGAGGGTGCAGAATCTGATTCTCCTGCTGAGACAGCAGGGAAGGAGTCTGAGGCAGATGCCATGGAGATAACCGTGACACACCGCGCAGGAGGGGGTATCAGTGCTGGCGCGGCCTGACTGGAGCAATAAAAATCATCCTAGGTTTGTCCTGTTTGACTTTTAGCAGTACTTTGGAGAGCAGAGGCAGTGGGGAAAGGCATAGACTGACAGGTTTTTCCAGCTGAAGGACAGAGCATCCACTTTACAGGCTTGTTTGTGGGGAGTCCTTGTGCAAAATTTGTCCAATTGGTAGTTCTGGGGGGAGGCAAACAGGTCTACATATGGGCTCCCCCATTCGCTTGTCAACATGTTGAAAATCCTTGGTTCCAGTTTCCACTCGTGCGGGTCCATGAGGTTTCTGCTTAGTCCGTCTGGCCAGTGTATTTAATTTTCCTGGCAGGAATTGTGCTTGCAAGTGCACTTGGAAGCTCAATGCTGTGTTCCACAATGCCATGGCTAGTCTGCAGAGGGGGAAGAATGTGTACCCCCCTGCTTATTTACCACATAACCGTGGTGTTGGCAGTCTTTACCATTAGTTGTCCTGGAAAAATGTAGTCCTTGAAGGCCGTCAGAGCATTCTGTACAGCTAACATTTCTTTCTGATTGATATGCAGGTGCATTTGACTTGGGTTCCATTTGCCCTGAATGCACTTCCCTGCCAGGTGAGCCCCCCCCCCCCCCCCATGCATAGTCTGATGCATCTGTTGTTAGGGTTTGGGTGGCAGGGGGAGGTGTGAAAGGTTGTCCCTTGTTTTGGTGGCAGGCCTCTGCCCACAAAATGAACTCTAGGCGTAGGCAAGGTATGACAGGAATCATTGTTTCTAGGCTGTGAGAATGTGGACTCCATAGGCTTTTCAGATACCACTGTAGTTTCCTCATATGCAGTTTTGCATATGGAATTAGAAGAATGCAGAAGGCCATGAACCCCAAGGCTTGCAGTATTTGTCTTGCAGATAAGCAGGGTTTTTGTGGCCACTTGTTTTGAAGTAGGTTGTCAAAAGAATTTGCTTTTCTGGCGTGAGATAAGCCATCTGGAAAGTTGTATTCAAGCTTGCTCCCAGGAATTTATTTTGTTGACAAGGTACCAGTTGTGATTTCTTTTCGTTTATGGTGTACCCCAGGCAAGTTAGAACCCTTTTTACAAACGCTAGATGATTCAAAAGTATGTTCTGGCTTTCTGCCTGAATTAGACAATCGTCCGGGTATGGGTATGGGTATATTAGAATACTTCTTTGCCTGCAAAATGCAGTAACTGGAGCTAAGCACTTTGTGAATACCCTGGGCGCAGTAGATAAGCGAAAGGGCAGTGCAGAGAATTGATAGTGTGTGTAGCCTGCTCTGAAGCGTAGGCATCTTCTGCAAGATTCCCTGATTGGGATGTGCAGGTATGCTTCTTTTAAATTAATTAGTGTTGCCAACCAAGCATCTTTGCCTAGCATAGGAAGTAATTGGTGAAGAGTCAGCATCTTGAATTTTGGAATCTCCAGAAAGGTGTTTAGAGTAGACAGGACCAGGACTGGACACCAAGATTTATCTTTTCTGGGTACCAGGAAAAGTCTGAAGTAGAAATATTGTCCCTTTTCCTCTTCTGGTACCAGTTGAATAGCCCCATACTTGAGAGAACGTACTTGTTTTTGAGGCTCTGCCCACTGATTTGGAGGTAGGTCCGGCAACCCACTTGGCATTGGCAAAATGTGGAAGTGAAATCTGTATCCCTGGGGCACTATATTTAAAACCTATTTGTCCTGGGTAATGAGTTCTCAGTTCTTTGCATGAAGAGCAATCTTTCCCCCCAAAGGGGCAGTCCGAAGATAAGTGCTTGGAAATTTTAAAAGGAAGTCATTGAGACAGTTCACCATAGAGGGGTGTCTTGTTATTCCCAGAACTGGAAGTGGAGGCCCCCCACTGCTTAGTTCAGTTAGTCCCCTGGGACTGAAACCTGGGTTGTTTTGCTGCGTCTGGGTTTGGCTTGAGAAGACCTGGAAGGGGCTGGAAAGGACCAATTCTTAGGACAGTGCCTACTAATCCTAGGAGGATGAACTTGTAAAAAATCTTTAACAGTTTGCATAGACATAGCTTTATCTTCCATCTTTTTAAGAACTTCTTCAGCTTTGTTGCCAAACAGGCAGTCCTGATTTAAAGGAGCATCCAACAATTTAGCTTTAACATGATCAGGCAAAGATTGCTCCTTAAGCCACGCATGTCTTCTAAGCACAGACCCAGTAACAGCAGCCCTGCAAGAGGCCACTAAAGAATCAAAACCACATTGCAAAGTATGTTTTCCAACTTGTTCAGCAGAATGCATTAAATCCTGTAAGTCTTTAATTTTCCACGCAGTCAGGAATCATCATCATTTTCTGTTTAAGCAGTCCAATAATATGTTGCTGATATTTTAACATATGAAATTGGCAGTTTAAATCTCCAATTGCCAAGGTTGCTGAAGTACAAACCTTTCTACCCCATCTATCCAGCGCCCCTGGAGTCTCTATCAGAAGGGGTAGGATTTTTAGCAGTAGAAGCCTTGATGCCCTTGGGCCCCTGTGAAACAGTCTCTGGATCTGCAATAGGATTTTTGAAAAGGAACTTGTGTGACTCTGGGACCCTGTAGTATCTGTCAGGTTTACTGGGAGCAGGAGGCAGAGAATCAGGGCCAAACTGGATTCCGAAAAAGCATCAGCAACAATGTCTAGTACAGGAGGAATAGCCAAAGGCCTATGCTTAGGTAGAAGGAAATCCCTAAGCCTCTTTTTTGAATTAGAAAAGTCCTGGTTTTCCCAGTAAAAATGCTCCCTTAGAGTATGTGAGGTTTCCCCAAAAGAAAAATCCTCAAGAGGGGAAGCAGAGGGAATGGAGTCCTCTGCATCAGAATCCTCATAAGTAGGTAAGGACAAATCCAGGTCATCAGAAGAGTCAAAAAAAACAGAATCCTGATCAGAAGATTCATAATCAAGCTCAGCCCTAGGCCTCTTGGGGGGGGGTTTGGCTACCCCTGATTACAGTTATTAGATCTTCAGCCATTTTTTATCATTTTTTTTTTAGGCATAAAGGCCTGAGCGTCAGTTTTTTAGACATGGATCGAGATTTAAGCCTTAGTAATGAAGGAGACGGCGATTTAATATGCAAGTCCGCAGGTCTGAATACACCCTCAGAAGCTAGTGCCTGCACAGCGGCTCTGGGCCTATCCAAGGTAGAGACATTCGCAGGTTCCATAGTTGAAGTATCTCGCAGCATACTGGACTCCAAATGGGTCTCAGTAGAGGCCTGCGAATCAGAAGTAGCAGGTATCAGGGGCTGCGAAAGCACCTCACTGAGTACTGGCGAACTGGCGACTGGCTTAGAAGAAGCATCGTCGGCAGTTTTGGACCTCGGCGTCCTGTCTTATTCTTTATCTTTGCATTTTTCCGGAATCTCGGTAGTCGGAAGGCTAACCAAAGACATTTCTGGATAATTAAACAGAGAACCGAAATATTTAGAGGCAAATATATACAGACGACGGGCAGTGCGCTGATTAAATACAGCACAAAACAGACAGCAAGGTACGTCGTGGTCAGGGCCTAGGCAAGGAGTACAGTACGAATGAAAATCTTTATGAGGTATTTGCTTTCCACAAGTAATGCAATTATTAACTTTTACTTGACATCGGAAAGGAGCAAGATAAAGTTTCCCCAACGAGGTACTTCGCTTTTAGTTGAAGAAATCGGTTCTGAAACTCAAACGACAATTTCAGGAGTCGGCCAACCAGCACTTGGGAACAGCTTCGGCTTCAGGCACCGCATGGCAAGAAAGAATGATGTAATGGCGTCGGCTGCATGTTTTATGTAATGTAATGACTGCAAGAGTGAAACACGAAGAACATCTGTGCTAAGGCAAGTCTAAAACTTCCAGGAGTCTCTTTTTTGACTGAGGGTAGTCCTGGCACTCCCAGCAGAAATGCTCTCGGAGGGTATGCAAGGTTTCACTGAAAGAAAACTCCTTGGGAGGGGAGGCAGAGGAAATGGAATCCTCCTGCAACTGATTCCTCATAGGTGAATAAGGGTATGTCCTGACAATCAGAGGGGTCAGAGTCATCAAATGCAAGGTCTGTAGAAACAGAAGGAAAATCAATTATTTGTCTTTTAGAGGTGGAAGGCTGGCTTCCCCTAATTAAAGTAATAAGGTCTTCAGCCATTCTAAGCATTTGTTTCTGAGGCATGGGAGCTTGAGAATGCAATTTGGTCGTCGTTTTCCTAGTCATAGTGCGAACTCTGGGCCTGAGGAATTTGGTAGTTTTAGGCAACAACGAAGTAGTTGGTTTAATACGATCAGAAGACCTGAATACACCCTCAGAAGCCGGTGCCTGCACAGCAGCTCTGGAACCATCCAAGGTAGAGACATCTGCAGGTTCCATAGTTGAAGCATCTCACGGCATACTAGACTCTGAATGGGTCTCGGTAGAAGCCTGCAAATCTGTAGAAGCAGGTATCAGGGGCTGTGAAAGCGCCTCACTGAGTACCGGCGGACTGGCGACTAGCTTAATGGAAGCGTCGTCGACAGTTTTGGACCTATGTGGCCTGTGTCTGTCTTTATCCTTGTATTTTTTTTCGGTAGGTCCGTAGTCGGATGGCTTAACGACGCCATTTCGGAAAATGGAGAATGACAGCGAAAGAATTTAGCGATAAAGATAGCCCAACGATGAATAGTTCGGGCGTTGAACAAGGCACAAAACCGACAGAGGGGAACGTTGTGGTCTGGGCCTAAACAGGTGACGCAGTAAGAATGAAAATCTACGAGGTATTTTCTTTCCACAGGCAAGACCATTGTTAACTTTTTCCGACATCGGTTAGAGCAAGAAAAAAGGATCCCCAATGGGGTATTTAGCTTTAGAAGACTTCAGGTTTGAAACTCGAAAAAAGTACAGTTTTGTACCTACCATAAATGTAGATGTTCGAAGATCCACATTGCTGCAGTCCTTACACTTGGGTAGTCCGCTGTCCTCGGTCGGCCCGAATATCAAAGTATAAGGCTGACGTCGGTCAAGGCGCATTAGACTGACATCAGGACGTCAGGGTACAAATGCGCATGACCGATGTCATATCCTCAGTCTTTTCTTGCCCCAGATGTCAGAAGACCCTAAAAGAAAGGTCAAAACCAAAAGACAGCAAACAACCAACCAACCACCCTTGCACTAATAATATGTACAATATATACAATATACACAATATTTACAACCCAACCCACACAACCGCCTCTAACTACAGAGGGAAGGAGGGAGGTATTGGACTGCAGCAATGTGGATCTTGAACATCTACATTTATGGTAGGTACAAAACTGTACTATGTTCTTCATCTCACATTGCTGCAGTCCTTACACTTGGGTAGAATCCCAAAGCAGAGGTAAGGGAGGATGGCAAAACTATAAAGAAGCAGGAGCCGCCAAAATGCCCTGTAAAATAGCAGTGGCAAAACCAGCCCTAGATTTAGAGTAAAGTGGAAGGTGATAATGCTTAGAGAAAGTATGCACTGAACTCCAAGTAGCTGCCTCCAAAATATCTTTAGTTGCCACCCCCCTTAAAAAAGCTGTTGAAGTGGCAGTAGCCCTAGTGGAATGAGGCCTAATCCCAGCTGGAATCTCCTTGCCATGATGGGAATAACAGAAAGCAATGCAAAACCCAATCCACTTAGAAATAGTTTGTTTTGACACAGGCTTGCCCTGAGAACTCAAAGCAAAAGAAACAAATAACTGCTGAGACTGCCTGAACCCTTTAGTTCTGCTCAAATAATATCGCAACTGCCTGTGTACATCTAAAGTGTGCAAAATCTTTTCCCCTTTATTTTGGGGATTTGCATAAAAAGTAGGCAAATGAATAGTTTGGTTTAAAGCCACACTAGAAACCACTTTAGGCATAAAGGAAGGATTAGTACGAAAGATACCCTATCCTTATGGAAAATTAAGAAAGGCTCAACCGCCATAAGGGCCTGCAATTCAGAAACCCTTCTTGCAGAGGTAATGGCCAACAAAAAAGCAGTCTTCCATGATAAATATTTCAACTCTGTAGTAGCTGCAGGCTCAAAAGGTTGTAGAGTGAGTTTCTCCAACACAAAATTGAGATCCCAAGCAGGAGTAGGAGCTCTACGTGGGGGTCTTATATTCTTTGCCCCTCTAAGAAATTGCTTGAACAAAGGATGAGAAAACAATGGTGGGTCACAGTCATAGTGAGCGAAATTGCTGCAGCATGAACCTTAATAGAAGAGAAGGACAAACCTTTGTCCAGTAACTCAGTAAGATATTGAAGAGCCACACTTAAATTAGGCTCAGAAACATCAAAATCCTTTGCTGCACTCCAAAATAAAAATCTCTTCCATTTATCTGCGTACACTTTCCTTGTACTAGGCCTTCTAGCTTCCAAAATAACATTCAAAACTTGCTGTGGAAGTTGAGACCCTCTATGGTTCAAAACAGAATATGCCAGGCTGTTAGGTGAAGAGAGTGAAGCTTGACATTGAGTAAATGACTGTCCTCCTGAGACAACAGGTGTGGAATCAAAGGCAAAGGCCATGGAGGCTCCCGTACCAGACTTCTCAGTAATGGGTACCAGTGCTGTCGAGGCCAATCTGGAGCTATTAAAATCATCTTTGGCTTGTCCTGTCTGACCTTTAGAAGTACCTTTGGGAGGAGAGGCAGAGGTGGAAAGGCATACACATGAAGATTGCTCCAATTGAAAGAAAGAGCATCCACTTTCCAAGCTGTGGGATGAAACCTTTTCATGCAAAACTTTGGCAGCTGGTGGTTTAGTGGAGAAGCGAACAGATCTATGTCTGGAGTTCCCCATGACACTGTCAATTTCTGAAATACATGAGGATCCAATTTCCACTCGTGGGGATCCATAATTCGTCTGCTCAACACATCTGCTAAGGAGTTCTGTGCTCCCGGCAGAAACCTTGCCTGAAGATTTAGCTGTAAACTGAGTGCAGTGTCCCACAAAATCATTGCTTGCCTGCATAGAGGATAAGAATGTGTTCCCCCTTGCTTGTTGATGTACCACATGACAGTTGTGTTGTCTGTTAGAATCAACACCTGCCCTGGAAGAAGCAAATCCTTGAAAGCTATTAATGCAAACTGGACTGCTAACATCTCCTTCAAGTTGATATGTAGATGTTGTAGTCTGGCAGGCCACTTGTCTTGTATCCACTTTCCATTTAGATGAGCTCCCCAAGCTTTGTCTGAGGCATCTGTCGTTAGAATCTGACTCGCCTCTGGCCGGGTCACAGAGAGTCCCTTGTTTAGGTGACATTCCTGAGCCCACCACAAAAATTCCTTTTGAATGCAAGGTATTATCTGAATGACAGTGTCCAGATCCTGGCAGTGCTGTGTCCATACATTTTGAGATACCATTGTAGCTTCCTCATATGCAGTTTGGCATTGGGAAGCACCAGAATACAAGATGCCATAAACCCCAAGGCTTGAAGGACTGTCCTTGCAGTCAGCCTGGACTGATGAGACAATTGATGAAAGTAAAGGGAAAGATTCTTTTGTTTGTCCGGGGTCAAAAGGCCATCTGGGATGCTGTATTCAGTCTTACACCCAGAAAGCACATGTCCTGAGAGGGTACTAGACTGGACTTTATTTCGTTCACAGAATACCCCAGGCATCTTAGCACTGCTATCACATATTCCAAATGATGAAGAAGCTCGTCCCTTCCTTGAGCCAAAATCAGGCAATCGTCCAAATAAGGATAGATCTGTATTCCTTTTAGCCTGAAGAAAGCCATCACTGGAGCCAGAACTTTCGTGAACACTCTGGCAGTAGATAAGCCAAAGGGCAATGCAGAGAACTGATAATGAGAAGTCCCAGCCCGAAAACGCAGATACTTCCTGCAACTCAGTCTGATAGGAACATGAAGGTAAGCCTCCTTGAGATCCAAAGTTACCATCCAATGACCTTTGCCCAGCAGAGGTAAAAGCTGTTGTAACGTCAACATTTTGAACTTGGGAATGTCCAGATAAGTGTTGAGGATAGATAAATCCAAAATTGGTCTCCACGTGTTCCCCTTCTTTGGTACTAGGAACAGGCGAGAATAAAATCCTAGGCCCACTTCTGGCATAGGGACCGGCTGTATGGCCCCTATTTGAAGTAACAGAGAAATTTGTTTGTGAGCCTCTATTCTTTGCTGAGGAGGAACGTCTGGCATGCCTTTGAAAGGAGGCAAGGTATGGAAATAAAACCTGTAACCTTGGTGTATGATATCCAATACCCATCTGTCTTGGGTAATTAAACTCCAATTTTCCTTGAAAAGTGCCAACCTTCCTCCCAAAGGTGCTGCCAGACGGGAAGGCTCTGGCAGCTGAAAAGGTAGGTCATTGGGTCTGTTTACGAAAGGACTGACCCCTGCCCTCACCCGAAGACTGTGCAGGTGAACTCCCTGTTCTAGGCCTGAAAGAGCCCTGAGCTCTGCCCCTACCACGTCTAGATCTTCCCCTAGACTGAGAATCATAAGAAGGATACGTCCACCCCTTGGTAGGCCAATTTCTACTAAACTTCGGAGGCTGAACCTGCAAAAAATCTTTAACAGTCTGCATAGACTTAGCCTTGTCTTCCATTTTCTTTAAGACTGCCTCCACAGGTGAACCAAACAACACATCAGATTGTAAAGGAGCATCTAAAATCCTTGTCTTAACATGGTCAGATAAATTCTGATCCCTCAGCCAGGCGTGCCTGCGAAGAACTGACCCAGTGGCAGCCACCCTAGACGAGGCCTGTACAGCATCAAAACCACATTGCAAGGAATGCTTACCCACCTGTTCAGAAACATGTACTAAATCTTGTAACTCTTTACACTCAATACCTTCCGCCAGAGCATCTACCTTAGACTTCAATTGAGAAAGTAGATAGTTTTGGTATTTCAACATGTGAAACTGGCAATTCAAAGCCCTCATAGCTAGGGTGGAAGAAGTATAGACTTTCTTTCCCCATCTATCCAAAGCCCTGGCCTCTTTATCTGGAGGAACCAGATTTTTAACAACAGAAGCCTTAACACCCTTAGGCCCCTGACTAACAGTTTCTGGGTCCGCCCTAGGACTCTTAAAAGATACTTATGAGCTTCAGGCACCCTGTAATACCTATCCGGTTTAACAGGAGCAGGAGGCAAAGAATCAGGATTAAGAGAAGCCTCTGCAAACACATCTTCCACAACATCCAGAACAGGAGGTATAGCCAAAGGCCTATGCTGGGGTAAAACAAAATTCCCTAAGCCTTTTCCTGGAATCAGAGAAGTCCTGACCTTCCCACTTAAAATGTTCCCTCATGGAATGAAGAGTCTCTGAAAAGAAAAATCCTCAGGAGGAGAAGCAGAAGGAGTAGAATCATCCACATCAGAATCAGAATAAGGAGAATACTCCTGCAAGTCTTCAGTCAAGACTCTGAAACATCCAAGCCTGCTCAAAACTCCCCAACTCAGGTTCCACCCTAGGTCTCTTATCAGGAGGGGGCAAGGAACCTCTAATCAAAGTAATCAAATCTTCTGCCATTTTAAGCATATGCTTCTTGGGCACAGATCCTGAAGAACTAGGAGTGACACCAACTGAAGCTAAACCTGGCCTGCCTCTGGGAGAAGCCTTGGAAACAGAAGGAGAGGGCCTAACCACCCTAGGAAGGGAGGGAAGTACAGTAACCTGAGAAGCCCCTTCAGCCTGACCTGCCTCCTGAGAGGCCACATCCTGCAATAACAAAGTCTCCCCCTGGGACGCCAGAGAAACCTCCGGCGGAACCCCCGGCTCCACCGACACCTCTAAAGAACCGGCGTCCGGTACGGACGGCTCTTCTTGACTGGGCTTAGCTGCTTTGTCCTTGCACTTCTTCGAAGAAGCGGACGTCGGAGCATCCGACGGCATATTATAATTGCACCGCTTCCCGAAGACTAACCTGGCACAATCTAACCTTCTCTTAATAGTGCACTTATTGAATCTAGCACAAAAGCGACACCCAACAATGTCGTGCTCAGGCCCTAAACAAGGAATACACAAAGTATGATAATCTCTATGCGGTATCTGTTTCCCACAAGAAATACAGTTATTCACTTTTTCTGACATCCGGTAAACCACTGAGGCAAGAAAAAACTAAAATATTCCCCAACGGGTTACTTAGCCAACTTTGACTCGGTCTGAAACTCCGAATCGAAAATTTCAGAACGCCGAATGGCACTTGCAACGCTGCTTCTGCATCGGACCATGCGGCAAAAAAGACTGAGGATATGACGTCGGTCATGCGCATTTGTACCCTGACGTCCTGATGTCAGTCTAATGCGCCTTGACCGACGTCAGCCTTATACTTTGATATTCGGGCCGACCGAGGACAGCGGACTACCCAAGTGTAAGGACTGCAGCAATGTGAGATGAAGAACATCGAAAATTTCATGTAGCGGCCGACCGGCACTTGCAAAAGTACAGTTTTGTACCTACCATAAATGTAGATGTCCGATAGGTATGCATCTGCAGTCATCACATAAGGGTTGTCCTGCCTCAGGCAGCCCTTCGGTCGGCCGGATTCCAAAGTCTGGGTCCGGCGTTGGCTGACGTCGCCCCTTCCCCGACGTCAGAGCGCCTGGGGTATAAAAGCGTCAGCCGACGCCATCTTCCTCAGTGTTTCTTGCCCCAAATGCCAGGTGCCCTCAAAGGAAGGCTAAATTTGGATAAATGCAATAAATTCCAAACATGCACAGAAATATATATATATATATATATATATATATATATATATATATATATATATATATGTGTGTGTGTGTGTGTGTATATGCAACAAATACACCATAATAGATAACCCCAGCTAGCTATGAGAGGGATAAGTACCCAATAAATACCAAAGAGGGGAAGGAGGGAGGGTAAACCTGACTGCAGATGCATACCTATCGGGCATCTACATTTATGGTAGGTACAAAACTGTACTATGTCCTTCAAGGATGCACATGCAGTCATCACATATGGGTAGAATACCATAGCCAATCTGGGGGTGGAGGATCTATGTAAAGTATGGTGTAACCTAAATGACCTGCAGGACTGCCATAGCAAAGCCTGCTCTGGATCTGGAATATAAAGGTAAACTGTAATGCTTGGAAAATGTATGCACGGAGCTCCATGTAGCAGCTTCTAAAATGTCCTTGGTAGCCACCCCTCTTAAGAAGGCTGTGGAGGTGACTGTGGCTCTGGTGGAATGAGGTCTAATGTTAGCTGGCACAGTTTTTCCATGAAAGGAATAACAGAAACGAATGCAATTCCCTATCCATTTTGAAATTGTCTGTTTGGAAATTGCTTTTCCTTGTGCACCAGCAGCATATGCTACCAACAGCTGGTCAGTTTTTTCTGTAGCTTTTCGTTCTGTCCAAGCAGTAGCGCAACTGTCTGTGTATGTCCAGGGTGTGCAGAAGTTTCTCCCCTTTGTTTTTTGGATTTGGAAAGAAGGTAGGCAGGTGAATAGCTTGGTTTAATGAGACCCTGGATATCACCTTTGGCATAAATGAAGGATTGGTTCTCAATGAGACTCTGTCCTGATGAAAAATAAGAAATGGCTGTACTGCCATGAGGGCCTGTAACTCAGATACTCTTCTTGCTGAGGTTATGGCCAGAAGGAAGGCGGTCTTCCAAGACAGGAACTGTAGTTCTGCAGATGCTGCTGGTTCAAAGGGAGGCAGAGTTAGTTTTTCCAACACGAAGTTAAGCTCCCAAGTAGGCACTGGAGGTTTCCTTGGAGGATTGATGTTTTTAATTCCTCTTAGAAACTGTCTTAGGAGAGGATGAGAAAAAACAGATGGATCAGTACTGTACTCTGCTGAAATTGCTGAAGCATGAATTTTAATGGAAGAGTAAGACAGGCCATTGTGGAGCATTTCTGCCAAATATTCCAGGATATGTGGCATGTTCATCACTGTCGCATCTAGGCCCTTTGTGGTGTTCCAAATGTGAAATCTTTTCCATTTTGCTGAATATGCCTTTCTTGTGGAAGGCCTGCGACCTTCCATGATGATATCCTTCACTCTCTTGGATAGCTTATCCTGAGGAGGAGTCAAGGTATTTTCCAGGCTGTTAGTCGCAAGGTTTTCAGGTTGGAATACAGAGTTTTGTAATTGTGCTGTGTCAGGAGAAGTGGCCATTGAGGAAGAGGCCATGGTTTCGTGTGTGACATGCTCTTTAACAGTGGGTACCAGTGCTGTCTTGGCCAGTCCGGAGCTATCAGAATCACTTTTGGCTGCTCTGTCCTGATCTTCATTAAGACCTTGGTCATTAATGGAAGAGGTGGAAATGCATAAACTGTTAGGTTTCTTCAGCTGAAAGATAGGGCGTCCACTTTCCATGCTTGTGGGTGGTATGTCCTTGAGCAGAATTTCTTCAGCTGATGATTGTGGCGGGGGGCAAAAAGATCTATGTCTGGCCTTCCCCGTGATTGTGTTATCTGTAAGAAGATGTCTGGGTGCAACATCCATTCGTGTGCATCCATGATATTTCTGCTTAAGCTGTCCGCCAGTATATTGTCTTTTCCTGGCACAAACTGGGATTGCAGGTCTATATTGAATTTCAAGGAAAGTTCCCATAGAGTCATTGCCAGTCTGCAAAGAGGGTAGGAATGTGTGCCTCCTTGCTCGTTTATGTACCACACAACTGTGGTGTTGTCTATCCTTATTAGCAGGTGGCCTTGATGCAGAAAGAGTTTGAAGGCCTCAATTGCATGCATCACTGCCAGCATTTCCTTTTGGTTTATGTGCATGCGTAGCTCCTTTTGTGACCATAGTCCTTGAATACATCTGCCCTCCATGTGTGCTCCCCAACCGTGGTCTGAAGCGTCCGTTGTAATAGTTTGGCTAGCTATTGGCTTGCTGAAAGGCAGACCCCTGTTTGATTGGCTTGCTTGAGCCCACCACAGAAATTCCTTTTGGAGACATGGAATGAGTGGGATCAAAGTTTCTAAGCTGTGGCTGTGCTGAGTCCATAAACTCCTAAGGTACCATTGTAGTTTCCTCATATGCAGCCTTGCTTGGGGAATGAGAAGAATGCAAGATGCCATGTAACCCAGGGCCTGCAGGATTTTCCTTGCAGTCAGCTGAGTTTGTCTTGTCAGATTCTTGAAGTAATCCGGTAGTTGTCTTTGTTTTACTTCTGTGAGAAAAGCCATTTGGGTGGTTGTGTCTAAATCCGCACCCAGAAAAGTTATTCTTTGGGATGGAACAAGTCTTGATTTGTGAAAGTTGACTGTATATCCCAATGCCTGCAGTAGGTGGATGGCATAATTCAAGTCCTTTACCAAAGTTTGTTGGCTGTCCGCTTGTATAAGGCAGTCGTCCAGATATGGGTATATTTGAATCCCCTGAAGTCTGCAGTGTGCAATTACTGATGCCAGGCATTTCGTGAATACTCTGGGTGCAGTAGATAAGCCAAAGGGCAATGCTGAGAATTGATAATGCTCTGAGCCTGCAAGAAATCGGAGGTGTCTTCTGCAACTTTGTCTGATAGGGACATGCAGGTATGCCTCCTTGAGGTCTAGAGTCACCAGCCAAGACACCTTGCCCAGCATGGGAAGGAGTTGCTGTAGAGTCAGTATTTTGAATTTTGGCACAATGAGATAAGTATTCAGTGCGGACAAGTCGAGAATAGGCCTCCATTGATTTTCTTTTCTTGAAACAAGGAATAGTCTGGAATAAAATCCTTGGCCTTGTTCTGAAAGAGGAACCTTTTCTATAGCTTTCATTTGCATTAAGTTGGAGATTTGTTTCAAAGCCTCTGCCCTTTGATTTGGTGACAGGTCTGGCATGCCTTTTCTTTTTGGCAATGTGTGAAAATGGAACCTGTATCCTCTGTCTATTATTTGCAGTGTCCATTTGTCTCTTGTAATAGTGTGCCAATTGTCTGAGAATAAAGAAAGCTTTCCACCCAAAGGTGCTTCCAATTGAGCCCTGGTTGGCGGAGTCAAAGCAAAGTCATTGAGTCTGTCCTTGTGCAACAGTTGTAGGTTCTGCACTACCTCTCTGGTTGGGAGGCTGCCATTGACACCCTCTGTAGGAGCCTCTAGCTTGCCCTCTACCTCTGGCACGCCTGTTCTTGCCTCTCTGAAATCTTTCCGTGTCCGGAAAGGACCAATTCTTGGCAGGCCAATTTCTGCTGAATCTTGGTGGTTGGACTTGTAGAAAATCTTTAATTGTTTGTACAGATTTTGCCTTTTCCTCAACCTTCTTTAAGACCTCCTGAGCAGTGGAGCCAAATAACTTTTGCTTTTCCAGGGGAGCATCCAGAAGCTTAGCTTTAACATGGTCTGGCAGAGATTGTTCCTTCAGCCAAGCATGCCTACGTATGACTGCACCTGTCATAGCTGACCTACATGAAGCTTCCAATGCATCATAACCACATTGTAAGAAATGGTTACTAACCTGCTGGGAGTTATGTACCAGATCCTGTAGTGATTTGTGCTCTAGGGGTTCAGGTGAAGACAGTTTCTTATGCAATTCATCTAACAAATACTTTTGGTACTGTATCATATGAAATTGACAATTTAATGCCCTCATAGAAAGAGTAGCAGAAGTATACACTTTTTTACCCCATCTCTCTAAAGCCCTGGACTCCCTTTCAGAGGGGAGTGATTTTTAGAGGTGGCAGCTGCAACCCCTTTAGGGCCCTGGGAAATAGTTTCTGGATCAGCAGAGTGGGCCTTGTAAAGAAAATGATGCGAGTCCAGGACCTTGTAGTACCTATCGGGTTTGACAGGGGCCAAGGGAAGAGTGTCAGGGGTTATGCTAGACTCAGAGTAAACATCATCAATGACATTCAAAACAGGAGGAACAGCCAAAGGTCTATGCTGAGGTAAATGCAGAAAAGTTCTTAATCTTTTCCTGGAATCAGAAAATTCCTGGCCCTGCCATTTGAAATGCTCTCTCATAGTGTGAAGGGTCTCACCGAAGGATAGCTCCTCAGGAGAGGAGGCCGAGGGGATGGATTCCTCTGCATCAGAATCCTCGTAGGCCGAAAAAGCCTCCTCCTGGTAGTCCGAGAGAGCAGAGCCATCAGAGGCCTCCTCTGAGGAGTGGGGATCAGAGGGCTCAACCCTGGGCCTTTTGTCTAGAGGAGGTTGAGAGCCCCTGTCCGGATGAGGTTGAGATCCCCTAATCAAGGAAATAAGGTCCTCTAAAATAGTAAGAATCTGTGAACTTGTAGAGGGTCCCTGAGGGATAACCTTGGAAGGCATAGCTTTTGTATGTTTAGCAACTTTAGCCCTGGCGAATGCCTTTATGGACATGGATGCAGGAGGCCTAGCTGCACCACGTGCTGGAGTAGTTTTGTCTAGAGGGAATGGTGTCGGAAGTTTCCAAGACACCAGTTTCTGAAGGAAATTCAATAACCGACTCAGCAGGGGCCTCCGGGGCCGAGGTTGTCGGTTGAGCAGTTTCGGGTGTCGGAAGTACCAAGGACTCGGTTTCAGCCGAGACAGAGACACTCGCGGTAGGCCTGGCCGTGGTTTCAGCCGAAACCACGGCCCGCGTGTCGGTCCTTGTCCTTCCGTTTCTTTATTAAATGTGAAGTCGGAGTCTCCGACGGCATTTTGTATGGAAAACTAGCCCCAAAAAATTCCTCTGCGAACTCCGCCCGACGTCTAAGGGTGCATCGGTTGAAGGAAGCACAGGCTGAACAGGCCGAGACGTCGTGGTCTGGGCCTAGGCAGGGGAAGCAGTAAGAGTGGAAATCCTTATGAGGTATTTGTTTCCCACAAGTTAAACAATTATTAACTTTATCTGACATCAGCTGAGGCAAGAAAGAGTCCCCAACGGGGTACTTAGCTTTTGAAGTCTTCGGTAGCTGAATTACAGGAGCTGGCCGACCGGCACTTGCGAACTTGCTTCTGCTTCGGGTACCACGCGGCAAGAAAGACTGAGGAAGATGGCGTTGGCTGACGCTTTTATACCCCAGGCGCTCTGACGTCGGGGAAGGGGCGACGTCAGCCGACACCGGACCCAGACTTTGGAATCCGGCCGACCGAAGGGCTGCCTGAGGCAGGACAATCCTTATGTGATGACTGCAGATGCATCCTTGAAGGACATCTGCTTCGGGCTCCCGCGTGGCTAGAAAAGCTGATGTAATGGCATTGGCTGCATGTTTTATACCCCTGACAACCTGATGTCATGGAAGTGGCGACAGCATCCGATGCAGAAATCCCAAGACTCTGGTATTCGGGCTGACTGAGGGCGACCTGCAGGCAGATAATTCCAAGTGTGATGACTGCAACAGTGAAACGCAAAGAATACGAGACAACCATCAGTAAGGAATGAATGAAGATTAACAAGATCAAAACTTATCTTTGCCTGGAAGGCACTGGATTCAGTAGACCCACTTCAAGCAGCACAGGGAAGTAGAAATGTTTTGCTGAGCTGTTTGGAAATGTGCCAACAATGTACTGCCACTTCCCTGACCAGGAATCAAACCTGGGCTGGGATGGTGAGTGTGTGAAATCCTAATCACTAGATCACCAGGGACTCCCCCAGGGTTTTGAACAAGTACTGTCTACCTGATGGATCTTTATATTATAACCAGGGGAGTAGTGTCTTTAGCTAGGTGTCACACCAGCGGCCATTTTTATGTAGATAAGACGGAGCGTATGTTAAAAAACAGAATATATGAACATCTAAATGATATAAAAAATAAAAAATCCACTAATGCTCTATATCGGCATGCAGCAGTTTGTGATAATTTTGAAAAATTTGTTTTTGGTATTCTGGATGTTGTACAGGTAAATCCGAGAGGGGGTGATTGGAAAAACACCCTAAAAAAGAAAGAAAGCCAGTGTTTAGACTGGCTGCAATGTTTACACCAGGTTTAAATTATCATGTCTCTTTGGCACCTATGTTACTAGAAAGAGCTAACAGAATATGAAGTATTATATTTAATATTTTTTCATTTTTTATCAAGTTATATTTTTTATCAAGTGTTATTATATTATATATGAAATTTAATATAAAATGTGGTATTTATTTGATAGGGGTTGGTTAGGCATATTATACATGACACAATATTTTTATATATACATGTATAATTACATGTATATATTTTTTACTTATGAGTTTAGCTGTTTTAAAATGTTTATTATTGAGTTAGTAGTTTATATCTAGTTTATATTTTGTTTAATTTAACAATGTATTTATCAAGTTTTGACCCGATGGGCTATTTATAAGAATTTGTACATATACACTTTTTTCTCATTACAGTATAATATATGTGCTTTGCTTTGGTTGGGTATATATACCTTTAAATTTATGATTGATTAGTGACGTCAAGATTTTAAACAAGTATTTAAATGCCATTGATTGAGTTTTTTTTGTTTCTGATGAAGTCTCACTTTTTGAGATGAAAGCTCTCAAAAGGTTTAATAAAAGTTTTCTGTATATGGTTGACGTGCCTCAGATTGTCCTTACAGATGTCGGCGTTTATTAGTTTTATTTATAGTTCTAGTTTGTTTTGGTATTTATTTATCAGAGGTCTGTATATGGATATTTCTGGGGACTTGAATTTGTCCAGTACCGTCCTTGCAGAGGATACCGGAGTGGAGATTAGACAGCTACGAGGTGAAGTGTCTAATTTAAAGGGGGAGCTGACTAAGCTGTTGGACTTATTAATGCAGAAGGAGAGTGGTGTCGCTGCTGGTCATTCCTTTATTGGTGAACGGACGGTCTTTATACCTCCTGGGTATAATGGTTTCGGAGCCAACATGGTGACTTAATTCAAATAACCTGCCAAATTTTTCCAGTTCCGGTTTTGTTTCCGGTGCTAGAGCGGGTTATGTTGACGGTGGAGTGCCTCCTATACACAGTAGGAGCCCTGTTAATGTCTTTATAGAACAAGGAGACACAGGAGACAATAATAAGGGCTTGACTGCTACAAATATTTCACCAATATCCGCTGGTTTGGATAATATTAACATTCCAACGAACCCGGCTGTTCGTCCAAAGCAAGGTACTGTTTTTAATAACGTTCATTTTTCTGGTAAGAGAACAGATATAAATATTGAGCCATCGAGAGAACATTTGGGTGAAATTGAAACGGCAAGTCAACTGGATGCTAAAAGCAGATTGATCAAGTTTTTTCCAAACGGTTTACTTTTTCTCATACTGAATGCCTGTGTTAAGAGGTCTCAAATACTTCCAAAACAAGGGAAAGGGGAAACTATGATGCTTCTTTGAAAGACATGATATATATGCTGGAAAAAAGATTATTTAAATATAAAAGCACGGAAATTGACATTGCTTATTTTAAACATTGTATTCATTTAAAAATTGTGCCGTAAGGCTTGAGAATTTACAAATTTCCTTTTGGTGTTATTTATACAGATGAAGTAATGTTGGATTATATGAAATATTTTGATGAAATAGGTTTGGGACTTATTACAAAAACATTGCATTACTATGCGATACAAAGGGAACAAATTTTGACAGAGGTCCAGAATTTAGATAAGAAAATTAAAAGTGATTTATTATTTTCGCATTTCAGTGCTTTGTCTTTTAAAATGCTTGATAGAGTTGATAAGAAGTTATGTACCTACCATAACGTTCCATGTTAGTTGTCTTCTTCTTGCCTTCTTTCTTGCTGGATGGGTTCGGAGCCAATCCTCAGCTCCGACTCTGCCTGTACTATAGCTAGAGAGCTATTTTTACCGGCTCGAGGCAGCCCTATATCCCACAATACCATGCGCTAACTTCCCAGATCTCGTTGGCAGCCAACACATAGTATACATTTATAATTATTATTATTATTATTATTATTACCAAATACGGTCTCCCTGCTGGTAACACTAATGATACGGGGTAACCGTAAAGGACTGTATAACATGAAAGAGAAGGACTCAGAGACCTTCAAGTCTGTCCAGGCTAGGGGGCAGGAGGGAGGGACGCAAGAAAGAAGGTGAGAAGACAACTAACATGGAACGTTATGGTAGGTACATAACTTCTTAATGTTAAGTTGTCATTCTCGCCTTCATTCTTGCTGGATGGGACAGCGTCCCTAGCACCTTGGTCCTGGGTGGCTCAACGGAACAGACTCCTGAGTACAGTGGAACCAAAGTCAGCTCTATTTCTGGAGGCTATATCAAGTTTGTAATGGGTAATAAAAGTATGTTGAGAAGCCCATGTAGCAGCTACACAAATGGCAACTAATGGTAACCTGGCTTGAAAAGCTGTTGAGGTTGATAGTGCCCTAGTTGAATGAGCCTTAGGTCTAGACGGGAGTTGTTTGTGTCTCAACTGGTAGACAAAGGTAATGATGGATGTCAACCATCTGGAGAGAGTTACCTTTGATACTGGAAGTCCTTTCTTTCCTTCAGCATAAGAGAGAAAAAGCTGGTCTGACTTTCTGAATTGTTTTGTCCTGTCTAGGTAATACCGCAGCTGGCGATGAACATCCAAGGAATGTAATTTCTGTTCAGCCCTGTTTAAATAATCCGGGAAGAACACAGCCAAGTCAATAGCGTGGTTCAAATTTGTTTCAGAAGAAACTTTCGGTAGAAAGGAAGGATTCGTTCTGAGTTGCTCTGTCTTTATGAAAAACCAAATAAGGGGGACGGACAGACAATGCCTGGAGTTCCGATACCCTTCTGGCAGATGTTATAGCCACCAAAAACAGAGTTTTCCAAGACAGAAGCCCGAATGAGCAAGAAGCTGCAGGTTCAAAGGGAGGGAGAATTAATGATGTTAAAACTAAATTTAAATCCCATTGTGGAGGAGGATCCTTAATGGGAGGTCTGAGCAAAAATACACCCTTGAGGAAAGCTTTACAGAGTTTGTGGGACATAATATTTGTTTCCAATAGCCCCACATGAAAATTGGCAATGGCTGCCAGTTGCAGTCTGATAGTGGCCGACGACGATCCTGAATGAAAAAGCTCCGCCAGAAAATCTAGAACTTTATGAATTGGAGCATTAAAAGGATCCAAGGACCTAGCTTCTGCCCAGAATGAAAAACGCTTCCATTTGCTCGCATAAGTCTTCCTACTATTGGACTTACGGGAAGCAAGAATGATATTACGGACAGGAAGAGAAATAAAGGGAAGCCTGGCTATGGTTGGAAGTGGAGCAACCAAGCTGTGAGGTTGAGGGAACGAAGAGACTGGTGCAGCTTGCCTGTTAGATGGGTCAAAAGGTCTGGAGGGGGTTCCAGATGCCAGGGCTGTTCCAGTAGATGACGGTGCAGGAACGGAAACCATACTTGTTGAGGCCAATAAGGAGCAATGAGGATCATTTTGGATCTCAATGCGGTTGCTTTCTGAATTAATTGCGGAATCAGGGGGAAGGGGGGAATGCGTATAGAAGACCCCGAGGCCAATCGTGGACTAGAGCATCTCTGGGGGGATGGCCTGGTAGAGGGAAGAGTGTGAAGAAGTCGAGGCACTTGCTGTTTTGAGGTGTTGCAAAAAGGTCGCAGCAAGGCTGGCCCCACTTCTGAAAAATTCTCTCTGCTACCGCTAGATTTAGAGACCACTCGTGAGGCATGAGAATTGTTCTGTTCAGTCTGTCCGCAATGACGTTGGACCTCCCGGGGATGTGCGTTGCTATCAGAAACCGTTGAGAGGAGATCACCCACTGCCAAAGTCTGAGTGCTTCTCGACATAGGGGGTAGGACTTTGTTCCGCCCTGCTTGTTTATGTACCACACTACAGACATATTGTCTGAACTGCTATAGTCCCGGTCGGAAGAGAGTCCTGAAGGGCTTGCAACGATAAAAGCACTGCTCTCATCTCCAGGACATTTATGTGCAGGTGGCATGCTAATTGTTGCCATGTGCCCTGGACAGTCCTGCCCTGATAATGCCCCCCCCCAACCGATCAGGGAGGCATCCGTTGTCACCATGGCAACTGGAGGGGGGAGAATAAAGGGTCTGCCCTGAAGAAGTTGAGGGGAGACCATCCACCAGGAGACCATCCACCAGGAGAGGTGTCTCTTGCAAGATGGAGTTATCAAGATGTTGCGAGTCATTGGGAGGTGCTGAAAGGACCACTGAGATAAAAGCATCCACTGGAGAATTCTCATGTGGAAGCGAGCTAAAGGAAGGAGAAGGATCGCCGCTGCCATGAGGCCTAATGTTTTCAGTACTAACTTGACTTGAATTCTGTTGGGACTGAAACAGTAACTGAACATTCCGCCATATGTCTGTCACTCTCTGAGGTGGTAATGTTGCAGACATTTCTCTGGTGTTTAGTACGGCGCCTATAAAGTTTATAGATTGACAGGGCGACAAAGAGGATTTTGCAAAATTTATGGAAATACCTAGTTTGTTGCAAATGTGAATGGTGTAATCCCTGGCTATTATAAGATGCTGTTTGGTGATAGCAGTAATGAGCCAGTTGTCTAAACATGGAAACACCTGGAATCATTTTTGTCTCAGGTGAGCCGTGACCACTGCCAAGCATTTGGTGAACACCCGGGGGGCTGTGATGAGAACAAAGGGCAGGGCTCTGAATTGGTAATGACTGGCTCCTAGCCGGAAGCGGAGAAACCTTCTGGATCGCCTGTGTATCTTTATATGATAGTACGCGTCCTGAAGGTCTAACGAGCACATCCAGTTGTCTCTGCCCAAAAAGGGTAAAATGGACTGCAGTGTTACCATCCGAAATTTTGTCTTCTGCCAGACTTGTTCAGTCTGCTGAGGTCCAAAATGGGTCTCCAGTCTCCTGTCTTTTTTGGTACCAAAAAGAACCTGGAGTAGATTCCGGATCCTAGCTGGTCTGCCGGGACTGCCTGGATGACTTTTTTCTAATAGCTTTTTTATTTCTAGCTGTGCCTGACCCCTTTGTCCGGGTGGTACGTTTGGGAGGGGTCTTGGCGACTGGATCGGAGGGGAGATGAAGGGGATTTTATAACCCTCGGATATAATCAACTGTACCCAATTGTCTTGAGAAAGGAATTGCCAGGCTTACGGGTACAGAGATAATCTTCCCCCGACTGCCTCCGAAGCTGGACAGTCGGGCAGCGTCTCAGGGATGCTGAAAGGGTTGGTCAGGGAAGGATTCCCTGGAACCCTGGTTCTTTGGACCCCCTCTGCCCCGGGGCGACGTCTATTATTATTCCCCCCTCTGCCTCTGGAGGGAAGTTCACCACGTGCGACTGGAGCGACTCCCTGTGGTTTGCAGAACCACATCTTTCCACCCTTCTGACCTTTAGGGTAAGGTCTAGATGGTGTGGAAAAGTGGACTCCCATGGCAGAGAGAGTCTTACCATCTTGCTCGCACCTGGTGAGGGTATTCTTCACCTGAGGTCCAAACAACTCTGAACCATCAAAGGGGGTGTTGGTGAAGGACGCCTTGAAGGGATCAGCAAAATTACAGAGTCGCATCCAGGCGTGACGTCTCAAAGCAACACCTGTGCCTGCGGCCCTACTCGCTTCATCGGTTGCATAGGAGATAAGCCGCATGGAGGAGTTGGCAATGGAATTCAGGGTAGCCAGCTGGGAGCTAATCTTGTCCTGATACCCCGCAGCAGAAAGATCCTTTATGGTTTCACCCAGTTCTCTGAGCAAATCTCTCTGAAGGTGGGTGAAATGACAAATAGTTCAGCGATCCAGCCTTTGATAGCAATTTAGTCGAAAACAAAGCATTTACTGCATTTTTTTCTGTCTGTTTGCAAAAAAAACAAAAAAAAACAAAAAAACATTTCTCCTTTCCTAAACTTTCCTGGCTAGTTGTTCCAGTGATCAGATTTTGCTGATCCCTGGGCTTTGTATTTGGTTTCTGTGTTCCTCCATTTTCTTGTGTGGCCAGAGGTAGTTTCTTTACTCACCAGTGGGAGTGGGGAGTACTGAGCTGCTTGTTTGTCCTCAGAGAAGTGGTTAGAAGCAGCAACTAGTAATTTGTCGGCCATTTTGGGTCATTTCCTGTTTTTTCCAGCCCCCTGCTATAAAGCACGCTTTGGCAGGCTTTTCTGGCATTAGAGAACTAGGCATAGCTCCTTGTGGTCCCCTGCAGAGTTCCAAAGCCAGCAGAGAGCAGAAAAAGCAACTTTCTTGATCATAAGTATTTTTTAAACTTTTTAGTTTGCATTTTTCTATCTTTTGAGCTTTTCGACTACTGTTTGTGCCTATATTACTGTTTTATTACCTTATTTTCCTGTTTTTGTGAGCTTATATTGTTGATTGCACTTGTGGGCTAAAGTATTGCTTAAAAGTAACAAACAGGCTAATACACTCAAGTGTACCAGCCTTTGATAGCAATTTAGTCGAAAACAAAGCATTTACTGCATTTTTTCTGTCTGTTTGCAAAAAACAAAAAATATTTCTCCTTTCCTAAACTTTCCTGGCTAGTTGTTCCAGTGATCAGATTTTGCTGATCCCTGGGCTTTGTATTTGGTTTCTGTGTTCCTCCATTTTCTTGTGTGGCCAGAGGTAGTTTCTTTACTCACCAGTGGGAGTGGGGAGTACTGAGCTGCTTGTTTGTCCTCAGAGGAGTGGTTAGAAGCAGCAACTAGTAATTTGTCGGCCATTTTGGGTCATTTCCTGTTTTTTCCAGCCCCCTGCTATAAAGCACACGTTAGCGCGCTTTAGCGCGGAGCTGCTAACGTTGCACACTAGGGCAGCGCCAGTTAATCAGATTTAAACTATTAGGGCTACCCAAAGTCCACTCTTCAAATTTTCCCTTAAAACTACCTTCCTCAAAGTATACTACTGTTCTATTTAGTGTATCCTACAAATATAAATTATCTCTACTTGACTCCCAAGTAGTCTATTCTCTATCTGTATAGTGAAGCACTTGCTCCTACAGTACTTATCACCTCGATACAGCACTCTTGTTATAGAAAGTACCCCAAAAAAGCAAACCCCATTTCTCAGTCACCCACATCCCCCAGAACCTTTTCTTAAGTTTTTCTGTCTATTCCTTCTAGCATGTAGAGGGATCAGTTGCTAATGTCCTCTCCTGCTCAGCTGGTGAACCTGGGAATATTGAGGCAATGTTACAATTGCCTCATGTACACAGACAACCCTCTCCTCCTCCCACAAAACACAAATACATGCGAGAGATGCAACTATACGGCCAAACTGGAGGCTGAGCTCTCTCAACATAGGACTGGCATGACCAGACAGGAGGAGAAGGTAACCACACACACTATAGACCCAGTCTCACATAATACCATCACAACCTCAAATCATACACAAACACATACTCGGAGGCTCTGATCAAAAATCTACCAAAACAGCAGAGGCCACCAAAGCAGACACCCAAACAACTACCACCTCAGAACACAACATCTGCAACACATAGACCACACAGTCAGAGTGTCAAGCAGTCACAGCCCTTAAGGCCAAACACAATGCCAGACACACTAGTCATTGGTGACTCCATAGTCAGACACACTGACGTCCCGCTCACCATATTGAGTAAGGAGAAGGTCACAGTAAGCTGCCTGTCGGGTGCTAGAATCCGCCACATAACGCATGCACTCAGGTCTCTCAACAGCAGATACAAGTACGACTCAATCATTGTCCACGCTGGTGTTAACGACCTGAGACGTACCTCCTTGGACTACATGAAAAGAGACATAGAGGAGCTCTCTGATTATGTAGCCCAAGCAGGTATGACCCCGACCTTGAGCAGTATCCTACCTTCACCAAGAATGATGCCACAATACAGAGATAAGATGATCAACTTTAACAATTGGCTTAAACTCTGGTGTCATTCAAAGGGGATCCAATGTCCGTCTGGGATGACATGCTGGACAAGCCACGCTGCTTCGCAAGGGACGGCTTGCACTTGTCATCCCTGGGATTCTGGATTTTGGCAAAGGCTCTTGCCACCCCCATAGTGCCTTTTTTAGGCAAGGCTCAAATTCTAAACCTACCACCCTAGAACAAAGCAAAGAAAAAAAACTAAGGGTAATGCTGCTCAATGCCAGAAGTCTCAACCTCAAGATGCACGCACTCGAGGCCCTTCTCAGTATGGAGAACATCGATGTCTGTGCTGTGACAGAAACCTGGTTCAAGGCTCCTGAGAGCACCCCAGCACTATCAGGTTTTATCATGCGTTCCGGCCCCAAAACCCGGACAATACCAAGAAAGGAGGAGGGGTATCCATATTCATCAAGGACACCCACACCTCAAGATTGGTGGCATCGCACGATGCATCGGAAACCATCCAGGTGCAATTAACCATAGGCAAGACTGCTCTGCAATTTGTAGCATGTTACAGGCCACCCTCGCAAACTCAGGAACCTCATATGGCCTTCCTGAAAACACTGGAGGGGATAAATGTATCTCCGAACACCATCATACTAGGTGACTTCAACTACCCTAATATAGACTGGGAACACTACTCAAGCCCAAACACTCTAGCCCAAAAGTTCCTGGAATTCATAAACTCAAATGCCATGGAACAACTAGTCACCATCCCCACAAGAGGAGAAAACATACTTGATCTCATCATCACGAACATGGGAGCACAATGTTCAACGCCGAAGTATACCCCTCACTGGTGAGATCTGATCACAAACTAATCTCGCTGGAGGTCCTCATCCCGCCCCACCGAAATGAAAAGACCACAGTAAAGAACTTCTCGAAAGCCGACTTCACACTTCTAAAGACTAGTGTGGTCTCCTTTAAGGCCCCTGAGCCGGTTAACATTACTCAAACCGCTGAATCACTTACAAATGCCTTCTACCAGCACCTGCAGGTGCATGGATCAGGCAATCCCAAGCAAAACAAAGACTCTTTGTACCAAAGGCAAGCGTCCAGTCTAGTGGACCCCAGCCATAAACAAACTCTACAACAAAAGGAGAAAGCTACTACAAGATAGAGCAAAATCCTTAAAAGGTAAGACACCGCTGATCACTATAAGTAAAAAGCTAAGAGCTCTCATAAAATCATCCAAAGCTAATTTTGAGAAAAAAATAGCTAAGGACTCTAAAGACAACCATAAGGCATTCTTTAGCTATGTCAGAAACCTAGGAGGAAACTCCCAGATATGCTCAGAATTAGTTCAAAATGATGTGAAGATTACTGATCCTACAAACATTGCCAACATACTGACTGACAGGTTCAGTGCAAACTTCTCCCCCAAAGGAGAGATATCTATACCAAATGATTGTAGCCCCCCAAACATCTCTAACGCCCAGGTGAGAACTGCTCTCTCCAAGGCAAAGAACACAGCATCCATGGGACCTGATGGTGTCCCCGGCTGTGTGCTCCATGAACTCAACGAGGAATTAAACCCACAGTTAGGACAGCTGTTTAATCTTAGTCTCACCTCCGGATACATTACCCAGGAGTGGCGACAGCGACTGTGGTCCCACTCCACAAAGGCGGCGCCTCCACCGACCCTGGAAATTACCGTCCCATTAGCTTGACAAGCCTTATCTGCAAAGCCATGGAGAGGATCATAATGGATCTCATAAATAAAGACATAGGAACTTGCAGACTTTGGATCCAACCCAGTTTGGCTTTGTCAAAGGCAGATCATGCCTTTTAAACTTGGTTGACTTTTGAAACAGTCACCAAGGCCACTGACGAGGAAAGGCAGTCCATACAGCCTACCTAGACCTGGCGAAGGCTTTTGATACAATACCTCACTTTCGGGTATCATTGAAAAACTCATCAACTTAAATGTAAACCCATACATTACAAGATGGGTTGCAAACTGGCTGAGTGACAGAACCCACAGGGTCAGAGTTGCTGGCGCCATGTCAGACTCAAAGCCTGTCACAAGTGGTGTCCCACAGGGCTCAGTCCTGGGCCCACTCTTGTTTGGCATCTACTTTTCTGAAGTACAAGCAAACACAGGAGGGTTATGGCTGACAAAGTTTGCAGATGACTGCAAACTGGGCCGTAGTTGAAAACACATCCGACACAGATATCCTTCAGAAGGGTCTCACAGAAACGGATAACTGGTGCCAGAGCCATGGCCTAAAGTTAAATGCCAAGAAATGCATAGTCATACCCTTCGGGAAAAATAAGGTTACCCCTAGCTACCATATAGGTGGCAATCCCCTGAACACAGAAGAAGTTATTAGGGACCTGGGAACCCAGGTTGACAGTAGCCTTTCATTCGACACTCATATTGCAAAAGTAGTTAGGAAGACCTTTCTACATTGCCCACCTTATCATGAAGGGATTCACATCTAGATCAAGGGAAGTCATAGTCTCCCTATACTCATCACTCATCAGACCAATGATCGAGTACAATGCCCCATTCGGAATGTATCTGACCCGACACTTGCAGCAGCTGGAGAGGCCACAAAAGTTCCTCACCAAAAGGATAAAGGGTCTCAAAAATCTGTCTTATGCTGCCCGACTGAAAGAACTCCAGTTATATTCAGTTGCTTACCGCTTGCTCAGAGGTGACCTATGCCTGACATACAAGGCCATGTCAAACCCAGATTTGATGAACATGCTTCATCTCAAAAATCTAGATCCCTCAGAGCCACAAGGCGGGAGACTTAAACCTCGACACGGTTATTAATAGGACGTGCTGGAGGGATAGATTCATCACCCAAAGACTCCCTATGCTGTGGAACAAAATCCCGGTTTATGTGAGGCAGAGCACCTCGCTGGCCTTGTTCAAGAGGAATCTTGACCAATGGATGGGAGATCGCAGATACACCCCAGGGGTTACCTCAGTGTCATTGCTCGACAGAGGCACAGCAAAATAATGGGCATAGTTTCTCCAAACTAAAGGGGTGGCGTAAGCCACAAAACTATGGGTTAGGCTTATAAATGTCCTCGGGCAGATAGCCTAGTATGAACCTATGATCGCATGGCAAAGGTCGCTGAAGCAAATGTCCGCTTGCCGTACCTGTCCATGGTCCTAGACTCTTTGTTCGGAGGATGAACAGGTACAGAAGGATCAGCCAATTCCTTCTTAGTGGCGGCTGCTACCACCATAGCATCTACCGAGACACCTTTGGTTAGAAATGGTTTGTCCTCCGGAGCAGAAATAAATTTAGAGGGTCTCCTAGTGGTAGGTTCCATTGAGTCAGGAGCTGTCCATGCCTTTCTGGCCACTACTTCCATCAGTGGGTCGAAAGGAGGAGACACCCAGGAAGTGGAAGGGCGAGACCCAAAAGCGTCAAGGTAAACCGACTCGTCCTCGGAGGGTTTAAGGGTGGACCAATTCCCCCTCTGTTTCAGGATCTCTAGGATGTCTGAAAAGGAGACATCCTCAGAGGGGGATCCCGGGGAACCCTCTGACTCATCCAAGTCGGTGTTCGAAGTGAGAGACTCAGGGGAGTCTAAGTGCTTCCTCTTGCACTTTTTTTTCCTAGGGGGTTCCCCTGAAGCTTCAGGGGAGGCCTCGGAGGAGGAAGAGACACCCAAAGTGGGTACCCTGCGCTTTGGATCTCTGCTATCAGTTGCAGGAGGATGGCCAGAGACCGTAACAGGCACTGTAGAAGGAGGAGCTGAAGAACCCAACCTTGGAGCGGACACTGGATCCAGCACGCTCCTCATCACCTCGAAAGCCCTCCTATCAGGCACCGAAGACAGTCCCGGCTCCGAAGACACCCGAACCGCCCCCGGCACAGATAGGGAAGGCTCCGAAAATGATGTCGGGGCCGAACTAACCAGAGCCGATGCTCCGAGAGGGACAGCGGGATCGGACAAGGGTCCGATGCCACTCGCCCCCTTGGAGCCGACAATGGAGTCTCTGCGCCCGGACCTCTCCACGGATGGTACCAATGAAGAGGTCAAAGCCAACAGCGCCGGAGCCGAAGGTGGAAGTATCGGCTCCGATGTGGGCAAGGTTATGGTTCCGACAAACTCCGGCTCCGAACTCGACTGGAGAGTCGGAGGAGGAATCTAAGGCGGTACCGAGGGAGCCACAGTCTGGTGAGACGGGCTTTGAAGCATTTGGGCCAGTGCCTGAGATTTTATGAGTCTACTGACCACCCTCTCAATATCGTGGTCGGAAAGCCTAGACGACCTGGAGGAATGAGTACTATGACTCCGCTCCGATAGGAGGGGCTATCTTGGAGCCGATCGGACGGACTCTGCTGAGGGAGATCTAGAGCGCTTGCGCGCTAAAATCGGCTCCGATACAGGTTTCAGAGTGGATATAGTCTTGCTCGTATTGGCTCAGACTGGAGCCGATGTCAGAGCAATCTCAGATTTGCCAGCCCTCGACTCAGAAACTGGAGCCGAGGGTTTGGCGGGCTTAGATGACTTCCCCGAGCCAGACTTGGACGGGGAGTCATCGGGCTTCAATAAGCCCCTCAAAATAAGTTTATTACGACGCTCCTGCAGGACTCTTGAACTAAATCCGTGACAGACGGAACAGGAGTCCTGCAGGTGCAAAGGCCCCAAACAGTAGACGCAAGAAGTGTGACCGTCTGTCAGAGACATTTTCTGACAGCACGAGTCACACTTCTTGAATCCCGAGACCTTAGCGTCTTTGGACATTGCCCCAAGGACAGTAATACAGTCAGCACACACAGTAACTCGCTTACACCCAAGGGGGAGTTAAGGGGGCTGACTAAGACCACAACACACACACACACACACACACACACACACACACACACACACACACACACACACACACACACACACACACTAACGGGTGGGGGTAAACAAAAACTAAAGCCCGTAGGCCAGATTATAAAAAATTAGCTAAAGGGGTGGGTAGGGCTTAACGAAATATCACTAATAAGTAAAACTAAATCAAGAGAGAACTAATGTAAGGGGCTAAACTATAACCGATCCCAAATTCGAAGACTTACTGAAAAAATTTCTTTACTGACCTGAGCCGGTAAAAAAAAAAGGCAACCTCGCAGCGAAGCGGCAAACGACATCTGGGGAGTTAGCGCATGGTATTGTGGGATATAGGGCTGCCTTGAGCCGGTAAAAATAGCTCTCGAGCTATAGTATAGGCTGAGTCGGAGCCGAGGATCGGCTCCGAACCCATCCAGCAAGAATGAAGGCGAGAATGACAACTTAACATTAGATGTTATAATATTTTCCAAAAGAAAAAGCGTAAATTGGATCGGGATCAGAAAAGTTATCAGACTAAACAGGTGTATATCAAAGTTGACAAACAAGGTGAACATTCTTGTACTAAGAGGGGAAAGGTCCATCAATCCACTGAATATATACGGGATGGGCAGGACAATAGGTACATGTCACCTGGCTATAGGGAGGTTGTGAGGAATAATTCAGAGTGGAATAATGGAGAAGTAGAGTTGGAACACCCGGACACAGTGAGGTTTTTCTAACTGTCCAGCGCTCAGAGAGATTGGCACAGTATTATATGGAGAAGGGGGAGTACAACAGGAATTATTACCCACACAAGAAGAACTATTACACTCACAAGAAGAACTTTTACTAGATAGGGTACCTACTGATGCCCCGATAGTATGCAATGACACCACTGTTCATCAAAAGGAAGGTTTTACTATATACAATTAATCAGATAGGATTATTTCTGATGATTATTTTAAACTGTTGTCTAAAGGTGTTAAATTCATTCCGTCAACTACAGGAGATTTAGTAGATAATATTGTGGCTTTGAAATTTTATACTAGGAAATAGAATTTAGAAATCAATTTGGAACATCCAGGAAAGAACAAGCTAGTGTGTTCAAATGTTCATACTATACCTAAGAAAAAGAGTACATACAATCCCCCTTTACAACCCCTAGTTGAAACTTATGAGAAACTTGTGATGGACGATATTTATAATGTATTCAAATACCACAGGAGTATGAATAAATGGAATTTAACCAAGGGTGAATATGATTTGTTGAATGATTTGAGGAGAGACAGGAATATACGCATTATGGTTCCTGATAAAGGGGGCGGCATTGTTTTATTTCGTAGTATGGATTATTCAAATGAGATGTTGAATCTATTATCTGAGGATAGTACCTACATAGGAACCTCTATAAATCAGATAAATATAGCATATTCTAGGACAGATTGTTATTTGGAAGAATATTTGTTGGATGGTAGAATTGACAGGGAAATGTATGATTTTCTCTACAGAAAAGACCCAGTGGTACCCGTTTTCTTTGGTATTCCAAAGCTGCATAAAAACATAAATAAACCACCCTTTAGACCCATTGTAGCAGCAAGGAGGTCGAAAATTCATCCATTAACAGTATTTATAGATTCCTGTGTACAACACGTAGTTAATAAGATTCCACATCTTTTAAAGGATTCTTGGGAATTCTTGTAATGTCAAACAAGAATTATATAATGAAGATACTATATTTCTAACAATAGATGTAAAGGATCTTTTTACCAGTGTTCAAGGTGGAAGGTTTGTTATTATTTGAAGAGGTTCTTTTTCAATATTCAGAGTTGGAGAATGACATGGTCAAATTGATTTGTGAACTTATGGGTATAGTTTTGGATAATAATTTTCTTTGGTTTGAGGGGGAATACTATCAGCAGATAAAGGGTGTCCGAATGGGAGCAACATGTTCACCCGTATATACAGAGATAGTTCAGCGAGCGCATAGCGAAGGTCGCTGAAGAAAACATTCCCGACCCAGTCTTGGTCGGGGAGCCCTCTGGCTTCAACAAGCCACGTAGGATTAGTTTATTCCTACATTCCTGCAGGACTCTCTGGCTGAAGGAGTGACAAATAGCACAGGAGTCCTGCAGGTGTAGAGGCCCCAGGCAGTACACAAAAGAAGTGTGACAGTCTGTCAGAGACATCTTCTGACAGCACGAGTCACACTTCTTGAAGCCTGAGACCTTTACTTCTTTGGACATGGTATGCCAAACACAAAAAACACACAAACACAATCCAGTCACACAGTTAGCTAATGAAAGGGGGAAAACTGATTAACACACCCACACTTCCTGACAGAAGATAATGGAAGGGAGGTTTAAGGCCTGAAGGGAGGAAAAAAACTATCCCTAATACAAAGGAGAAAGGGAATATAGGGCAAGACAGATAGGTACTAGCTAACACTGACTCTTAAAGAAAGAGAAATAAGGAAATTGGAAATTTTTTGACTGACTTTAGTACAAAAAATACTAAAACTCTACCTGAGCTGGTAAAAGGAGACCTCTTCGCGAAGCGGCAAACGAGATCTGGGGAGTCACGCCTTGCATCATGGGATATAGGGTTGCCTCGAGCTGGTAAAATTAGCTCTCGAGCTTAGCAAGTGCCGAGTCGGAGCCGAGGATCGGCTCCGAACCCATCCAGCAAGAATGAAGGCGAGTTTGACAACTTAACATCCACCCTTTAGACCCATTGTAGCAGCAAGGGGGTCGAAAATTCATCCATTAACAGTATTTATAGATTCCTGTGTACAACATGTAGTTAATAAGATTCCACATCTTTTAAAGGATTCTTGGGAATTCTTGGAGTGTCCTTCTCAGTATGGAGAACATCGATGTCTGTGCTGTAACTGAAACCTGGTTCAAGGCTCCTGAGAGCACCCCGGCACTATTAGGTTTTACCTCATATCATGCGTTCCGGCCCCAAAACCCGGACCACACCACAAAAGGAGGGGGTGTATCCATATTCATAAAGGATACCCACACCTCCAGGTTGGTGGCGACGCACGAAGCTTCGGAAACCATCCAGGTGCAACTAACCATAGGCAAAACTGCTCTACAAATTGTAGCATGCTACACGCCACCCTCTCAAACTCAGGAACCCCACACAGCCTTCCTAAAGACACTGGAGGGTATAAATGTATCTCCAAACACCATCATATTGGGTGACTTCAACTACCCGAATATAGACTGGGAACATTACTGAAGCCCTAACTTTCTAGCCCAACGGTTCCTGGAGTTCATAAATTCAAATGCCATGGAACAGCTAGTCACTGTTCCCACGAGAGGAGAAAATATACTAGATCTCATTATCACAAACATGGGGACAAAATGCTCCACACCGGAAGTATATCCCTCATTGGTGAGATCTGATCATAAACTAATCTCACTGGAAATGCACATCCCGCCCCCACCCCAAACAAAAAAGACCACAGTGAAGAACTTCTCTAAAGCAAACTTCACACTACTCAAGACTGGTGCGGTATCCTTCAAGGCCCCTGGGCCAGTGGAAAAGTACAGTTTTGTACCTACCATAAATGTAGATGTTCGAAGATCCACATTGCTGCAGTCCTAACACTTGGGTAGTCCGCTGTCCTCGGTCGGCCCGAATATCAAAGTATAAGGCTGACGTCGGTCAAGGCGCATTTGACTGACATCAGGACGTCAGGGTACAAATGCGCATGACCGACGTCATATCCTCAGTCTTTTCTTGCCCCAGATGTCAGAAGACCCTAAGAATAAAGGTCAAAAACCAAAAGACAGCAAACCAACAACCAACCATCCTAGCACTAAAAATATGTACAATATATACAATAGACAATATACACCCAGTTGACCACCCAACCCACACAACCGCCTCTAACAACAGAGGGGAAGGAGGGAGGGTAAATTGGACTGCAGCAATGTGGATCTTCGAACATCTACATTTATGGTAGGTACAAAACTGTACTATGTTCTTCATCTCACATTGCTGCAGTCCTAACACTTGGGTAGAATCCCAAAGCAGAGGAAAGGGAGGATGGCCAAATTATAAGGAAGCAGGAGCTGCTAAAATGCCCTGCAAAACAGCAGTGGCAAAACCAGCCCTGGATTTAGAGTAAAGTGGCAGGTGATAATGCCTGGAAAAAGTATGCACTGAACTCCAAGTAGCTGCCTCCAAAATATCCTTAGTTGCCACCCCTCTCAAAAAAGCTGTTGAAGTGGCAGTAGCCCTAGTGGAATGAGGCCTAATCCCAGCTGGAACTTCCTTGCCATGATGGGAATAACAGAAAGCAATGCAAAACCCAATCCACTTAGAAATAGTTTGTTTTGACACAGGCTTGCCCTGAGAACTCAAAGCAAAAGAAACAAATAACTGCTGAGACTGCCTGAACCCTTTAGTTCTGTCCAAATAATAACACAACTGCCTGTGTACATCTAAAGTGTGCAAAATCTTTTCCCCTTTATTTTGGGGATTTGCATAAAAGGTAGGCAAATGAATAGTTTGGTTTAAAGCCACACTAGAAACCACTTTAGGCATAAAGGAAGGATTAGTACGTAAAGATACCCTATCCTTATGGAAAATTAAGAAAGGCTCAACTGCCATAAGGGCCTGCAACTCAGAAACCCTTCTTGCAGAGGTAATAGCCAACAAAAAAGCAGTCTTCCATGATAAAAACTTTAATTCAGCCATAGCTGCAGGCTCAAAAGGTTGTAGAGTGAGTTTCTCCAACACAAAATTGAGATCCCAAGCAGGAGTAGGAGCTCTTCGTGGAGGTCTTATATTCTTTGCCCCTCTAAGAAATTGCATGAACAAAGGATGAGAAAACAATGGTGGGTCACAATCATAGTGAGCCGAAATTGCTGCAGCATGAACTTTAATAGAAGAGAAGGACAAACCTTTGTCCAGTAACTCAGTAAGATATTGAAGAGCCACACTTAAATTAGGCCCAGAAACATCAAAATCCTTTGCTGCACTCCAAAATAAAAATCTCTTCCATTTGTCTGCGTACACTTTCCTTGTACTAGGCCTTCTGGCTTCCAAAATAACATTCAAAACTTGTTGCGGAAGTGGAGGCCCACAATGGTTCAAAACAGAATATGCCAGGCTGTTAGGTGCAGAGAGTGAAGCTTGACATTGAGCAAATGACTGTCCTCCTGAGACAACAGGTGTGGAATCAAGGCAAAGGCCATGGAGGCTTCCTACCAGGCTCCTCAGTAATGGGTACCAATGCTGTCGAGGCCAATCTGGAGCTATCAAAATCATCCTTGGCTTGTCTTGTCTGGCCTTTAGTAGTACCTTTGGGAGGAGAGGCAGAGGCGGAAAGGCATACACATGAAGATTGCTCCAATTGAAAGAAAGAGCATCCACTTTCCAAGCTGTGGGATGAAACCTTTTGTGCAAAACTTTGGCAGCTGGTGGTTTAGTGGGGAAGCGAACAGATCTATGTCTGGAGTTCCCCATGACACTGTCAATTTCGAAATACATGAGGATCCAATTTCCACTGTGGGGATCCATAATTTGTCTGCTCAACACATCTGCTAAGGAGTTCTGTGCTCCCGGCAGAAACCTTGCCTGAAGATTGAGCTGTAAACTGAGAGCAGTCTCCCACAAAATCATTGCTTGCCTGCATAGAGGATAAGAATGTGTTCCGCCTTGCTTGTTGATGTACCACATGACAGTTGTGTTGTCTGTTAGAATCAAAACCTGCCCTGGAAGAAGTAAATCCTTGAAGGCTATTAATGCAAACTGGACTGCTAACATCTCTTTCAAGTTGATATGTAGATGTTGTAGTCTGGCAGGCCACTTGTCTTGTATCCACTTTCCATTCAGATGAGCTCCCCAAGCTTTGTCTGAGGCATCTGTCGTTAGAATCTGACTCGCCTCTGGCCGGGTCACAGAGAGTCCCTTGTTTAGGTGACATTCCTGAGCCCACCACAAAAATTCCTTTTGAATGCAAGGTATTATTTGAATGACAGTGTCCAAATCCTGGCAGTGCTGTGTCCATACATTTTTGAGATACCATTGTAGCTTCCTCATATGCAGTTTGGCATTGGGAAGCACCAGAATACAAGATGCCATGTACCCTAAGGCTTGAAGGACTGTCCTTGCAGTCAGCCCGGACTGATGAGACAACTGATGAAAGTAAAGGGAAAGATTCTTCTGTTTGTCCGGGGTCAAAAAGGCCATCTGGGATGCTGTATTCAGTCTCACACCCAGAAAGCAAATGTCTTGAGAGGGTACTAGACTGGACTTTATTTCGTTCACAGAATACCCCAGGCATCTTAGCACTGCTATCACATAACCCAAATGATGAAGAAGCTCGTCCCTTTCTTGAGCCAGAATCAGGCAATCGTCCAAATATGGATAAATCTGTATTCCTTTTAACCTGAGGAAAGCTATCACTGGAGCCAGAACCTTCGTGAACACTCTGGGCGCAGTAGATAAGCCAAAGGGCAATGCAGAGAACTGATAATGCGAAGTCCCAGCTCGAAAACGCAGATACTTCCTGCAACTGAGCCTGATAGGAACATGAAGATAAGCCTCCTTGAGATCTAAAGTTACCATCCAATGATCTTTGCCCAGCAGAGGTAAAAGCTGCTGTAACGTCAACATTTTGAACTTGGGAATGTCCAGATAAGTGTTGAGGATAGATAAGTCCAAAATTGGTCTCCACGTGTTCCCTTTCTTTGGTACTAGGAAAAGGTGAGAATAAAATCCTAGGCCCACTTCTGGCATAGGGACCGGCTGAATTGCCCCTATTTGGAGTAACAGAGAAATTTGCTTGCGAGCCTCTATTCTTTGTGGAGGAGGAATGTCTGGCATGCCTTTGAAAGGAGGCAAGGTATGGAAATAAAACCGGTAACCGTGGTGTATGATATCCAATACCCATCTGTCTTGGGTAATTAAACTCCAATTTTCTTTGAAAAGTGCCAACCTTCCTCCCAAAGGTGCTGCCAGACGAGAAGGCTCTGGCAGCTGAAAAGGTAGGTCATTGGGTCTGTTTACGAAAGGACTGACCCCTGCCCTCACCTGAAGACTGTGCAGGAGAACTCCCTGTTCTAGGCCTGAAAGAGCCCTGAGCTCTGCCCCTGCCACGTCTAGATCTACCCCTAGACTGGGAATCATAGGAAGGATACATCCACCCCTTAGTAGGCCAATTTCTACTAAACTTTGGAGGCTGAACCTGCAAAAAATCTTTAACAGTCTGCATAGACTTAGCCTTGTCTTCCATTTTCTTTAAGACTGTCTCAACAGGAGAACCAAACAACACATCAGATTGTAAAGGAGCATCTAAAATCCGTGATTTAACATGGTCAGATAAATTCTGATCCCTCAGCCAGGCGTGCCTGCGAAGAACTGACCCAGTGGCAGCCACCCTAGACGAGGCCTGTACAGCATCAAAACCACATTGCAAAAAAGAAGTTATGTCCTTACCATAACGTTCCATGTGGAGTGTTCATCTCGCCTTGGTTATTACACATGGGTTCGGAGCCGATCCTCGGCTCCGTGCCGGCCGACTGCAAGCTCTGCATCGAGAAGAAGCTCGAGGACATCTAATACCCACAATCCCCCTCTGCCTTTACCTCAGATCTAGTTTGCAACCAAACCAGACATAAAAGCACACATGCCAAACTATATACATAAAAGTACATATATACAAACATACCAAGGGTATGATAGTAACACTAATACTGCAACAGCAGAAGGAGAATACTCCAGACCAGGCACCAAATCGAACGTTCTTCCTAAGGGTGGGAGTGTAATAACCAAGGCGAGATGAACACTCCACATGGAGCGTTATGGTAAGGACATAACTTCTTTATGTGAGAGTGTTCAATCTCGCCTTTGTTCTTACACATGGGTAGCGTCCCTAGCTCCATGATCCTGAGGAACTCAAGGAGAACGTTCTTGAGCACAGTGGAACCAAAGGTTGCCCTATCCCTAGAAACCCTGTCCACTTTGTAATGAGAGATAAATGTATGTGGTTTAGCCCAAGTAGCAGCCGCACAAATAGTGTCTAGTGGTAAGCGAGCTGCGTGAGCCAAAGATGTAGAAACTGATCTGGTGGAATGTCCTTTGGGTTTTGCTGATCATGTTTGATCAGAGGCCTCATAAACATATGTGATACAGTCAGTTAGCCATTTAGAAAGAGTTCGTTTCGTAACTGCAAGACCCTTTCTGCTGTCAGCAAAAGCTACAAATAGTTGATCAGATTTCCTGTGATCTTTTGTTCTATCCAAATAAAATCTGAGTTGTCTATGGACGTCCAGTTTGTGCAACATATACTCCAATTTATTAGAGTGGTTCTTAAAGAAGGTGGGTAATTCAATGGACTGATTAATATTACTAGAAGAACAAACTTTGGGGAGAAAGGATGGATTAGTGCGTAGGGATACTCTGTCAGAATGAAATATTAAATAAGGATGTTTGACAGAAAGGGCCTGAAGCTCAGACACTCGCCTAGCAGATGTAATGGCCACTAGAAATAAAGTTTTCCATGACAAAAATTTCAATGTGCAACTTGAGGCTGGTTCAAAGGGTGGCAACATCAATTTAGAGAGCAACAAGTTCAAATTCCACGGTGATGTCGGACTTCTGACTGGTGGTCTGATATGAAAAGAACCTTTTAAAAAGGCTTTACAAAGTCTGTGAGCCATAATAGGCACCACATTCCTCTACATGATAGTTAGAAATGGCAGCTAACTGTACTCTTAAAGTAGCCGGGGAAGCTCCTTCATGAAACAGTTCAGTCAAGAACTCTAAAACCTTGTTTAACGGAGCTATAACAGGGTCCAAATGATGTGACTACCAAAAAGACAAAAGCGTTTCCACTTACTGGTGTAAGTCTTTGTAGTGGAAACTTTATGAGAAGCTACTAAAATATCTTGAACCGCCCGATGTAAGGGGAACCGACCTGGCTAGAAAGGGAAGCGGAGCCAAGCTGCTAGATGGAGAGATTCTAGAGATGGGTGAGGAACTCCTGACGAGTGAGTCAGTAGATCTGGCTCTGGGTCCAGCATCCAAGGTCCCGAATGCGTGATGCAATAGAAAGGGGAACCAAATTTGACGAGGCCAGAACGGAGCAATCAGAATAATAGTCCTCTGAAGGTTGTTGGCTTTCTGTAGAAACTTTGCAATCAGGGGAAATGGAGGAAAAGCATATAGGAGACCCGGGGGCCAATCGTGCACCAGCGTCCCTGGGGACTTCCCCTGGAGGGTAATAGGGCAAAGTAGCTCCTGCATTTGGCGTTCATTGGAGACGCAAACAGATCGCAGGTAGGCTGGCCCCATTTGCGAAAAATCCTTTTCGCAACTGACTTTGAGGGACCACTCGTGAGGCAATAGTATTGCCCTGCTCAGCCTGTCGGCTATGACGTTGGATGACCCCGGGATGTGCGTTGCGATCAGAAAGCGACCGGTGGACTCTGCCCATTGCCAAATTCTCATGGCCTCTCTGCATAGTTGGTAAGACCTGGTTCCCCCTTGCTTGTTTATGTACCAGACTACGGACATGTTGTCTGTCTGAACTGCAATGGTCCCTGGAGGAAGAAGGGGAGCAAAGTGTTGCAACGCCAGAAACACTGCCCTCAACTCCAGAACATTGATGTGCAGATTGTACTCCAGATTGGTCCATTCGCCTTGGACTGTCTGTCCCTGAAAGATGCCCCCCCACCCTATCAGGGAAGCATCCGTGGTTATCGTCGCTGACGGTGCGGGTAGCACAAATGGTCTTCCGCTGGATAGGTTGCAAGTCTGTAACCACCACATTAGGTGTGATTTGCATGTTTTCGTTATCAATATTTCGTGAGTCAGTGGAAGTTGTTGGAATGACCATTGTGCAAACAGGAGCCATTGTAGCACTCTCATGTGCAGTCTTCCCAAAGGTATCGCAATGAGAGAAGCTGCCATGAGACCCAAGACTTTCAGAACAATTTTTGCCGGGGACTTTCTGGACGACAGCAGAAGAGAAATGTTGACTTGAAGTGCTACTATTCTTTCTGTAGGAAGTTTTAGAACTAAATGGTGCGTATCTAATTCCGCTCCTATGAATAAGATATGCTGTGATGGCTGTAGTAAAGATTTTTCGAAATTTACTGAAATTCCAAGGTGTGTACAAAGTTGTAGGGTGTAATCCCTGGCTTGTATCAGTTGACGCCTGGTGGTGGCAGACAGGAGCCAGTCGTCCAGATACGGAAACACCTGGAATCCTAGGCGCCTCAGATGAGACGCTACCACTGCCATGCATTTGGTGAAGACCCTGGGGGCTGTAGTCAGACCAAAGGGCAGGGCTCGAAACTGATAGTGACTGGCTCCCAGCCGAAGCGCAAATGATCCCTGGACGCCCTGGCCATTTTATGTGGTAGTATCGTCCTTCAGATCTATCGAGCACATCCAGTCGTCCTTCTGTAAGAATGGAAGGATCGATTGAAGCGTGACCATTCGGAACTTTTCCTTCTTGACAAAGGTGTTGAGATGGCTTAGGTCCAGAATCGGCCTCCAGTCCCCTGTTTTCTTTGGAACTAAAAAGAACATTGAGTAAGTTCCGAATCCTATTTGGTCCGCTGGGACTGGTTGGATGACTCTTTTTTCTAGCAGCTTTGAAATTTCTGTAGCTGCTGGGTCTCGCAGATGGGGTGGTACATCTGGGAGTTCTCTTTGGAATGGGTGTAGATAGAAATGGGATTTTGTAACCTCTGGTAACAACGCTTTTTACCCAATTGTCTGAAGAAAGGTTTTGCCAGGCCTGAGGGTATAAAGCGACCCGACTGCCTCCAGAGCAGGACAGTCGGGCCTCCTCTCAGGAGTGCTGAAAAGGTTTGCCAGGAGGTTATCCCTGTCACCTTGGTTTTGCAGACCCTCTGCCGCCAGGCGGCGTCTTCCACCTCTGCCCCCCTCTGCCTCTAGAGGGGCATCACCCTGTGTGTTTGGGAAAGATCCTTGGGTTTTGAAACCACATTTTCCCACCACGTTGCCCTTTGGGGTACGGTCTGGAAGGTGGAAAACGGACTCGACAGCAGACAGAGTCTTTCCCTCCTGTTCACACCGGTAAGGGTCTCCTTTACTTTAGGGCCAAAAGTGTGGCTCCATCAAATGGGGCATTAGTAAAGGAAGACTTGAAGGCTTCCGCAAACGAACATAAGCGCATCCAGGATTGCCTACGAAGAGCAATCGCTGAAGCCGCTGCCCTACTCGATCCCTCGGCTGCGTATGATATCAGCCTCATGGACGAGTTTACAATGGATGTAAGGGTGTTGAGATGTGCTGTAACTTTCTCTGAAACAACAGCATCTGTAGTACCCTGGAGGGTATCTCCCAACTCTTTGACTAGATCCCTCTGTAAGCGTGTAAAATGAGTCAATCAGTTCAGGGAACGCATAGAGAAAGCCGCTGAACTGAAAATGCGCTTCCCGTATCTGTCCATGGTCCTAGAATCTTTGTTAGGCGGATGGACAGATGAGGAAGATTCCGACATCTCCTTTTCGTGGCGCTGCCACCACCATGGCGTCTACTGGAACTCCTTTGGTGAGGTAAGCCTTGTCCTGTGGTGCCGTAATGTACTTATTTGGCTTCCTAGGGACTGGTTCCACCGTGTCAGGTGTCCCACGCCTTGAGCAATCAACTCCATTAACTCATCGAAGGCGGAGTGACCCAGGAGGAGGAAGGGCGAGCACCAAATGCCTTCAGCAAAACTGACTCATCCTCAGAAGGGGAGGGATTGCCAGTCACCTCTCTGTTTTAGGATCTCCAAGATGTCAGAAAAGGAGACATCTTCTGAAGGTGACTTAGGGGACCCTTCTGACTCATCCAAGTCAGTATCGGATGTCAAAGATTCTTGTGGAGAATCCAAGTGTCTCCTCTTACACAATCGTTTCCTAGGGACTTCTTCGTGGGAACATCCGAAGAAGCCTCCGAGGAAGAGGGGGCACCCTCTAGGGGTGGCTGAGACACCGGTGCTCGACGCTTGGATGTAGCCGTGGGTGCAGAGGAGGATAACGGTCCTTTGTGGGGAGGAGAAGCTGTTCCTGCTGATGTGGTTGTCTGGGTAGACAACACCTTCCTCATGAGGTCGAAGGCCCCCGGGTCCCGAGTCGAGGTATCTCCCGGTTCCGAAGAAATGGGAAGAATCCCCGAAACAGGAACCGAAGGCACCGACCCAGAGAACGGAACCGAGTCGATCCGCGCCGAGGCTCCGAGAGGGAGTGTCGGAACCGAAACATCGGTCCGACTCTCGGTCCCGGAACCAAGGATGGATCTTCGGCCCCGAGACTCCAGTACTGGATCGGATGGAGTCGAGGTGAACGGTGCCGACCGAGAAAAAGACGGTTCTGGCACCGAGGGCTCCACAATCATCAGTTCAGCTTCTTCCGCTCCGAAGGCTGGACAGGTCTCGGAGGAGGAACAGATGGAGATAGTGGCAGGCCTTCAAGTCTCGACATCAACTGAGAGGAGACCGAGATAAGCTTGGATAAGGCCGTATGCTCCATCAATTTCTGCACCACACGGTCCACATCGGTGTCGGAGAGGAGCCTGGAAGAACGAGTCGAAGGGATCGAAGACGGAGCCGACCTCAACAGAGTCGGTGGAGGGAGCTCCGTCACCGGTTCCAAGACTCGAGGCTCGGAAACTGCCAACAGTTGAACACTCGGCCCCGAAGTCTGTGGAACCGGTGATCTAACTTTACCCGAAGAGCTCGGAGCCGATGACTTGGGCTCCGACGTCTTTGATTCCTTCGACGATTTGGATGCCTGGTCTGAAGCATCCAGAGCCTCCTGGAAAGAGGGTTTCAACAAACCTCTGTCCATCAGTTTCCTGCGCCTATCTGTGACCGACATCTTTTGGCCACACTGGCAACGTTTGAATCCAGATTTCATTTTCTCAGACATTTTGAAGTAAGAGAAAAAAGTCAAGTCCAGTAACAGTCAATCCAGAGAAAAAAGGGTCAAATCCGGTAGATATGTCAGTCCGTTTGTCAATCCAAGTAGGGGTGGTAGGCCCCGAAAAACTCTATACCAGTTAAAAGAAGTTAAACTAAGTTAACGGTACCGAGAATTTCTCTCTCTACACACACACCATACACTAAATACAATAACTAGTGTTTTTGAACAAGTTCTCTTGAAAATTTAACAAAAAGAAAGTTAAATCTTATCTGAAAACCCTCGAGCTAGCCTCCAGCGATGCGAATTCAGCAGGGGCAAACTAGATCGGAGGTAAAGGCAGAGGGGGATTGTGGGTATTAGATGTCCTCGAGCTTCTTCTCGATGCAGAGCTTGCAGTCGGCCGGCACGGAGCCGAGGATCGGCTCCGAACCCATGTGTAAGAACAAAGGCGAGATTGAACACTCTCACATGAATGCTTATTCACCTGTTCAGAAACATGTACTAAATCTTGCAACTCTTTATAATCAATACCTTCCGCCAGAGCATCAACCTTAGACTTCAATTGTGAAAGGAGATAGTTTTGGTATTTTAACATGTGAAACTGGCAATTCAAAGCCCTCATAGCTAGAGTGGAAGAAGTATAAACTTTCTTTCCCCATCTATCCAAAGCCTTGGCCTCTTTGTCTGAGGGAACGGATTCTTGACAACAGAAGCCTTAACACCTTTAGGCCCCTGACTAACAGTTTCTGGGTCTGCCCTAGGACTCTTAAAAGATACTTATGAGCTTCAGGCACCCTGTAATATCTATCCGGTTTAACAGGAGCAGGAGGCAAAGAATCAGGATTAAGAGAAGCCTCTGCAAAACATCTTCCACCACATCTAAAACAGGAGGTATAGCCAAAGGCCTATGCTGGGGTAAAACAAAAATTCTAAGCCTTTTCCTGGAATCAGAGAAGTCCTGACCTTCCCACTTAAAATGCTCCCTCATAGAATGAAGAGTTTCTGAAAAGAAAAATCCTCAGGAGGAGAAGCAGAAGTAGAATCATCCACATCAGAATCAGAATAAGGAGAATACTCCTGCAAGTCTTCAGTCAAGACTCTGAAACATCCAAGCCTGCTCAAAACTCCCAGGCTCAGGCTCCACCTAGGTCTCTTATCAGGAGGGGTAAAGAACCCTAATCAAAGAAATCAAATCTTCTGCCATTTTAAGCATATGCTTCTTGGGCACAGTTCCAGAAGAACTAGGGGTGACACCAACTGCAGCTGAACTTGGCCTGCCTCTGGGAGAAGCCTTGTAAACAGAAGGAGAGGGCCTAGCCACCCTAGGAAGGGAGGGAGTATAGTAACCTGAGAAGCCCCTTCAGCCTGACCTGCCTCCTGTGAGGCCACATCTTGCAATAATAAAGTCTCTCCTGGGAACCCAAAGAAACCTCCGGTGGAGCCACCGCTCCACCGACACCTCTAAAGAACCGCGTCCGGTACAGACGGTTCTTCTAGCCTAGGCTTAACTGCTTTGTCCTTGCGCTTCTTGAAGAAGCGGCCGGAGCATCCGACGGCATTTTATAATTGCACCGCTTCCCAAAGACTAACCTGGCACAATCCAACCTTCTCTTTATAGTGCGTTTATTGAATCTAGCACAAGAGCGACAGCCAACAACGTCGTGCTCAGGCCCTAAGCAAGGAATACACAAAGTATGATAATCTCTATGCGGTATCTGTTTCCCACAAGAAATGCAATTATTGACTTTTTCTGACATCCGTAAATCACTGAGGCAAGAAAAACTAAAATATTCCCCAACGGGGTACTTAGCCAACTTTGAACTCGGTCTGAAACTTCGAAATTGAAAAATCTCAGAACGCCAACCAGCACTTGCAATGCTGCTTCTGCATCGGACCATGCGGCAAAAAAGACTGAGGATATGACGTTGGTCATGCGCATTTGTACCCTGACGTCCTGATGTCAGTCAAATGCGCCTTGACCGACGTCAGCCTTATACTTTGATATTCGGGCCGACCGAGGACAGCGGACTACCCAAGTGTTAGGACTGCAGCAATGTGAGATGAAGAACATCCACAACCCAAGCTGCGGAAGCCCTTACAAATGCCTTCTATGAACACCTCCAGGACTGCATGGATCAGGCAATCCCAAATAAAACCAAGACTCTTTCCACAAAGGGCAAACGTCCAGTCTGGTGGACCCCAGCCATTAACAAACTTTACAATAAGAGGAGAAAGCTATTACATGATAGAACAAAATCCATAAAGGGGAAGTCACCCCTGATCATTATTAGTAAAAAAATACGAGCACTCATAAAATCAACTAAGGCCAATTTTGAGAGAAAAATTGCCATGGATTCAAAGGACAATCATAAGGCCTTTTCAGCTATGTTAGGAACCTGGGTGGAAACTCCCAGATATGCTCAGAATTAGTCCAAAATGATACAAAAAATCACTGAACCCACAGACATTGCCAACATACTGGCAGACAGGTTCAGTGCAAACTTCACCCCTCCCCCTAAAGGAGAGATAACTATCCCAGCGGAGTGTAGCCTCCCAGACATTTCAAATGCGCAGGTGAAAGCTGCTCTCTCTAAAGCTAAAAATACATCATCAATGGGACCGGATGGTGTCCCCGGCGGTGTGCTACACGAGCTAAATGAGGAATTAAACCTGCACATAAGGCAGCTGTTTAATCTCAGCCTTACCACAGGATACGTGCCCAAGGAGTGGCGTACGGCAACTGTGGTCCCACTCCACAAAGGCGGTGCCTCTACGGACCCTGGTAATTACCGCCCCATAAGCTTAACAAGTCTAGTCTGCAAAGCTATGGAGAAGATCATAATGGAGCTCATAAACAAAGATATAGGGGACTTGCAGACATTGGACCCGACCCAGTTTGCCGTCAAGGGCAGATCATGCCTTTTGAACTTGGTCGACTTCTTGAAACAGTCACCAAGGCCATTGATGAGGGAAAGGCAGTCCATACAGCCTACCTTGACCTTGCAAAGGCTTCGACACAATACCCACTGGTATTGTAGAAAAACTTACCAGCTTAAATGTAAACCTATATGTCACAAGATGGGTTGCAAACTGGCTTAAGGACAGAACCCACAGGGTTAGAGTTGCTGGCGCTATGTCAGACTCCAAGCCGGTCACAAGTGGTGTCCCACAGGGCTCGGTCCTTGGCCCCCTATTGCTCGGCATCTACTTCTCAGAAGTACAGGCCAACATGGGAGGTCTTTGGCTGACAAAGTTTGCAGACGACTGCAAACTGGGCACCATAGTGGAAAGTGCATCGGACACGGATATCCTTCAGAAGGGACTCACGGAAACAGATAGCTGGTGCCAGAGCCATGGCCTGAAGTTAAACGCCAAAAAATGTATAGTCATACCCTTCGGAAAAACAAGGTAACCCCAAGCTACCATATAGGTGGCAATCCACTAAGCACAGAAGAGGTTATCAGGGACCTGGGGACCCAGGTTGACAGTGGCCTTTCTTTGACACTCACGTTGCTAAAGTGGTTACAAAGACCTTCTACATTGCCCACCTGATCATGAAGGGATTCACATCCAGATCTAGTGAGGTCATTGTTCCTCTGTACTCTTCACTTATCAGACCAATGATAGAGTACAATGCCCCATTCGGGATGTATCTCACCTGACATCTGCAGCAATTGGAGAGACCCCAAAAGTTCCTCACCAAAAGGATAAAGGGACTCCAAAATCTGTCATATGCTGCCAGATTGAAGAAACTCCAGCTCTATTCAGTCGCATACCGTCTGCTCAGAGGTGACATGTGCCTGACATACAAGGCCATGTCCAACCTGGAATTAATGGACATGCTCCACCTCAAAAAATCCAAATCCACCAAAACCACTAGAGCAAGCGACTTAAACCTTAGCACGGATATAAATAGGATGTGCTGGAGGCATAGATTTATCACTCAGAGACTCCCTATGCTGTGGAATAAAATCCCGGTCCATGTGAGGCAGAGCACCTCGCTGGCTCTGTTCAAGAGAAATCTTGACCTGTGGATGGGAAATCGTAGGTTTACCCCGGGAATCATCTCTGTGTCACTGCTGAACAGAGGCACAACAAACTAATGGGTACAGTATTTTTTCATATAAGGGGTGGCGTAAGCCACAAAACTTTGGGCTAGGCTTATAAATGCCTTAGGGCAGATAGCCTAGTATAAACCTATGAACCTAAGAATTATATAATGAAGATACTATATTTCTAACAATAGATGTAAAGGATCTTTTTACCAGTGTTCAAGGTGGAAGGTTTGTTATTATTTGAAGAGGTTCTTTTTCAATATTCAGAGTTGGAGAATGACATTGTCAAATTGATTTGTGAACTTATGGGTATAGTTTTGGATAATAATTTTCTTTGGTTCGAGGGGGAATACTATCAGCAGATAAAGGGTGTCCCGATGGGAGCAACATGTTCACCCGTATATTCCAATTTAGTTCTACTGGGCTGGGAAAATCAACAAGTCATGCAAAGTTTGTTTTGGAAAAATATTAGATTACATCTTAGATACCTGGACGATATTTTTATTTTTGGGGGGGGGGGGGGGGTCCTGGAAAATGAAATTCCAAAATTTACAGATTTAAATTCTAGTACTGATTTTTTGAGTTTCACTTTTCAGTATGATAGGCAAGCCATTAGTTTTTTGGACACATATATATCTAAGGAAGAGGGAAAATTTAAATCACAGATATATAGAAAAAGGACTTTTTGCAATGCTTATCTACATTTTGAGAGTGATCATCCTTTAGGACAAAAGATCAGTATTGTCAAAGGACAAGCTATTAGGGTAGCACGGATGACATCCAACAAGGATGATTTGACAAGTGAATTTCAGGTTATTTCCAACATGTTTCTTGAGAGAGGCTATCCATCACAGATGTTGGATAGCATTCTCCAAGAAATATATAATGAGTGGGGGAATAAATACAAACCCCTACTTGGTACCCCTCCAGAAATAGTAATTGATAGCACTATTAAATGTGACAAAGATACGTCCAAAGATTTTAGAAAAGCTTGTGCTCTACAGTATAATACCAAAACTACTATGATTAGGCAGGCTTTTGAAAGAAATTGGAGTATATTTAGAACAAATGAAGAGATTTTCAATAAGGTGGGTAATAAACCCAGATTCATTAATAAAGTGGGATACAATGTCAAACAGTTGTTGGAATATAGGATGAATAATGCCACCCCCGTTACACAAGGGACTAGGCAGTATGGTATGTGTCCTTATTGTCCATATATTAGTAAGGAATCTAGTTTGGTTTTGGACAATAACATGAAAAGTAAGACATACTTTAAGAAAGGTAATTGTAATACCAGGGGAGTAGTGTATTTAGCTAGGTGTCACACTAGCGGACATTTTTATGTAGGTAAGAGACTAAGTAAGGTTAAAAAACAGAATATATGAACATCTAAATGATATAAAAAATCCACTAATGCTCTATTCTATATAGGCATGCAGCAGTTTGTGATAATTTTGAAAAATGTGTTTTTGGTATTCTGGATGTTGTACAGGTAAATCCGAGAGGGGGTGATTGGAAAAACACCCTAAAAAAGAAAAAAAGCCAGTGGCAATTTAGACTGGCTGCAATGTTTACACCAGGTTTAAATGATCATGTCTCTTTGGCACCTATGTTATTAGAAAGAGCTAACAGAATATGAAGTATTATATTTAATATTTTTTCATTTTTTATCAAGTTATATTTTTTATCAAGTGTTATTATATTATATATGAAATGTTATCTAAAATGTGGCATTTATTTGATAGGCGTTGGTTAGGCATATTATACATGACACAATATTTTTATATATACACATGTATAATTATATATATATTTTTTTTACTTATGGGTTTAGCTGTTTTAAAATGTTTATTGTTTATTATTGAGTTAGTATTTTATATCTAGTTTATATTTTGTTTAATTTAACAATGTATTTATCAAGTTTTGACCCGATGGGCTATTTATAAGAATTTGTACATATATATATATATATATATATATACACACACACTTTTTTCTCATTACAGTATAATATATGTGCTTTGCTTTGGTTGGGTATATATACCTTTAAATTTATGATTGATTACTGACGTCAAGATTTTAAACAAGTATTTAAATGCCATTGATTGAGTTTTTTTTGTTTCTGAGGAAGTCTCACTTTTTGAGATGAAAGTGCTCAAAAGGTTTATTAAAAGTTTTCTGTATATGGTTGACGTGCCTCAGATTGTCCATACAGATTTCGGCGTTTATTAGTTTTATTTATAGTTCTAGTTTGTTTTTTGTTTTGGATCTTTATATTATGAATTTCCAAATGCTAACAGAATAAAGAAAAAAAATCAAGTTAGCCCTTGAAGGTTTAAAAAAAAGAGAAAAGAAGAGACATTTAACCTTTAAAGAATAACCCCACAAAAGGAAATGTGGTGGTGGTGGTGGTGGGGGGGGGGGATACACCAAAGTAGCTAAATTAATCAACTCTTAAAAAAAAAAAAAAAAATGAACAACATACACATGTAAAATTATTGCAACATATTAAAACCATATCACACTAAATAATGCACACACAGTTAAGACACAAGGAAAATCAATACCTACCTGAAAAGTACAGGCTCGCATTTAAAGAAAAGCTACAACTTCCAAGTACAGAGTGTCTGTAATATTATCATGCTCTAGAGTGCTAAATGAAAGTTGTGTACAAACCATTATGACAGATGTATAAGGAGCAGCACTACTTCTCATTTTCAGCAACAGAAAGTAAAAGTTGATGTCAAGCTGTGAGCTTGACATTTTCAGAACTTTAATACTCCACTTGACTTTAATATCATTAAACTAACTCATGCTTTTGGAGAACATTTTTTTAAACAAATAATACAAGAAACAAAAGACCAACCTCCATGGAGAGAAGACCAGAAATGTCTTCTGGTATCTTTGTCAGCTGATTTGTGGCTAGATTCAGTTCTACCATGCTTGTCCAGGTTCCAAAATCCAGTGGAAGTGAAGTTAGCTGATTGTCCTGAGAAGTGCAAAATATAGTTTATGAAAATAGGTAAGCCTTGGGGAAAAGCTTTAGTGTTTACATAATCTACCATACTGGAAAACAAATTTAAAATGTCAATGACCTATTCAGTTTGCCAATCCAAATAGCTTTAACACTATAATTCAAGGTATGCAATACTTAAACTACTCAAATGTGTACAAATTAACAGAAAACATGCAAGCAAAAGGCTAATGTGTCTTGCCTTATGCAGCAGTTTTTCCAGAACCCCAAATTTTCCACCTATACTACTACTCCTTAAATCCCTTTGTGGAACTATACTCTGTTAATGTGCCTGCTACTTTGACAAATCATTCCAAGTAGGCAGCAGCCTTTCAAGATCAGGGGTCTACCTGTGCATATGGACAGACAGGTTTAAGAACGAGCCAAAGCTCTTCAGGAAGAGAATAAAAAGGACTGGTCAGACCTTCCAACCTGGTGGGAGGATGAAAAAAGTAGTTGTGTACCTACCAAAAATGTAGATGTTCATAGGTTCATAGGTTCATACTAGGCTATCTGCCCAAGGGCATTTATAAGCCTAGCCCATAGTTATGTGGCTTTCGCCACCCCTTTAGTTTGAATAAAAACTATGCCTATCATTTTGCTGTGCCTCTGTCAAGCAGTGACGCTGAAGTAATCCCTGGGGTATATCTGCAATCTCCCATCCATTGGTCAAGATTCCTCTTGAACAAGACCAGAGAGGTGCTCTGCCTCACATGTACCGGGATTTTGTTCCACAGCATAGGGAGTCTCTGGGTGATGAATCTGTCCCTCCAGCACGTTCTATTTATAACCGTGTCAAGGTTTAAGTCTCCCGCCCTTGTGGTTCTGAGGGATCTAGATTTTTTGAGGTGAAGCATATTCATCAAATCTGGGTTTGACATGGCCTTATATGTCAGGCACAGGTCACCTCTGAGCAAGCGGTATGAGACTGAATAGAGCTGGAGTTCTAGTGTATATGTTCGAGTGTATTCACTGTTGCAGTCATTACACTTTGGTTATCCTGCTGGGAGGCAACCCGCAGTCGGCCTGAATTCCAAAGTCCTGGTCTGGCGTCGGTTGCTGTCGCCTCTTCCCTGACGTCAGTGCGCCAGGGGTATAAAAGATGCAGCAGACGCCATTTTCTTCAGTTTTTCTTGCCCCAGATGTCAGGTGCCCCCAAAAGGGTAGGCTGTAAAAATGATGATCATAAAAAAGCATGCACATAACCTTTATCTACAAGCAAATACAAGACATAGGTTGTATAGAATAGATAGGTACAGATAAGTCCCAGCAAAGAAAAAGGGGGATGGTGGGAGGGTAACCTCGACTGCAACAGTGAATACACTCGAACATCTACATTTATGGTAGGTACACAACTGTACTATGTTCATCGTGTTTCACTGTTGCAGTCATTACACTTGGGTTGAATCCCAAAGCTGAGGTTGGGCGACTGGGCCTAAATAGAGTTTGGAGTGGCTATGAGGCCCTGCAGAACTGCAGTGGCAAAGCCTGCTCTGGATTTAGAGTAGAGAGGTAAATGGTAGTGCTTTGTAAAAGTGTGCACTGAAGTCCATGTCACAGCCTCCAAAATATCCTTGGTTGTTACTCCTCTGAGGAAGGCTGCTGCTCTGGTAGAATGTGGCCTAATGCCCTTGGGCACTGATTTGCCATGTTGTGAATAGCAGAAACGAATGCAGTGGCCTATCCATTTTGAAACAGTCTGCTTTGAAATGGCTTTTCCTTGGGAACCTGCAGCATATGCCACTAAGAGTTGCTCAGTCTTTCTGAAGGCTTTAGTCTTGTCCAAGTAAAAGCACAGCTGTCTGTGTATGGCCAAAGTATGCAGAAGTCTCTCCCCCTTATTCTGTGGGTTTGGATAAAAGTAGGCAAATGCATGGTTTGGTTAAGAGCCACACTGGACACTACACCTTAGGCATAAATGTAGGGTTTGTCCTTAGAGAAACCCTGTCCTGATGGAAAATAATAAAAGGTTCCACAGCCATTAGTGCCGGAGAAGAGCGGTTTTCCATGACAAGTATTTTATCTCTGCTGTTACTGGCTGGCTCAAAAGGAGGCAGTGTGAGTTTTTCCAAGACAAAATTGAGGTCCCATGTACGTATTGGAGCTCTCCTTGGAGGTCTTATGTTTTTGGCCCCTCTGAGAAGCTGTCTTAGCAGTGGATGAGAAAAAATAGGTGGGTCCGTATTGCAATGAGCTGAAATGACAGAGACATAGATCTTAAATGATGAGAAGGATAGGCCCTTGTCCAGCATCTCAGTTAGGTATTGCAAAATCTGAGGAATATTTGGTTAAAGCGAGTCAATTCCCTGCGCTTGGTTCCAAGCACAAAATATCTTCTATTTTTCTGCATAAGATTTTCTGGTGCTGGGCCTCCTGGCCTCCAAAATAACATCCATAACTGCTTTAGAGAGAGGTGTGTTCTGAATGATTACATTATCCGCCATGCAGCCAGATTTAGGGTTCCGAGTTGGCTGTGCAGGATTTGATTGTTCTGTTGGATCAGCAAATGAGGTATTAGAGGCAATGTCCAGGCTGGGCCTTGAGACAAGCTCTTTATGACTGGGTACCAGTGCTGGCGTGGCCAGTCTGGAGCAATTAGTATCATTTTTGGCTTCTCTTGTCTGACCTTTAGGAGTACCTTGGAGAGGAGAGGCAGAGGAGGGAAGGCATATACTGCAAGGGCTTTCCAGCTAAATGAAAGGTCGTCCACTTTCCATGCTTGTTTGTGATAAGTCCGAGTGCAGAATCTCTGTAGCTGGCAGTTGTGAGGGGAGGCGAATAGATCTATGTCTGGGCATCCCCATTTCCCTGTTATGTTGAAGATTTGTGGACCCAGTTTCCACTCGTGAGGATCCATGAGGTTTCTGCTTAGTTTATCTACCGAAGTATTTGTCTTTCCTGGCAGGAATTGTGCTTGCAGATGTACTTGATAAGTCAATGCTGTGTTCCACAAAGTCATGGCTTGCCTGCAGAGGGGGTAGGAATGTGTGCCCCCTTGCTTGTTTATGTACCACATGACTAGTATTGTCTGTCTATCAGTAGTTGTCCTGGATGGAGTAGGTCCTTGAAGGCTGACCGGGCATTTTGTACCGCTAGCATTTCTTTTTGATTGATATGAAGATGCATTTGGTTTGTGGGCCATGTGTCCTGAATACATTTTCCTGCCATGTGCGCCAGCCCAGGCATTATCTGATGCATCCATTGTTAGTGTCTGCCTGTAAGTGGGTAAGGTGAATGGCTGTCCCTTGTTGTGGTGACAGGCCTGTGCCCACCACTGAAATTCCTGTTGCAGGCAGAGAATGAGAGTAATTACTGTTTCCAGGCTGTGGCAATGTTGAGTCCAAACACTTTTTAGATACCATTGTAGTTTCCTCATATGCAGTGTTGCATATGGAATTAGTAGAACACAGGATGCCATGTAGCCCAGAGCCTGCAGAATTTTTCTTGCAGATAACTGGGTCTTTGTTGCCATGTCTTTGAAGTAAGAAGTCAGATGCTTTTGTTTGTCTGGCGTGAGATAAGCCATCTGGGCAGTTGTATTTAAGCTTGCACCCAGGAATATTATCTCTTGAGAGGGCACTAGTTTTAATTTATTTTCGTTTACTGTGCACCCTAGGCAAATTAGTAATCTTTTTACAAACGCCAGATGCTGTAGTAGAATATCTTTGTCCTTTGCTTGAATAAGGCAGTCATCCAAGTAGGGGTATATTTGAATTCCTCTTTGTCTGCAAAATGCAATTACTGGTGCCAGGCAGTTTGTGAAGACCCTGGGTGCAGTAGATAAGCCAAAGGGCAGTGCAGAGAATTGGTACTGCACTGAGCCAGCTATGAATCTGAGGTATCTTCTGCAAGATTGTCTGGGACATGCAGGTATGCCTCTGAGGTCCAAAGTTACAAGCCAAACCTTCTTGTCCAGCATGGGCAGAAGCTGCTGTAGAGTCAACCTTTTGAATTTTGGGACGTCCAGAAAAGTATTTAGAATAGACATGTCCAGAATTGGTCGCCAGGCTTTGTCCTTTCTTGGTAATAAGAAAAGTCTTGAGTAAAATCCTTGTCCCTGCTCTTGTTGTGGCACTGGCTGAATAGCCCCATGTCCATGAGAGATGAAACTTGTTTTTGTGCCTCTTGCTATTGATTGCGTGGCAGGTCTGGCATACTTTTTGCCTTTGGAAGGGTGTGAAAGTGGAACCTGTAAGCCCTGAGAGACTATATTTAAGACCCATTTGTCCTGGGTGATCTTGTGCCAGTTCTGTGAAAAAAAATGCTAGCTTTCCCCCTAAGGGTACTGCCAAAAAATAAGTGCTTGGCACTGGCAGAGGGAAGTCATTGGGACTGTTTTCTATAAGGCTGTGATTTGTCTTCTCCGCTTTTGGAGGTAGAAGTACCCCCATTGTTTGGGCCTGTATGAGCCCTGGGGCTGTTGCCTGCCTCTAGGGCATCTGAATCTGCCTCTTTGTGGTCTGACACTGGAAAGGACCAATTCTTAGAGGGCCAGTTCCTGCTAAATCTGGGTAGCTGTACCTGTAAGAAATCCTTTACTGTCTGCATAGATTTTGCCTTATCCTCCATTTTCTTTAACACCTCCTCTGCCTTAACACCAAACAAAGTATCATGCTGTAATGGAGCATCTAATAATTTTGCTTTAACATGATCAGGCAGATTCTGTTCATTTAACCAAGTATGCCTTCTAATAACAGAACCTGTAACAGTGGCCCTGCACAAGGCCTCCAGTGAATCATAGCCACATTGCAAAGTACGTTTTCCCACTTGTTCAGCTGCATGCAATAAATCCTGCAAATCTTTGTTCTCAGTACATTCAGAATTTGTCAATATTTTTTGTTTTAACAAAGACATTAAGTATTGCTGATATCTGAGCATATGAAACTGACCATTTAAAGCCCTTACAGCCAAGGTAGCAGAAGTGTAAACTTTTTCCCCCATCTGTCCAAAGCCCTGGCATCTCTGTCTGATGGGACAGGGATTTTGGCAGAAGCAGCCTTGATCCCTTTGGGACCCTGTGAGATCATTTCTGGGTCAGCAGCAGGGTTTTTGTAAAAAAATGTATGGGTGTCTGGAACCCTGTAGTATCTGTCCGGCATGACAGGGGCAGGAGGTAGAGAGTCTGGAGACAGGCCGGACTCTGAGAAAACAATCTACTATGTCTAGAACAGGGGGAATTGCAAGAGGTCTGTGCTGAGAAAGTAAAAGAAAGTCTCTAAGTCTTTTCTTAGAATCTGAATAATCCTGGTTCTCCCAATGGAAATGCTCCCTCATGGGATGCAGGGTTTCCCCAAAAGAAAAGTCCTCCGGAGGAGAAGCTGAAGGAATAGAATCTTCAGCATCAGAATCCTCATAGGGAGGAACAGAATATCCCTGATCAGAAGAGGAATCAGAGGAAATGGAAACCTGATCAGAGGAATCATATTCAGTGTCTTGCCTAGGCCTCTTATCAGGAGGGGGATGGGAACCCCTGATCAAAGTAATTAGGTCTTTGGCCATTTTGAGCATCTGTTTCTTAGGCATAGAAGCCTGTCCTGGAGAATTCTGTACTGGTTTCCTTGTCTTTAAAACTGTTTTAGACTTTGTCTTGGATGCTGAAATAGGCTTTATATAAAGTTGTGTAGGTCTGAAGACCCTCAGAAGCCGATGCCTGCTCAGCGGCTCTGGACCCATCTGAGGGATTAATTTCCGGAGGGCCAACACCTTGAGTATCAAGAGGCCTAGCTGTCTCCATGTGGGAGTCGGAGGCAGCCTGTGGCTCTGAGGTAGCGAGAGTCAGGGGCTGCGAAAGCGCCTCACTGAGCACCGGCGAACCGGCGACTGGCCTAAAAGAGGCTTCGTCGTCAGTTTTGGACTTCGGGTGCTTGTCCTTGTCTTTATCCTTGCATTTTTTATGAATTACAGTCGTCGGTTCTTCCGACGGCATTATGTAGTTAAACCTTCTGCCAAAATAATGAAAAGCAAAATCGTACCGATGCTTAATAGTGCGTTGGTTAAATCTAGCACAAAACTGACAACTAGCAGCCTGGCAACGTCGTGGTCAGGGCCTAGGCAAGAAATACAGTAAGAGTGGAAATCCTTATGAGGTATTTGCTTCCCACAAGAAATACAATTGTTAACTTTTTCTGACATCGGTCTGGAGCAAGAAAAAAGTTTCCCCAACGGGGTACTTAGCTTTATTGAAGACTTCGGATCTGAAATTCGATTTTGAAAAACTCAGGAGTCGGCCGACCGGCACTTGCGAACTGCTTTTGCTTCGGGCACCGCGCGGCAAGAAAGACTGAAGAAAATGGCGTCAGCTGCATCTTTTATACCCCTGGCGCACTGACGTCAGGGAAGAGGAGACAGCAACCGACGCCAGACCAGGACTTTGGAATTCAGGCCGACTGCGGGTTGCCTGCCAGCAGGATAACCCAAGTGTAATGACTGCAACAGTGAAACATGATGAACATACTACAGCTACTGGCACATCAACAAAAGGCCAAGAGGCCACAGAGTAACACTGCAAAGTGTATGGCATGACAAGTTAGACACTGCAATATATCATGCTACAAAGTGCTAAACGAAAGCTGTGTAGTAACCATTATGACAGATCTACAAGATCAGAACCTATCCTCTGAGGAATGTGAAAGCAGACTCAAGTAAACTCAGCACCTAAAAACTTTCCCAGTCTTACACACAATGCACTACATTCCCTCTCTCTCTCGGCTGACTGGAAAGTGCGCTACCCAAGATCGAGCACCAACAACATAAAATATAGTTCACCTAATAGTTCCCAGTAGGCCTCACTTCCAAGGATGAGGAAAGGCAGGTAGATAGGCTGAAGGACCATCTACTGCTGTTAAAGGCAGGTACATTTCTCATCTCGAATGATATAATGATCCTCTTCAAACCTGTAGTCTTGGGTGCCATTTTAAAAGAATTCAACATAGCACAAGGGCCGCAAAGGAGGACCTTGACCTGTAGACTACATTCAGCTTGTAGTGCCTTACAAAGCTAGGCAGAGAACCCCTATGTCACACCCACATACATTTCATGCAAAGATGCATTACTAAATAACAAAGAATGGTTGTATAAGTAAACTTATACTAACATTAGATGGTTGAATGATCACTGCTGCAGTAGCCTTAGCTATACTGGTTATATCCTGCCTAGGATAGAACAGTAGGACAGCTTCCAAAGCTTCAGACCTCGGCTGACTAAAAGAAAAGTTTGGGTGCCAATACCTTTAGAGCTTTCCTGCCAGAGAAAGGGGCGTTGAGCCCTGAAAGGACGATGTTAGGAAGAACAAAAAATAAACTACACCCTAGCAAAAACACCTCAAAAAATAAGGGGATGGAGGGAGGGTGCTGCTACAGCAGCAGTGAACATTCAAACATCTACTGTTATGGAAAGTTTATTTACACAACTGTACTATGTTTATCATACTAATTACTGATGCAGTAGCCTTACCTATATGGGAAGATTACCCTAGCTTACTACCACAGCCGGCCTTAGGCATAGGTGAACTAGCCGACCGCCTAGGGCGCCGTACAGGCTGGCCTCAAAAGGGCGCAATTTACGGACCGGAGTTCTGCTGTGATGACCCCTAACCGGGAAAAGCCGAAAGACAACAACATTTTTTTTTTTAATTTCACCGCCGCCCGTAGAGGCTAGCAATTGCGCCCACCCCGGCATCAAGAGGGTGCAATTTACGGACCGGAGTTCTGCTGTGACGACCCCTAACTGGGAAAAGCCGAAAGACAACAACAACAATATTTTTTTTTATTTCACCGCCGCCCATAGAGGCTAGCAGTTGAAACAACAAAGTTCAAAAAGCAGTTGCTGTGATTGAGCATTAAAGCTAAGTTACCTCTCCTTGCCCACATTTCTCCTCACTCCCCGACTTGCTCTACTTACCTGCTATTTCATCCTCCTGTGCTCCTTACCTTCTGCTTCCTGCGTTAGTGATTGTTTTTTGTGGCAATTGCCATTTGTTATCCTAAATTTCTCACCTACTCTTATCTCTATCCTTCCCACATGATCTACAATTCCCTGCTTCCCAATCTCGTTTTTCTCTCCCATAATCCCTTTGGGTATTTAAAATGCTCTCTTAGCATTCATCGCCATCCTTTCCTATCCTTACAGTCCACTGCTCCTTCTCTGCAGTATACAGGTGTCAGACTTCCTGGAATTTTAACAACATTTCAGTGTGTACAGTCTTTTAAGCTGTGTTAACCTCTCCTGGAAAAGATTTATGTTTTGATATAAACCACCGGGACTTTGGTTATGCACCCAGATAGCTATTTCAGGTAGCTGTTGCTCGTCAGATCGGTTTCTTACTCAGAGTCTAGACAAATAAAAGGTTGCACTCAAACTGCTGCAAGTTGCTAGACCGACTATGGAAGTCATATATTGAAAAGGGAAAGGCAGGTAGATAAGCTGAAGCACCATCTACAGCTGTTAAAGGCAGGTACATTTCTCATCTCGAATGATATAATGATCCTCTTTAAACCTGTAGTCTTGGGTGCCATTTTCTGTACATTACTGTCTCAATATGTACTGTAATACATATGCAGTTTTCATATTTCTGTAGATTACTGTCTATATCTCTACCACTGATATAATTGACAACAATGAGGTGGCAGGATCAAATAATTGCATCATCTTTATTTTCATTCTACTGTGATTGCTGTGCTGCATCTCCACAGTTCTAAATATTTAATTAAGCAACTCAGTGGATGTGTATGCAATGCAGCATAATTTAAGTACTTTAGACCCGGTCTTTCTGTACATATATGAATTACTTGGAATTTTCTAATTGTAAGGCTGCTTAAGGATGCTTTTAAACTATGGTAGACATACTGGCTGTGATAGATGTTAAACACTAAAATCTTTCTCTGTTGTATGGAAGGAGATATATTGAATGCAATACTGTCTCATTTGTTATACTCTATTCTTAACTGCTGTTAACTCATCTTCATCCTTTTCTCAATTAACCCTCTGTGTGAACTCTCTTGATGCTATTACTTGTAGTAGACATAACCACTGTTTTTTTCCCCATATAATACTCACCACACTCTCTCCCCTCCTCTTTCCTTATGTTTTAAGGGCAAAGTGTAACTTCTCACTGATTGCCTCTACCTTCATTGATAGAAACTGCACTACCACCTGGAAAAAGGACCGTCCTCTTCCATACAAACCCAGTTTTAAACTAACATATGTTTCCACTTTAAATAATGCAAGACTTACCTTGTCAACAGTAATAATCCCAGTACCCTACCCGACTCCCTAAGTGACCACCTCCCTAGTCAAGTCTACGAATACTCCCTTCAAATACCCTAATCCCACCATTTTAGAGAATGGTGCAACCTTTCTTCCATCAACTTCGAAACCTTTAATAATCAGCTCGCCTCTATTAACTGGTGCCACCAGAAGTACCTCCCCCTCAATGATGTAGTTCTATAATTTAATCACACATTTCTTGATATAATTGACTCTTTATGACTCTTTAGCTCCTTTAAGAAATGTTAGAAACAAAATAAATTACTCACCTTGTCTCATTAAAGACACCCTCACTCTCATGAAAGAAAGGGACAAGTACTGGAAAACATGGCTAAAAACTAAATCTGCAACATTCTTCCAAAAATATCAAGCACTAAGAAATCCCTCAAAAATAAAACAAATCAACAAAGACAAGAAAAACTACTATTATAACCCAGAGTTGTCACAAAATTCTAACCCTAAAAAATTCTGGCCCACCATTGATAAATTATGCATCCTGGTGAACCTACCACCCCCTAACCCCTATCCAAATAATTCTCCCCTAGAAACTGCCACCTTACTTAATACCCCCGTCATTGAATCAATTCAAAACCTAATCCAATCCAGCCAAGTAAATAACCTCTCTCATACCAAAACCAATACAAGAAACGCCATCCTTTTCTATCTTAACCCTGTCTGCACTGCTTACATAATGTCCCTTCTACTAAAACTAAAGCCTTGCTCTTTTTTCTCTACTGATAACCTCTCTCTCTTTCTTAAACTTGCAGCTCAATCTGTAGCCAATCTGTAGCCTATCCTGTCTCAATCTTAATAAACAGATCTATCCATGAATCCACTGTCCCCAATATCTGAAAATCTTTCTACACCATTCCACTACACAAAGGAGGTAACTCTGCAGATCCATCCCACTACAGACCCAATGCCATCCTATCTCCACTATCCAAAATCCTTGAAAAATGTATTCATAGCCAACTTCTTACATACCTAATCAATGAAAAACTTCTGATCCCTGCTCAACATGCCTTCAGGCCAAACTATAGCACCTCCACCTAGTCCCCCTAGTAGACAAAAGTCCCCCTATCCTTCATTCACACTATGGCTGAAGCCAGAGACAAAAATATACTTGTATCCTGCCTCTTCCTCAAACTCTCTGTTTTGATATCGTCTTCCATTCCAAGTTTATTGCTAAACTAACTGATCTAAACCTCTCCCTCTCTAATATTCACTGGTTCTTGAGCTATCTTTCAACAGGCTGCGGGTCTGTCAGATGGCAATCTACCTGCTCCCCTTTCCTCACCTACCCAAACTGGCATCCCTCAAGGCTCAGTCCTCGGCCCTCTCCTATTTAACATCTTCACCAATCACCTTTACTCCTCCTGCACCACTTCCTCCCTTGTACAATGCACTGATGACTCTATTCTTATCTCTTGCATGGACAACATTACTAACCTTCTTTCCATCACTCCAAACTGTTTCTCATCTGTGGAAAAATGGCTCACAGACCACAAACTTATACTTAACCCTAAAAGGCTAAGCTCCTATTATTCCTTCCCAAATCTCTCTCCCACCACAAATCCACCTTTACCATTTCTTCTCTTGATAGCACTGTTATCAAAACAGAACCTCACACTAATTTACTTGGTATGATAATTGATGACCATCTTAAATTCAACATCTATATACAACACTATAAAAAAAAAAAAAAAAGTAATCAGAAACTGGGTCTTCTCTACAGAAATAAAATCCTTGCTTCCAACTTCAAACCCACGCTAGCCCAAGCCTTCCCCCCTTCCATGTCTACTCTATGCCTCCTCTATCCTTGCCCATCTCCAGTCATCCCTACTCACCAAACTCGAACACACATACAACAATATTGCCAGATTCAACTGTAACTAACCATATAAACCACATCATTTCCCTGCCCTGAAACAACTTCAATGGCTCGAATTCCCCCAGCTTTAACTACTTTCCCAGCTGCAGCTCACACACTCCCTGCTAAACAACTCCCTTGCCTGTCTCTCTCGTTCTGCCATAGTATCCCCTTATACCCTGTTCATTCAATTTGTAGCTCTGACCAGTACCTTCTTGACATCTCTAAACCAAACAAAATAACTGGCAAACTCCTCTACAAACACTCAGTGTCCCTAGCTTGGAATAGGCTCCCACCAAACATCCGTAGCATTCCTGGTACCAGCTGTTTCAAAACTGAAGATAAGAATTACATTCTAAACTTCTGCAGAGATTGTGTGTGCGCAGTAATATTGGTGGATTGTAATGACAGAAGTCTTGAGTGGCCTTTTATTGTTGAAATATTTTGAAACGGGTAGTGTTTGGTTCATAACTTTTGTCTCATTGCTTATTAAAAGAATGTTTAAAACTACAAATTTAAAACATTCTAACAAGTGGTGCTGTATTATACAAGGAATATAATTCAATACAATCAGGAAAGTGAATTAAAGAATAAATACATGTATGAATGCCCCTAAAAAAATGTGTGCAAGGAGTCTGTTTTGAAAACAGCCCAAAGTAAACTTGATTCTCAGTCAACCAGATGCATTTCTATGAATGTGGGTTTTCAATTTCTATGAATGTGGGTTTTTATGCGGTTTCAATGAATGTGAGTTTTGCCATTTCAATGAATGAGAGTTTCAAGGGCATACAAGTTTACTGCTCATGCTAAGTCTGTTTTTATTGTCAAACTGTATTGTTTAGCAAGTGGCTATCTGTGTTTGTGCTATTTTGTTTCAATATCTGTAATCACTGTAGAAGCAAATAATAGAACATATGCATGGTAACTGGTGAGATAACCAAATAATGGAACACTGGAATGGCTGAGGAGGGGGCTGCTGCTGGGGGTTGCTGCAGGAGGGGCTGCTCTGGGGTGGTGGTCTAGTACCCTTCCTAGAACCCTATTTGACCATGATCTGGCTCTTGTATTTAAAGTAGAAAATACATATGCAAAGGTAGCTGCAGTATAACTACATTACAAAGTATCTTTTTCTTCCTATGCATTTAACTAATTTAAGGAAATGACTGGAGTGGCTTTATTGGGGAATGACCCACTGGGTGTGGCTCAAATAGGGGTGTTTCATGAGTGTGGTATGGGTGGAGCTTAAGGGGCACCTGAGCACTACTTTGTCTAGGGCGCCATTTCGGCTAAGGCCAGCCCTGCTTACTACATTTGGTAGGTGGAAGGAGAAGGGTCCAGGAAGCCTTGGACAATGCTCCTAGCAAAGCTTGATCTAGACCTAAAGAAGGAATTAAACTTATTAGCACTTTGTTAAAGTATGTAGAGATCCGAGCTGCAGCTTATAGAATACTTTTAGAATCCAACCCTTTCCACAAAGTCATGGCCCTAGCAGAGTGGACCATGACCATGCCTGAAAAAAATTTGCTGTGGTGAGTATTACAAAAAAAGGTATCAGCCTTGTACAACAATCTGGAAATAGTCTGCATTGACATATGTTGCTCCTCCTTACCTTCACAAGAAAGGAAAGTACAGTTATGTAAAATCTTCCCATAACTGTAGATGCCTTCTCTTCATTGGTGCAATATTTTTTACAATATGGATCCCCTGCCAAGGGCAACCCGATGTCTGTCCAGTATACCAAAGGATTTAGGTTACTTTAAGGTATGCTGTACTTCACACGTATGCTTCTCATGTACTCTATAGCATAAAGGTGATGCTTGCATGTACCATCCTCAGAAGTGAGAGCACCAGGAGGAATGCCAGGCCAAGGAAAGTACAGTTGTGCACACTTACAATAAATGTAGATGTTCGAGTGTATTCACTGTTGCAGTCATTACATTTGGGTTATCTGCTTGCAGGTAGCCCCTCAGCCGGCCTGATTATCAAAGTCTTGGGTCCTGTGTTGGTTACTGTCTTCTTCCATGACGTCAGGTACATAAAGCATGCAGCCGACGTCATTACATCAGTTTTTCTTGCCCAGATGTCAGGTGCCCCCATAATGGGAAGCAATTATATATAAGGTTACACCTCCAACAAAAATCAAATACACCAGAAAGCTTAAATACAGTAAACAAGAAGAGAGGTATAGCCAACAGAAGTCAGGGGGCTGGAGGGAGGGTAACCAGGACTGCAACAGTGAATACACTCGAACATCTACATTTATGTTAAGTGTACACAACTGTACTATGTTCTTAGTGTTTTACTGTTGCAGTCATTACATTTGGGAGTCCCAAAGCTAAGGAAGGGAGCAGGCAGTTAAAGAGCATTAGGACCAGCTATTAGGCCGTGCAAGACTGCAGTGGCAAAGCCAGCTCAAGATTTAGATAAAACTGGCAGATGGTAATGCTTGGTTAGAGTATGTACAGAACTCCAGGTAGCAGCTTCTAGGATGTCCCTGGTAGGGACGCCTCTGAGAAAGGCTGTAGAGGTATATGAATTACAGGCCCTCATGGAAGTGGAGCCTTTCATCATCAGCCCTGGTTGAGTGGGGTCTGATCCCCTGTGGGATAGGTTTTTCCATGGTGCTTGTAGCAGAAATGAATACAATGGCCTATCCATTTGGAAATGGTTTGCTTTGAAATAGTCTTCCTCTCTGCCCCTGTAGCAAGTGCCACCAGAAGTTGGTCAGATTTCTTTTGAGGTTTAGTCCTGTCCAAGTAAAATCTAAGTGGTCTGTGCACATCTAAGGAGTGCAGTATCCGCTCCCCTTTGTTCTGTGGATTAGGAAAGAAGGTTAGCAAATGAATGGACTAATTAAGGGCCACACTGGATACCACCTTGGGCATGAAGGAGGGATTGGTCCTGAGGGACACCCTGTCTGCATGAAAGATGATGAAAGGCTCCACTGCCATGAGGGTCTGTAATTCAGATATCCTTTTTGCTGAAGTGTTTGCTACAAGGAAAGCTGTTTTCCAAGAAAGGAATTTCAAGTCTGCAGTAGCAGCTGGCTCGAAAGGAAGAAGAGTGAGTTTCTCCAAGACAAAGTTAAGGTCCCAGGCTGGAGTTGGAGGTCTCCTGGGTGGTCGCAGACTTTTGGCCTCTCCGAGGAACTGCTTAAGCAGTGGATGAAAGAAGAGGGGAGGTTCTGTGTTATAATAAGCTGAAATGGCTGAGGCGTGAATCTTGATGGAGGAGAAAGACAGGCCCTTGTGAAGCATCTCAGTTGGGCACTGCTATGCTCATCCCTTGAGATTGATTCCACGCACAGAATCTTTTCCATTTTTCAGCATAAGATTTTCTAGTACTAGGCCTCCTTGCCTCTAAAATGAAATCGATCACTGGTTTACTGAGGGATGGTAAAGGAGAGATTAGGTAATTAGCCAAGCTGCTAGGTTCGGAGTTTGAAGCTGAGGGGGCAGAATCTGGTTCTCCTGCTGAGACAATAGGGTAGGAGCCTGAGGCAAGTGCCATGGGGCCAACAGTAACTCACTGCTCAAGAGGGGGTACCAGTGCTGGCATGGCCAGTCTGGTGCAATCAAAATCGTCCTTGGTTTGTCTTGTTTGACCTTTAGTAGTACCCTGGAGAGCAGAGGCAGAGGATGAAAGGTGTAAACCGATAGGTTTTTCCAGCTGAAGGACAGAGCATCCACTTTCCAAGCGGGTTTGTGGGGAGTCCTTGTGCAAAATTTGTCCAATTGATAGTTCTGGGGGGAAGCAAACAGGTCTATATATGGGCTCCCCCATTTGCTTGTCAACATGTTGAAAATCCTTGGTTCCAATTTCCACTCGTGTGGGTCCATGAGATTTCCAATTAGCTCGTCTGCCAGTGTATTTAATTTTCCTGGCAGGAATTCAGCTTGTAGATGCACTTGGTAGCACAGGGCTGTGTTCCACAATGCCATGGCTAGTCTGCAGAGGGGGTAAGAATGTGTACCCCCTGCTTGTTTATGTACCACATAACAGTGGTGTTGTCCGTCTTTACCATTAATTGTCCTTGAAGAATGTGGTCCTTGAAGGCTGTCAGAGCATTCGGTACAGCTAACATTTCTTTTTGAATGATATGCAGGTACATTTGACTTGGGTTCCATTTGCCCTGAATGCACTTCCCTGCTAGGTGAGCCACACATGCATAGTCTGATGCGTCTGTTAGAGTTTTGGCGGCAGGGGGTAGTGTGAATGGTAGTCCTTTGTTTTTGTGGCAGGCCTCTGCCCACCAAGGAAACTCTAGGCGTAGGCAAGGTATGACAGGAATCATTTCTTCTAGATCCTGAGAATGTTGACACCATAGGCTTTTGAGATACCACTGTAGTTTCCTCATATGCAGTCTTGCATATGGAATTAGAAGAATGCAGGAAACCATGAATCCCAAGGCTTGTAGTATTTGCTTTGCAGATAGCAGGGTTTTTGTGGCCACCTGTTTGAAGTAGGTTGTCAAATGAATTTGTTTCTCTTGCGTGAGGAAAGCCATCTGGGAAGCTGTATTCAAGCTTGCTCGCAGGAATATAATTTGTTGACAGGGTATCAGGTGTGATTTTGTTTTGTTTATGGTGTACCCCAGACAAGTTAGCACCCTTTGTACAAAGGCCAGATGATTCAAAAGCATGTCCTGGCTTCCTGCCTGAATTAGACAATCGTCCAGGTATGTGTATAACTGAATATTTCTTTGCCTGCAAAATGCAATACCTGGAGCTGGGCACTTTGCGAAAACCCTGGGTGCAGTAGATAAGCCAAAGGGCAGTACAGAGAACGGATAGTGCGTGTAGCCTGCTTTGAAGCGTAGGTATCTTCTGCATGATTCCCCGATTGGGATGTGCAGGTATGCTTCCTTTAAATCTAGTGTTGCCAACCAGGCGTCTTTGCCTAGCATAGGGAGCAACTGGTGAAGAGTCAGCATCTTGAATTTTGGAATCACCAAAAAGATGTTTAGAGTAGACAGGTCCAGGATAGGACTCCATGAATAAAGAAGTTATGTCTTACCATAACGTTCCATCTATATTGTTGACCCTCGTTCAGTCATTACGTATGGGTATCGGTTCCGAGCTCGGAACAGAGCTGGCCATTTTCCAAGCTCGCTTCAGCTTCAAATTCTTGAGCTAAACTCTTACCCACAATTCCCCTCTCCCTGTTACCTCAGATTGAGTTTGCAAGTTAAGGAAAGTAGAGACTACCTCTGGTCAAATAACCTAAGACAACTGGATGGTGAGATCCACTAGAAACCACAGGAGGGGGAAAGAGGGAGGGTCGTAATGACTGAACGAGGACCAACAATACAGATGGAACGTTATGGTAAGACATAACTTCTTTATCTGATATTGTTAATCCTCGTTCATTCCTTACGTATGGGACAGAGTCCTCAGCTACCTCTATTCCTGGGAGGCTCTCATGGAAGGACATTCCTGAGCACCATAGAACTGAAAGATGCTCTTCCCCTGGAGACCAAATCCAATTTGTAATGATTGATGAAGGTATGAGGCGTAGCCCAAGTTGCAGCTGCACAGATGTCATGTAAAGAAGCTCTGGCATGGAAAGCAGCAGAAGTTGCCACCAACCTTGTTGAATGAGCTTTCATGGTAGTAGGCAACGAGATATTACGTTGTGTGTAAATAAAGGTCACACAGTCCTTCAACCATCTAGCTAATGTGACCTTAGCAACAGCCGATCCTAATCTAGATCCAGAAAAGGCCAAAAATAACTGGTCAGATTTACGGAAGGGTTTAGTCCTGTTTAGATAAAAACGGATTTGCCTGTGTATATCAAGGGTATGTAGGCAATACTCTCCTCTGTTTGAATGGTTGGGAAAGAAAACTGGCAATGCAATGGCTTGATTAATGGACATTTCAGAGATCACTTTAGCAGAAATGACAGATTAGTTCTCAGAGACGCTCTTATCTCTATGAAGAAACAAGTATGGACTCTTGAAAATAAAGCTTGAAGTTCAGAAATACGTATGGAAGAAGTAATAGCGACCAAAAACAAGTTTTTCCATGACAAATACTTGGTCGCAAGAAGAGGCTGGTTCAAAAGGTGCCATTGTCAGAGCTTGCAGAACTAATGATAAATCCCATGGTTGAATACGTTCTCTAAAAGGTGGCTTCAGACGATTCACACCTTTTATGAAGGTCTTGCACAATTTATGGGACAAGAGAGGAATCTTGGACACCCTCATGAAAATTAGGGATGGCAGCCAAATGAACTCTAATGGTAGAGGCCGTTAAGCTGATTTAAACAGGTCGGCCAGATAGTCTAGTATTATCGACACTGGTGCTGAAAAGGGGTCTACTTGTTTATCTTTCAGCCAACAGGTAAATCTTTTCCACTTGCTCAGATAAGTAATTCTAGTGGAAGACTTAGGAGATGCAATGAGAATAACACATACTGGTAAAGCAAGATCATTCTGCCTGGCAATCAAGGGAATTGGAGTAGCCAAGCCATCAGCTTCAAGCTGTTCAGGTTGGGATGAATCAGGTTCTGTGGGTGAGAGATCAACTCCGGGATTGGATGGAGGATACATGGTCGATCTAGCAGGTGAGGCCAAAGGAATGGGAACCAAATCTGTCGTGACCAATATGGTGCTATGAGGATTACCTTGCTCTTCAACCGCTGGGCTTTCTTCAGAAACTGGGGAATGAGAGGAAAGGGCGGAAATGCGTAGAGAAGACCCGAGGGCCAATCGTGGACTAGTCGTTCCTGGGTGACTGTCCCGGAGGGGGAATCAGGGCGAAGTAGCTGCTGCATTTGTAATTGGTCAGGGATGCAAAGAGGTCGTAGCAAGGACGGCCCCAGCGGTGGAAGATCGCCGCTATCAAGGGATTCAGGGACAACTCGTGAGGTTGAAGAATGGACCTGCTGATTCTGTCTGCTATCACGTTGGAACTCCCGGGAATGTGCGTTGCCAGAAGAAAATGGTTGGTAGCCATCATCTATTGCCATATCCTCATAGCCTCTCGACATAGGTGGTAAGATTTGGTTCCACCTTGCTTGTTGATGTACCAGACCACCGCCATGCTGTCTGATTGAATCGCAATTGTCCCAGACGGCAGCAGGGAATGGAATGCTTGCAATACCAGAAGCACCGCCCTCAGCTCTAGAACATTTATATCCAGTTGGGACCAAGTGCCTTGGACTGTCTGTCCCTGACATAGCCCCCCCCCCCCCAACCCATCAGGGAGGCGTCAGTGGTCACTGTGGCCTTGGGTTGCTGGGGGGAAAAGGGGCGAGACCAGTGAGAGATTGTGCGACATACACCAATTTAAATCCTGTTTGCACCTGTGGGTTACTCGAATCATGGCTGAAAGAGGATACTGAAAAGGATTCCATTGGGTGAGCAGTAGCCATTGTAGAAGCCTCATGTGAAACCTGACCAGGGGAACAATGGTGATGGAGGCTGCCATGTAACCCAACAGCTGTAGAACAGAGTGAGCCGTAGATTTTCCCTTTGAAAAGATTGGAATTAGTTGTTGCTTTATCCTTAAAATTTTGTGCTCTGGAATAGCAGCTCTGCAGTTTTGTGTGTCTAAGATAACCCCTATGAATTCTGTCAACTAAGAAGGGGTGAGGTTGGATTTCTGCCAGTTTATGGTTATGCCTAGCTTTTGAGCAGCGAGGAGAGAGTATGCCAGGGCTTTTTCAAGTAGATGTCTGGTGGGGGAGGAAATGAGCCAGTCGTCTAGGTATGGAAACACCTGGAATCCTTGAAGTCGCAGGTGAGCTGTGACAACTGCCATGCACTTTGTGAACACTCTGGGGGCTGTAGAGAGTCCAAAGGGCAGTACTCTGAACTGGTAAAGACTGGCTCCTGCACAGAAGCGCAGAAATTTTATTGATGGCCTGTCCACCTTTATGTGGTAGTACGCATCTTGAAGATCTAAAGAGCACATCCAATCGTCTTTTTCCAAAAGCGGGCGGGTAGACTGTATAGTGACCATCCGGAATTTTTGTACTCTCACAAACTTGATCAATACACTGAGATCCAAAATTGGTCTCTAGTCCCCAGTTTTCTTTGGCACCAAAAATAGTCTTGAGTAGAATCCGGATCCTGTCTGGTCTGGAGGGACTATTTGGATGACTCTCTCTTAGCAACTTTTCTATCTCTAGTGCTGCTTCTTCCCTTTGACTGGGTGGAACATCGGGAAGATTTTTTGAAGGGACAGGATAAAGATCGAAGGGGATATGATAACCTCTGGTTATGATCCTTTGTACCCAGGAATCAGTGGTGATGGTTAGCCAGGCAGAAGGGTACAAGGAGAAATGTCCCCCAACCACCTCCAGAGAAAAGGAGTTGGGCCGCTCTTCAGGAGCGCTGGAAGGATTGACCAGGGAAAGAATCCCTGGAACCCTGGTTATGTGGTCCCCCTCTGCCCCAAAAGGAGCGTCTTCCCTGTGAGTTTCCCCCTCTGCCTCTGGGGGAGAACTCGGCCTGTGCGTCATGGAAAGGACCCTGAGATTTCTTGAACCATATCTTCCCACTCTTTTGGTTTCAGGAGAAAGCACGTTGAAGGGAAGAACAGACACCCATGGCAGAAAGAGTCTTACCGTCTTGTTCACATCTGGCCAGCGTGCTTTTAACTTTGGGCCCAAACAACGAGGAGGGCTCAATGGGGGCATTAAGAAAGGAAGACTTAAAAGGTTCTGCAAAGTTGCACAAGCGCATCCAGGCGTGTCGTCTCAAGACCGCAGCTGAACCCGCCGCTCTAGCTGCTCCTTCTGATGAGTGACACATCAATCGCATAGAGGAGTTAGATATAGACTCAATGGTGGCCAGCTGAGAGGCCACTTTGTCACGGACCACATCAGACACTGCACCAGCCAAGGTTTCAGAGAGCTCAGAAACCAGATCCCTTTGAAGCCTGGTAAAATGTGCCACATAATTCAGGGACCTGATAGCAAAGGTCGCTGAAGCAAAAGTGCACTTCCCTTTTCTATCCAGGGCCTGGGACTCTGTTAGGCAGATGGACAGTCTGGCTTTCTTCTTCTGTCAGATCCTTTTTTGTTGCAGCCAACACCATCAAAGCATCTACAGGAAGACCTTTGGACCAATGGGGATCTGAAGCAGGAGGGGCCAAGATCTTATCTGGCCTCCGGGGAATAGCTTAAACAGTTATCAAGGGTCTTCCAAGCACACTGCACGATGAACTTCACAAGACCATTGGCAAGTGGAGTAACCCAGGAAGTAAGGGGCCGGGCACGAAAAGCCTGCAGGAACACAAATTCCTCAGGGGTCGGATTAGAGGGCTGCCAGTCACCTCTCTGTTTCAGGATTTCAAGGATATCGCCAAAGATTACCTCAGAGGGTGACCGAGAAGATCCTTCCCCCTCATCGAAATCTGTGTCTTCGGTGAGAGACTCCTCTGTGGAGTCCATGTGTTTCCTCTTACACAAACTTTTCCGGTGGACCTCCTCAGCGGGAGAAGCTGGGGACAACGGAAAAGGGGATTCCTGAGGGAATATGTCCTGAGGCCCTTGCACCTGGTGTCCACTAGGTGCGACTTGTGAGACCAGTGTACCAGGAGGAGGGCGGAGGTATAGGCAGTCCGGTATCACCAGCAGCGGCGAAAGCCTTCTCCGTCAGTTGGAAGGCTGGTCCACCCGGAGAGGAGTGTATGTCAAACACAGGGGGCACTCCTCCCCCCAAGTGGCTGAGCCTGCCGACTCGGAGTCCCTAGATGGCTGTGGAGCAGCAAGCTATGTGTATCAAAGCTGACATCCTGGGCCGTAGTAAAACTTTCCTACCACGAAGGCAACTGTGGTTCCTTAGTGAGATACATAAAGGGAACCGCAGAAGGGGAAAACTGTACTATATCCATGGACTTCAAAGGCAATGAAGGAGGAGAATAAGAAGGTGTCTTTGGGGATGGGTGATCACCTCCCAAGGAAGGATAGTTCCTGGGTGGTGGAATACCTCTGGCCAAGAAAGCCTGGTTCACAAGACGCAACACATGTTCAGAAAGACTTCTAGTGGACCTCACAGAGACTGAGGGAGAAACGGGGTCCACAAAAGAGGAAGACTCGGTGCCCATCTCATCTGATCGCACAGAGGACAATGGTGCTGAGAAAGACTGGACTATTGTAGTCTGCACCAAGGAAATCATCGGTGCCAATGTCATTGTCTGCACAGACACAGGGATCGGTGCCGAAGTGATTGTCTGTGCTGAAACCGGAACCAACAAAACTGGAGTCTGTAATAAAGGCCTCGGCTCTAGGGAAGATCTCGGAGCCGACGCGGTTAAGATCTGCGTCGGGTCGGAGCCAATACAGTGGTAATAGTCTGAACCAAGGAGCCCCTCGGTGCTGATATGAAGAAGGCTGCAGGAGAGGACGGAGCTGAAATCACTAATGGAGCTGAAGGCCTTGGTGCCGAATGTGTAGGCACCGAAAGCACTGGGGCTGACAGAGCTCCGGAGCCGAAATTTTAGCCTTTTTAGATTTTGGTTGGTGAGAGTTCCCAGCCGGGGATGAAGGCAAGGAATAAGCCTTAGTAGAAACATCCATTTTCTTACGGGTTTTAGGAGGGGTTGAGACCTCTGACCCAGAAAAAGCCTCTGAAAAGGGAGATTTTAGAAGTCCCTTCAGTATTAGCTTATTTTTCCTTTCTAACAAAGTTCTATTAGAAAAGTTTTCACATATAGTACAAGGTGGTTCAACAGATAAATGGGAAGCTCCCAAACAATAAACAGAGTGTGCATCAGAAGTAGGCAGTTTGTGTCCACAATCAGAACACCGCTTAAACCCCGGACTACCCTTTTTATCTGCCATATTAACAAACAGAAAAGTACCAACAATGGTACAAGAGAGTACCCAAAGGTATGAAAAAGAAAGAAAAGGGATTACCAACGATGGTAAGGAGAAATTACCTCGTGGTAAAAAGTGGAAGTAAAGGAGAGAAAAAACCTAATGAAATTATAAACGCTAGAAGCGACAGGGCAAGAGACAATAAAATATCAACTTTTCTGACAGAAAAGTAATTTGTAAAGCAATTAAATAACAATTGACTGTACTTGGCTCAAGTGAAGTAGCTTGACACGACCGGATAGCATCGCGGCAAACGAAATCTGAGATAACAGGAAGAGGGGGATTGTGGGTAAGAGTTTAGCTCGAGAGATTGAAGCTGACACGAGCTTGGAAAATAGCCGGCTCGGTTCCGAGCTCGGAACAGATACCCAACCGTAAGGAATGAATGAGGATTAACAATATCAGATTGTCTTTTCTGGGTACCAGGAAAAGTCATGAGTAGAAACTTTGTCCCTTTTCCTCTTCTGATACCAACTGAACAGCCCCCCTACTTAAGAGAGAAAGTACTTACTTTTGGGCCTCTGCTCACTGATCTGCGGGTAGATCTGGCCATCCGCTTGGTGTTGGTAACGTGTGAAAGTGAAATCTGTACCCCTGGGACACTATATTTAAAACCCATTTGTCCTGGGTAACGGGTTCCCAGTTCTTTGCATGAAGAGCAATCTTTCCCCCATAAGGGGCAGTCAGTTGAGAAGTGCTTGGAAGTTTTAAAAATAAGTCATTGAGACAGTCTACCATAGGGGAAGTTTTATTACTCCCGGATTTAGAAGTGGAGGCACCCCACTGCTTAGTCCTGTGCGTACCCTGGGACTGAAGCCTGGGAGCTCTGCTGGACCTGGGTTTGGACTGAGAAGGTCTGGAAGAGGCAGGAAAGGACCAATTCTTGGAAGGCCAATGCCTACTAAACCTTGGGGGTTGTACTTGTAAAAAATCTTCAACAGTTTGCATAGATTTAGCTTTTTCCTCTATCTTTTAAGAACAACTTCTGCCTTGTTGCCAAACAGGCGGTCCTGGTTTAAGGGAGCATCCAGTAATTTCAATTTAACATGATCTGGCAAGGATTGCTCCTTAAGCCAAGCATGCCTTCTAAGTGCAGACCCAGTTACAGCAGCCCTGCAAGATGCCTCTAGTGAATCAAAACCACATTGCAAAGTATGTTTTCCAACTTGTTCAGCTGAATGCAGTAAATCCTGTAAATCCTTATTTTCAGCACAATCAGGAATCAACATAATTTTCTGTTTAAGCGATCCAGCAATATGCTGCTGATACTTTAACATATGAAACTGGCAGATTAAGGCCCTAATGGCCAAAGTTGCAGACGTGTATACCTTTTTACCCCATCTGTCCAGTGCCCTGGAGTCTGTCAGAGGGGGTAGGATTTTTGGCAGTAGTAGCTTTAATGCCCTTGGGTCCCTGTGAAATGGTCTCAGGATCCGCTGTAGGATTTTTAAAAAGGAACTTGTGAGAGTCAGGGACCCTGTAATATCTATCAGGTTTTCTAGAAGCAGGAGGTAAATAGTCAGGGGCCACGCTAGATTCCGAAAAGGCATCATCAACAATGTCTAGTACAGGAGGTATGGCTAAAGGCTTGTGCTGGGGCAGTAGTAAGAAATCCCTAAACCTCTTTTTAGAATCAGAGAAATCTTGACTTTCCCAACGAAAATGCTCCCTGAGAGTATGCAAGGTTTCACCAAAAGAGAAATACTCTGGGGGAGAAGCAGAAGGAATAGAGTCCTCAGCATGAGAATCCCCATAGGTAGATAAGGGTAAATCCTGGTCATCAGAGGAAACAGAAAATTCAGAATCTTGGTCAGAAATATCATAAGCAAACTCAGTCCTAGGTCTCTTAGAGGGGGAAGGCTGGCTTCCCCTGATTAAAGTAATAAGATCTTCAGCCATTCTTATCATTTGTTTTTTAGGCATAGGAGGCCTGACCATGCTGTCTGGGCATCAGTTTTCTAGGCATGGTTCATGTTTTAGGCCTTGAAGAAGATGGTGTTGGTTTAATGTGCCAAGTCACTACGCCTAAATACACCCTCAGGAGCCAGTGCCTGCACAGCGGCTCCGGACCCATCCAAGGTAGAGACATCCGCAGGTTGCACAGTTGAAGCAACTCGCGGCATACCGGACTCCGAATGGGTCCCAGTAGAGGCCTGCGAATCTGAAGTAGCAGTTATCAGGGGCTGCGAAAGCGCCTCAATGAGTATCGGTGAACTGGCAACTAGCTTAGGAGAAGCGTCGTCGGCAGCTTTGGACCTAGGTGGCCTGTCTCTATCTTTATCTTTGCGTTTTTTTGGAATGTCGGTAGTCGGGTGGCTTACCGAAAACGTATCTGGATAATTGAACAGAGTACCAAAATATATAGAAACGTAAATATACAAATGATGGATAGTTCGTGGTTTAAATAAGGCATAAAAAAACGACAGCGGAGTACGTCGTGGTCAGGGCCTAGGCAAGGAATACAGTACGAATTAAAACCTTTATGAGGTATTTGCTTTCCACAAGAAATACAATTATTGACTTTTACCGACATCGGTTTAGAGCAAGAAAAGGTTTCCCCAACGGGGTACTTAGCTTTAGTTGACTTTGGTTCTGAAACTCTAAAACGAAGATTTCAGGACTCGGCCGACCGGCACTTGCAAACTGCTTTTGCTTTGGGCACCGTACAGCAAGAAAGACTGATGTAATGGCGTCGGCTGCATGTTTTATACCCCTGAAGACCTGACGTCACTGAAGGGACAGCAACTGACGCAGGACCCAAGACTTTGTTAATCAGGCCGACTGACGGCTACTGCAAGCAGATAACCCAAAAGTGATGACTGCAACAGTGAAACAAAGAGCATCCAGCTCTGGATTTAGAAAAAATAGGCAAGTGGTAATGCTTGGTGAAGGTATGAACAGAACTCCAGGTAGCAGCTTCTAGGATGTCTCTAGCATGTCTCTGGTAGGAACACCTCTGAGAAAGGCTGCTGAAGTAGACACAGTCCTGGTGGAATGTGATCTTATCCCCTTGTAGAGTAGGTTTTCCATGGTGCTTATAGCAGAAATTAATGCAATAGCCTATCCACTTAGAAATGGTTTGCTTTGAAATGGCCTTCCCCTCTGCCCCTGCAGCAAAGGCAACTAGCAGCTGTTCATTTTTCCTGAGAGGCTTAGTCCTGTCCAAATAAAATCTATGTTATCTGTGCACATCCAAAGAGTGCAGTATTTGTTCTCCTTTGTTCTGTGGATTAGAAAAGAAAGTTGGCAAATGAATGGACTGATTAAGGGCCACACTGGATACCACCTTGGGCATAAAGGAAGGATGGGTCCTGAAGGACACCCTGTCTGCATGGAAGATGAAGGGCTCCACTGCCATGAGGACCTATAATTCAGACACTCTTCTTTCTTGCTGAAGTGATGGCTAGAAGGAAGGCTGTTTTCCAAGAAAGTAATTTCTACTCTACAGTTGCAGCTGGCTCAAAAGGAGGTAGATTGAGCTTTTCCCACTACAAAGTTAAGGTCCCAGGCTGGGGTAGGGGCTCTCCTGTGTGGTCTTAAATTTTAGCCCCCTCTGAGGAATTGCTTCAGCAGGTGGTGAGAGAAGAGGGATGGCTCAGTATTATAATGTGCTGAAATGGCTGAGGCATGAATTTTAATAGAAGAAAAGGAAAGGCCCTTGTGAAGCATCTCTGTTAAGTATTGAATAATATGTGGTAAGCTGGGCACGGTTGTGCCCATCCCCTGAGTTTGGCTTCAGGAACAGGATCTTTTCCACTTTTCAGCAAAGGATTTTCTAGTACTAGGCCTCCTTGCCTCCAGAATGACATCCAGCACTTGCTTACTGAGGGATGGTATTGGAGAGCTCAGGTAATTAGCCATGCTGCAAGGTTCAGGGTTTGATGCTGGGGGGGGTGCAGAATCTGGCCCTCCTGCTGGGATAGCAGGGAAGGGGTCTGAGGCAGGTGCCATGGTTCCAGCAGTGACATACTGCATAAGAGGGGGTACTAGTGTTGGCGTGGCCAGTCTGGTGCAATGAGTACTGTCCTTGGTTTGTCCTGTTTGATCTTCAGTAGAACTTTCGATAAGAGAGAGGCAGAGGGGGAAAGGCATAAACTGAGAGGCTTTCCCAGGTGAAAGACAGGGCATCCACTTTCCAAGCTTGTCTGTGGGGAGTCCTTGTGCAGAATTTGTCCAATAGGTAGTTCTAACGGGAGGCAAACAGGTCCATCTCTGGGCTCCCTCATTAGTTTCTCAAAATGTTGAATATCTTTGGTTCCAGTTTCCACTCGTGTGGGGTCCATGAGATTTCTGCTTAGGTCGTCTGCCAGTGAATTTAGCTTGCCTAGCAGGAATTGAGCTTATACGTGCACTTGGTAGCTCAAGGCCATGTTCCACAGAGCCATGGCTAGTCTGCAGAGAGGGTATGAGTGGGTTACATCCTGCTTGTTTATGTACCACATAGCAGTGGTGTTGTCTGTCTTTACTAACAACTGTCCTGGAAGAATGTGGTCCTTGAAGGCTGTCAGAAAATTCTGTACAGCTAACATTTCTTTTTGATTGACATGCAGGTGCATTTGACTTTGTTCCATTTGCCCTGAATGCACTGCCCTGCCAAGTGAGCCCCCCCCCCCATGCATAGTCTGATGCGTCTGTTAGGGTTTGGGCGGCAGGGGGTAGAGTGAATACCAGTTCCTTGTTGTGGTAGCAGGCCTCTGCCCACCAAGGAAACTCTGTCTTTATACAAGGAAAAAAAGGAATCAGATTCCAGGTCCTGAGAATGTTGACACTATAGGCTTTTTAGATACGATTGTAGTTTCCTCATATGCAGTCTTGCATATGGAATTAGTAGGATGCAAGAGGCCATGAACCCCAGGGCTTGCAGTACTTTCCTTGCAGATAGCTGGGTGTTTGTGTCCAGCAGTTTGAAGTAGGCTGTGAAATAAACTTGTTTCTCTGGTGTGAGGTAGGCCATCTGGGAAGTTGTGTTCAAGCTTGCTCCCAGGAATACAATTTGTTGGAAGGGTACTAGGTAAGACTTCTTTTCGTTTATGGTGTACTCCAGTGAGGTTTAGCAGTTTCTTTGCAAATGCCAGATGATTCAATAGTATGTCCTGGCTTTCTGCCTGAATTAGACAATCGTCCAGGTATGGGTATATCTGAATATTTCTTTGTCTGCAGAATGCAATGACTGGTGCAAGGCACTTTGTGAATACCCTGTGTGCAGTAGATAAGTCATAGGGCAGTGCAGAGAAAGTATAGTTTTGTACCTACCATAAATGCAGATGTTCGAGTGCTAATACAGCTGCAGTCATAACAGATGGGTTCTCCTGCCGTCAGACGGGTCCTCGGTCAGCCGAATTTCAAAGTCTAGGTCCGGCGTCGGTTGTCGTCGCTTCTTCCATGACATCAGTGCGACAGGGGTATAAAGGAACCAGCCAACGCCATTTTCTTCAGTTTTTCTTGCCCCGGATGTCAGGTGACCCCAGAAGGAAGGCAATACATAAATTTGTGTAATAATGCAGTGCAATATAATCAAAATACAGTAGTTGCAAGCAAATACATCATAAATGAATACCCCAATCAGGTTGTATGAGGATGTGTTAGCCTATAGGCCTGTCCCAAGAGGGGAAGGAGGGAGAGAAACCTGGACTGCAGCTGTATCAGCACTCCAACATCTACATTTATGGTAGGTACAAAACTGTACTATGTTCATCGTGCATACAGCTGCAGTCATAACAGATGGGTAGAATCCCAAAGCTAAGAAAGGGGTGGTAGGCACTAGGTGGAACTAGAAGGAGCCAAAATGCCCTGCAAGACTGCAGTGGCAAAGCCTGCTCTAGATTTGGAGTATAATGGTAGGTTGTAGTGCTTGGAGAAGGTATGTACAGAACTCCAAGTCGCTGCTTCCAAAATATCCTTGGTAGGAACTCCGAGGAAAGCTGCAGAGGTGGCTGTGGCCCTGGTGGTATGAGTTCTAATGCCTGTAGGTAAAGTTTTGACATGAAAGGAATAGCAAAAGCGTATGCAGTGGGCTATCCATTTTGAGATTGTCTGTTTGGAAATTGGCTTTCCTTGAGCTCCTACAGCATAGGACACAAAGAGCTGTTCTGATTTCCTGAAAGGCTTTGTTCTGTCCAAATAACGCAGTTGTCTGTGGATGTCCAAGGAATGTAGCAATCTCTCCCCTTTGTTTTGAGGATTAGGATAAAAAGTAGGTAAATGTATGGCCCGATTTAAAGCTACCCTGGATACCACTTTAGGCATAAAGGACGTGTTGGTTCGTAAGGAAACTCTGTCCTGATGGAAGATGATAAAAGGCTCCATGAGAGCCTGTAGTTCTGAAACTCTACGAGCTGAGATGATAGCCAGAAGGAAAGCTGTTTTCCAGGACAAATATTGCAAATCTGATGAGGCAGCTGGCTCAAAGGGAGGCAAGGTCAGTTTTTCCAGAATGAAATTAAGATCCCAAGCAGGTATTGGTCGTTTCCTTGGAGGTCTTAGATTCTTAGCCCCTCTGAAGAACTGTTTTAAGAGAGGGTGAGAGAATAAAGGTGGATCAGTGTTGTATTCTGCAGAAATGGCTGAGGCATGGATTTTGATGGAGGAGAATGAAAGTCCACTGCTTAGCAGCTCAGCCAAATATTGTAGTATTTGAGGTAAATTCAGTTTTGTTTTCCAGGATCCTGGTCCTTTTTCTCATTCCAGACACAAAACCGTTTCCATTTTGCGGAGTAAGCTTTTCTAGTTGATGGCCTTCTGGCCTCCAAAATGACATCCTGCACCTCCTTGGAGAGTAGGGCCTGTTGTGATGCTAAGGAATCTTCCATGCGGCTAGATTGAGTGTTTTTAGCTGGCTGTGAAGAGTTTTGAAGCTGTGCTGAGTCAGAAGAGGCATTAGAGGCAGGGTCCATGGTGGGGAATGCGTCAGGCTCCTCAGGAGTGGGTACCAGTGTTGCCTTGGCCAGTCCGGAGCAATGAGAATCATCTTTGGTCTATTCACCAAAAAATAGTATTCCACAAAGACAAATAAAATAAAATTCCGTATGAACAGACCTCAGTACTTTAATCACAATGACAAAACCAATTAATACAGATCTAGCGCTTTCGTCTGCCGTATGCAGACTTCATCTTTGGTCTGTCTGCTCTGGTTTTCAATAGAACTTTGGGCAGCAGAGGAAGAGGTGGGAAGGCATAAATTAGAAGTTATGTACCTACCATAACGTTCCATGTTAGTTGTCTTCTCTCGCCTTCTTTCTTGCTGGATGGGTTCGGAGCCGATCCTCGGCTCCGACTCGGCACTTGCTTTAGCTCGAGAACTCCTTTTACCAGCTCGAGGCAACCCTATATCCCATGATGCAAGGCGGAACTACCTCAGATCTCGTTTGGCAGCTAACTTACCCTGCTAAAGGTTATCCTAACCAAAATAGGAACAAAATTTCCTAAAAGAAGTCCTCATAACAAAGATCCAGAGGAAACAAACTGATAGGAACTCTTCAAGATCTGTCCAGGCCAGGGGGAAGGAGGGAGGACGAAGAAAGAAGAGAAGACAACTAACATGGAACGTTATGGTAGGTACATAACTTCTAAATGTTAAGTTGTCAATCTCACCTTCATTCTTGCTGGATGGGACCGCGTCCCTAGCACCTGTATCCCGGGTGGCTCAATGGAACAGGCTCTTGAGAACTGTGGAACCAAAACTGGCCCTATCTCTGGAGGCCAAATCCAACTTGTAATGAGAAACAAAGGTATGAGGCGTGGCCCAAGTAGCTGCTGCACAAATGGTATCAATGGGAAGTCTATCCTGAAAAGCTGCAGAAGTGGATAGACTCCTGGTCGAGTGTGCTTTTGGCTTAGAAGGTAGTTTGCCTCAGAGAGTACACATAGGAAATGGTGGAAGTCAACCATCTGGATAAGGTCACTTTAGAAACTGGAAGACCTAACCTGTTTTCTGCATAAGAGACAAACAATTGGTCCGATTTTCTAATTTGTTTAGTCCTATGCAAGTAGTACCTGAGCTGACGATGGACATCCAAAAAATGCAATTTCTGTTCAGCTCTGTCAGAATAGTTAGGGAAAAAGACTGGTAATTCTATAGATTGGTTAATATTGGTTTGAGATACAACCTTGGGGAGAAAGGAAGGGTTAGTTCTTAACGATACCCTGTCCTTATGAAAAACCAAATAAGGTGAGCGAATACAGAGAGCTTGAATCTCGGAAACCCTTCTAGCAGAAGTGACAGCCAGTAAAAATATAGTTTTCCATGTCAATAACTTCAAAGAACATGAAGCAGACGGTTTGAAAGGAGGTAGTATCAAGGATGCTAACATTAAGTTTAGATCCCATTGCGGAGGAGGATGCTTTATAGGTGGTTTTAGGAGAAAAACTCCTCTCAAAAAGACCTTGCATAATCTATGAGACATGATGTTATTGTCATGCAAGCCAACATGATACTTGGAAATGGCAGCCAGTTGTACTTTGACTGTAGATGACGAGGATCCCGAATGAAAAACCTCCGCTAGGAAATCTAAAACAGAATGTACGAGAGCAGTAAAAGGATCAATATTTCTGGAGTTTGCCCAAATCGAAAACCGTCGCCACTTGCTAGCATATATAGTCCTAGTGGACGACTTCAAAGAAGACACTAAAATGTCTCTGAGTCAGAAATCATTGGTAGCCTGGCTAGGGAAGGAAGTGGAGCAACCAAGCAGTGAGGTTGAGAGAATGAACGGCCGGTGCTGCTGACCCGACTGGTGGATCAAAAGATCCGAATTGGGTCCAGGTGCCAGGGCTGCACCAGAAGGTGGCGGTGGAGGGGGGGGAACCAAATCTGTCGAGGCCAAAAGGAGCAATGAAGATCAATTTGGCTCTCAAAACGGTGGCTTTCTGAATGACTTGTGGAATCAATGGAAAAGGAGGAAAAGCATAAAGAAGTCCCCGCGGCCAATCCTGGGTTAGAGAGTCTCTCAGGGGTTGGCCTGGAAGGAAATAGAGTGAAATAGTCTGGGCACTTGTTGTTTTGAGGGGTAGCGAAAAGATCGCAACAAGGAGTGCCCCACTTCAGAAAATTCTGATCCACTACAGATTGATTGAGAGACCACTCGTGAGGCATCAGAATAGATCTGCTTAGCCTGTCCGCCAATAGGTTGGACCTGCCGGGGATGTGCGTTGCTATCAGAAACCGCTGAGAAGAGATCGCCCATTGCCAAAGTCTGAGAGCTTCTCGACATAAGGGATAGGACCTGGTTCCGCCCTGTTTGTTGATGTACCAGACCACGGACATGTTGTCCGTCTGTACTGCAATAGTCCCCGTGGGAAGAAAGTCGTCGAGGGCTTGCAACGTTAAAAGCACTGCTCTCATCTCCAGGACATTTATGTGCAGATGGTATTCTATGGGTTGCCACGTACCGTGGACCATCCTGCCCTGATAATGCCCCCCCCCACCCGATCAGGGAGGCATCCATGGTGACTGTGGCAACTGGAGGAGGGGGAACAAAGGGTCGGCCCTGATGAAGAAGAGGGGAGGATATCCACCAGCCCAGATGAGCCCTGCAAGACTGTGTCACTAAGATCTCGTGTCTCATCGGAAGATCGTGATACGACCACTGTGTGAAAAGCATCCACTGTAGGAGACGCATGTGAAAGCGAGCCAGTGGTAGAAGAACAATGGCCGCAGCCATTAGACCTAGAACTTTCAGGACAAACCTGGCTTTGATCTTTTTGCTTTGTAACAGAAGCCGAACAAATCTTTGGATGTCCAGAATTCTTTGATCTGTTAGTCTGGCTAACATTTTGACGGTATTTAACTCTGCCTATAAAGGTGATAGATTGGCAAGGCAGCAGAGAAGATTTTACGAAATTTACTGAAATTCCCAGATTCTTGCAAAGCTGTAGGGTGTAGTCTCTGGACTGAAGAAGCTGACACTTGGTGGTGGCGGAGAGGAGCCAGTCGTCCAAATAAGGAAACACCTGGAATCCTCGACGTCTCAGGTGAGCTGTGACCACTGCCATGCATTTGGTAAACACTCTGGGGGCTGAAGTGAGGCCAAAGGGCAGGGCTCTGAATTGGTAATGACTGGTCCCGAGCGAAGCGGAGAAACCTCCTGGAGCCTGTGAATCTTTATGTGATAGTACGCATCCTGAAGGTCTATACAGCACATCCAGTTGTCCTTGCCCAGAAAGGGCAGAATGGACTGAAGCGTGACCATCCGGAATCTTGCCTTTTTGACAAATCTGTTCAGATTGCTGAGGTCTAATATTGGTCTCCACTCTCCCGTCCTTTTGGGGACCAAAAAGAATCTTGAGTAGACGCCGGATCCTACTTGGTCTGCCGGCACTGTCTGGACGGCTCTTTTTTCTAGGAGTTTTGAAACCTCCTGTATTGCCAAATCCCTTTGACCGGGTGAGATGTCTGGAAGGGATTGTAGAGGTCGGAAACCTTACGAAGGGGATCTTGTAACCCTCGGATATAATCGACTGTACCCACTCCTCTTGGGATAGGGATTGCCAGGCTACTGGGTACAGTGAAAATCTTCCCCCGACTGCCTCCAAGGGTGGACAGTCGGGCAACACCTCAGGGATGCTGAAAGGGCTTCTCAGGAAGAGACTCCCTGTTGCCCTGGTTCTGAGGACCCCCCCCCTGCCTCTAGGGCGTCTATTATTGTTACCCCTCTGCCTCTGGGGGTAAACTGACCACGTGTGTCCGGTGTAGCTCCTTGGGCTTTACGGAACCACATCTTCCCCCCTTTCTGACCCTTGGGATATGGTCTAGAAGGAGTGGAAAACTGGACTCCAACGGCAGAAAGAGTCTTACCGTCCTGCTCACACCTGGTCAAGGTATCCTTCACTTGAGGCCCGAACAAAGCCGAACCGTCAAAGGGGGTATTAGTGAAGGACGCCTTAAAGGGCAAAATTACACAGCCGCATCCAGGCTTGGCGTCTAAGAGCAACTCCTGTGCCTGCGGCCCTGCTCGCTCCATCGGCTGCATAAGATATGAGCCGCATAGAGGAGTTAGATATGGAATTCAGGATAGCAAGCTGTGAGGCAATCTTTTCCTGAGCCCCAGCAGCAGAAGGATCCTGGACTACTTCACCCAGTTCTTTGAGAATATCTCGTTGAAGCCTGGTGAAGTGACAAAGGTAATTCAGCGTAAGCATAGCAAAGGTCGCTGAAGAAAACATCCGCTTTCCATACCTGAATGGTCCTAGAATCCTTATTAGGAGGATGGACAGGTACTGAAGGATCCGCCAGTTCCTTCTTAGTGGCCGCCGCCACCACCATAGCATCCACAGAGACACCTTTGGAAAGGAACTGTTTATCCGACGGGGCTGTAATGAACTTGGATGGTCTCCTGGGGACAGGTTCCACAGAATCTGGAGCCATGCCTTCGAGCCACTACCTGCATGAGTGGGTCGAAGGCGGAGACACCCAGGAGGTGGAGGGTCGGGATCCAAAAGCCTCCAGGTATACCGACTCATCCTCGGAGGGGTCAATGGAGGGCCAATTCCCCCTCTGTTCGAGGAGCTCAAGGATGTCTGAAAAGGAGACATCCTCAGAGGGGGACCGTGGGGAACCCTCCGACTCATCTAAGTCGGTATCAGATGGAGTAGACTCAGGGGAGTCTGTGTGTTTCCTCTTACGTCCTCTTCCGAGGGGTTCCCCTGCAGGATCAGGAGAAACCTCGGAAGAGGAGGAAATTCCCAGTGGGGAAACCTGGGGCGATGGATCCCTGGGCCTGAGGGCAAGAGGCTGGCAAGAGGCATCTGCAGGCACTGATGAGGGAGGAGCTAGAGGGATAGACCGTTGACCAGGCTCAGAGGCCAGGACACTCCTCATCACCTCAAAGGCTCCTCTCCCCGGGAGACCGGAACACACCGGCTCGAAGAAACAGGAATGGTCGGCTCCAAGGAGAGAGAAGGCTCCGAGGCCGATGTCGGCGCCGAGCTTACCAAAGCCGAAGCCCCGAGAGGGAGAGCGGGGTCGGACAAGGGTCCGATGCCACTAGCCCCCTCGGAGCCGACAGTGGAAACCCGACAACCGGATCCCTCCAAGGAAGGTCTCAAGGAGGAGATCGGAGCCGAAGACGACGGAGCGAAGGATGTATCGGCTCGGCATCAAACAGTCGCTGTCCCAAGAAGCTCCAGCTCCGAACTCTGGTGTGGAGTCGGAGGAGGAAGTTCAAGAATTGGGGCTATAGCGAAGTCTGTTGAGACGGGCTATGGAGCATTTGGCCAGTGCCTGAGACTTCAACAGCCTGCTTACCACCCTCTCCAAGTCGTGGTCAGACAGCCTGGAAGATCTCGAAGATCGGCTCCGATGGCTCCGCTCCGACAAAAGAGGAGATCCCGGAGCGAATGGATACTCATAATAGAGGGGACCGAGATCTCTTACGGGTCGAAGCCATCGGAGCCGAAGTCCCTAGAACTCCAGATGGAGCCGAGGATTTCGGCTCCGATGCTGGATAAAGTGTCGGCTCCAGCCGAGCCGACAAGGCCACAGTAGTCAGGGTATCGGAGCCGGCCGGCACCGAACCCACTACTGTAGAAGTATCGACTCCAGCCGAGCGATATCGGCTCCGACGGAGCCGGAGCCACCGGAGGAGGCTTGGACACTGTAGCCTGAACCTTCGGTGGCTTAAGAGGTTTTCCTGACCCTGATTTAGGAGGAGAACCTTCAGGTTTAAGTAAACCTCGGAGGATTAGTTTGTTCCTCCTTTCCTGCAGGACTCTCGGGCTAAAAGCATGACACAACGCACAGGAGTCCTGCAGATGCAAAGGCCCCAGGCAATAAACACAAGAAGTGTGACCGTCTGTCAGAGACATTTTCTGACAGCACTGGTCACACTTCTTGAAGCCTGAGACCTTGCCTTCTTTAGACATCCTAGAAGGATAGAACACAAACAGTCCCAACAAACACACAAATTAATCCCTTACACAAGCACACAGGAAGGGATAACAGAAAGGGACTAGGCCTGACTAAACTACTTTAGACAAAACTTATAAAAAATTTATAAAAAGGTTGAAAAATAGGGAATAGGGTGGGCTGTAACTAATTACAGACTACACTAACACTAACAGGGAAAAACAAACCCCTAACTACACTTTTTCTTACTTGACTAAGAAAAAACTTACCTCAGCTGGCAAAGGAGACCTCTTTCGCTAAGCGGCAAATGAGATCTGAGGTAGTTCCGCCTTGCATCATGGGATATAGGGTTGCCTCGAGCTGGTAAAAGGAGTTCTCGAGCTAAAGCAAGTGCCGAGTCGGAGCCGAGGATCAGCTCCGAACCCATCCAGCAAGAATGAAGGCGAGATTGACAACTTAACATTGGTCATTGATGTCCAACTGAAAGAGAGAGCGTCCACTCTCCAGGCCTTTGGATGGAAAATCCTTGAGCAGAATTTTGTCAATTGGTGATTTTTGTGGGAGGCAAAGAAATCTATGTCTGGCCTTCCCCATTCTTGGATTATTTCTGTAAAAACTTTTGGATGCAATTTCCACTCGTGTGGATCTGTCATATTCCTGCTTAGGTCGTCTGCCAGTGTATTTTCCTTGCCTGGCAAGTACTATGCTTGTAGTTCCATTTGCAAGTCCATGGCCATGTTCCAAAGTGACATGGTCAGTCTGCATAGGGGGTAAGAATGTGTTCCTCCCTGTTTGTTCATGTACCACGTATAACTGTGGTGTTGTCCGTTCTTATCAATAGTTGACCTGGTTGTAGAAGGTCCTTGAAAGCTATTATAGCATTTATTACTGCTAGCATTTCCTTTTGATTGATGTGAAGGTGCTTTTCTTTTTGGGACCATTTGCCCTGAATGCACCGATCTGTCATGTGCGCCCCCCAGGCGTAGTCCGAGGTGTCTGTTGTGATGACTTGATTTGCTTGAGGCTTGCTGAATGAAGACCTGTGTTTGTTTGACATGCCTGAGCCCACCACAGAAATTCCTTTTACAGACATGGAATTAGTGGTATTATTGTTTCCAAACTGTGGATGTGTTGAAACCATATGTTTTTCAGGTACCATTGTAGTTTCCTCATATGCAGCTTTGCACATGGGATTAGTAAGATGCAAAATGCCATGAATCCCAAAGCCTGCAGGATTTTTCTTGCAGTCAGCCTGGTGCAATTTGCTAGTGCTCTGAAGTATTGAATTAGTTGCCCCTGCTTCTCTGGCGTGAGGTAGGCCATCTAGGTGTTTGTGTCCAAATTGGCACCCAGGAAAATTATCTTCCGAGAGGGTATTAGCCCTTGATTTCTTTTTGTTGACTGTGTATCCCAGAGAGTTCAACAACATTATTACATAAGCCAGATGTTTCAGAAGAATGTGCTTGCTGTCCGCTTGGATCAGGCAGTCGTCCAAATAGGGGTATATTTGTATCACTTGAAGTCTGCAGTAGGCAATTACTGAATGCCAGGCATTTTGTGAATACTCTGGGCGCAGTAGATAAGCCAAAGGGCAATGCAGAGAACTGATAATGGGTTGAACCTGCAAGAAATCTGAGGTACCTTCTGCAATTTTGTCTGATTGGGACATGCAGGTATGCCTCCTTGAGGTCCAATGTTACCAGCCAAGACTCCTTGCCCAGCATGGGAAGAAGTCGCTGTAGAGTGAGCATCTTGAATTTTGGTACGAGTAGAAATGTGTTTAGGATGGATAGGTCCAAAATAGGTCTCCAATCTTTTCCCTTCCTTGGTACCAGAAATAGCCTGGAATAAAAACCTTGACCTTGTTCGTGCGTAGGTACCTCTTGAATAGCTTTCATGTTTATGAGATCTGTAATTTGCCTTTGTGCCTCTGCCCTTTGATTGTGTGGCAGGTTTGGCATGCCTCTCATTTTTGGAAGGGTGTGAAAATGGAAATTGTAGCCTCTGTTTATAATGTCCAAGATCCATGTGTCCTTTGTGACAATATGCCAATTTTTTGAAAATAATGCCAGCTTTCCTCCTAAGGGGGTTGCCATTAGAGACCTGCTTGGCATGCAAAGGGGAAAGTCATTGGGTTTGCTTTCTGAAAGATTGCGAGTTATCCTCACCACCTCTTTGTGTAGGAGCTTGCCATTGTCTGCCTCTAAACGATCCTTGGGATTGTCCTCTGCCCCTCGGGCGCCTGTATCTGCCTCTTTGGGGTCTGTCCGTGGCAGGAAAGGACCAGTTTTTGGAAGGCCAATTTCTACTAAAACGTGGGGTTTGTACCTGTAGAAAATCTTTCACAGTTTGCATTGATTTAGCCTTTTCCTCCATTTTCCTTGATACCTCCTCAGCATTAGCACCAAATAGTACATCCTTTTGAAGGGGGGCGTCCAGTAATTTAGCTTTAACATGATCAGGCAAGGCTTGTTCCTTGAGCCAGGCATGCCTACGTATGACTGATCCTGTAACAGCAGCTCTACATGAGGCCTCTAGAGCATCAAAACCACATTGTAAGGTATGCTTACCCACTTGTTCTGCACTATGCATCAAATCCTGCAACTCCTTCAAGTCTGGTTGTTCAGGTTGTGACATTTTACTTTTCAATTGTGATAACAAAAACTGTTGGTATTTTAGCATATGGAACTGACAGTTTAAGGCCCTCATGGTTAAGGTAGCTGAGGTACATACCTTTTTTCCCCACCTTTCTCAGGATCTGGAGTCTCTCTCGGAAGGCAATGGATTTTTAGCAGTGGAGGCCTTAACTCCCTTGGGGCCCTGTGAGATGGTTTCTGGGTCAGCAGCATGGCTTTTGTATAGAAATTGGTGCGGGTCAGGAACCTTGTAGTACCCGTCAGGCTTAACTGGAGCTGGAGGTAGAGAGTCCGTAAGGCAGGCCTCCGAGTAAACATCATCTAGGATGTCCAAGACAGGAGGTATAGCCAGAGGCCTGTGTTGAGGTAGCAAGAGAAATTCCCTAAGCCTTTTCTTGGAATCTGAACAATCTTGGCCTTCCCAGTGGAAGTGTTCCCTTAAGGTATGCAAAGTTTCCCCAAATGAGTAATCCTCAGGGGGGATACAGAAGGGATTGACTCCTCCGCATCAGAGTCTTCAAAAGGGGAGTAAGAATGTTCCTGATCATCAGAGTGCTCTGAAATAATGGAGCCCTGATCAGAGGAGGGGGAATCTTCCTCCACTCTGGGCCTTTTGTCCGGTGGGGGCTGAGAACCTCTGATAAGAGTAATTAAATCCTCAGCCATTTTAAGCATCTGTTTCTTAGGCATGGGGCCTGTAGATGGGCCCTGTGTAGCTTGTCTCTTACAGTGCAAGGCTGCTTTAGACTTAGTGAAAGCCTTGATGGAGAAAGAGGAGGAAGGTCTGAAGACACCTTGAGTGGAGGTGGACCTGTCCACATTCTGAGTTTCAACGCCAAGAGTGGCTTCGGTATCTGCAGCCAGGGTGTGGGCCGAGGAGCCTGCGTCCTCGGGCACAGGAGACACCGCCAAAGAAGTGTTGTCGGTAGTCAGGGGCTGCGTAGGCGCCTCGCTGAGAACCGGACCACGTGTAGTCGGCTTTGGTGTGGTGTCGGTAGAGGCCGCGGACCTCGTGTGTCGGTCCTTATCTTTGCATTTTTTAGACAAAACTGGAGTCGGAGTATCCGACGACATAATATAATTAAATGCTTTCCCAAAATAATGCTGGCGAACACCGCTCGACGCCTAATGGTGCGTTTGTTGAATGTAGCACAAAAGCGACAGACCGAGATGTCGTGGTCTGGGCCTAAACAAGGTATACAGAGGGAATGGAAATCCTTATGCGGTATTTGCTTCCCACAAGAAATACAATTATTAACTTTGTCTGACATCAGTCTGAGGCAAGAAAAGTTTCCCCAACGGGGTACTTAGCTTTCAAGAAGACTTCGGTTTCCAAATTTTCGTAATCTCAGGAGCTGGCCGACCGGCACTTGCGAACTGCTTCTGCTTCGGGTACCGCACGGCAAGAAAGACTGAAGAAAATGGCGTCAGCTGGTTCCTTTATACCCCTGTCGCACTGACGTCAGGGAAGAAGCAACGACAACCAACGCCGGACCTAGACTTTGGAATTCGGCCGACCGAGGACCCGCCTGATGGCAGGAGAACCCATCTGTTATGACTGCAGCTGTATGCACGATGAACATCTGATAATGCATGCAGCCTGCTCTGAAGCATAGGCGTTTTCTGCAAGTTTCCCTTATTGGGATGTGCAGGTAAGCTTCCTTTAAGTCCAGTGTTGCCAACCAGACATTTTTGCCTAGCATGGCAAGCAGCTGATGAGTTAGCATTTTGAATTTTGGGATTACCAAAAAGGGGTTTAGGATAGACAGGTCCAAGATTGGACACCAGGAGTTGTACTTTCTGGGTACCAGGTCTGGAGTAAAAACCTTGTCCCCAATTCCACTGCTGGGACAGGTTGAATAGCCCTGATACTTAGAGAGAGAACCTGCTGTTGAGCCTCTGCCCACTGACTTGGGAGTAGGTCTGGCCAACAGTTTGGGGTTGGTAAGGTGTGGAAGTGGAATCTGTATCCTTGGGAAACTATATTTAAAACCCATTTGTCTTGGGTAATGAGTTCCCAGTTTTTTGCATGCAGGGCGATCTTTCCCCTAAAGGAGCAGTCAGTTGAGTAGGGCTTGGACGGTTTAAGGTTAAGTCATTGTGACAGTTTACCATCTGGGGGTGTCTTACTACTTCCAGCTTTGGAAGTGGGAGCCCCCCACCGCTTAGGCCTGCAAGTAACTTGAGACTGTAGCCTAGGTGGTCTGCTGGTCCTGGGTTTGGACTGAGAAGACCTGGAAGAGACAGGAAAGGACCAATTCTTAGAAAGCCAATGCCTACTAAATCTGAGAGGCTGTACTTGTAGGAAATCTAACAGTTTGCATAGATTTAGCTTTTTCCTCCATCTTTTTAAGTACTACTTCTGCTTTGTTGCCAAACAGGTGGTCTGGGTTTAAGGGAGCATCCAGTAATTTAGCTTTAACATGATCTGGCAAAGTTTGCTCCTTAAGCCAAGCATGCCTTCTAAGAACAGACCCAGTAACAGCAGCCCTGCAAGATGCCTCTAACCACATTGCAAAGTATGTTTACCAACTTGTTCATCAGAATGCATTAAATCCTGTAATTCTTTATTCTCAGCACAGTCAAGAATCAACATAATTTTCTGTTTAAGTAATCCAATAATATGCTGCTGATACTTAAATATGAAACTGGCAGTTTAAGCACCTAATGGCCAAAGTAGCAGAAGTGTATACCTTCTTACCCAATCTGTCCAGGGCCCTGGAATCTCTATCAGAGGGAGTAGAGATTTTGGCAGTAGTAGCCTTACTGCCTTTGGGTCCCTGTGAAATGGTCTCTGGGTCCGCAGTAGGATTCTTAAAGAGGAACTTGTGGGAGCCGGAGGTGAAGTGTCTGGGGCCAGGCTAGGTTCCAACAGGGCATCATCTACAATGTCCAGTACAGGAGGGATAGCTAAAAACCTGTGTTGAGGTAGGAGTAAGAATTCCCTAAGCCTCTTTTTAGAGTCAGAGTAATCCTGGCTTTCCCAGCAGAAATGCTCCCTAAATGTGTGAAAAGTTTCACCAAAAGAGAAATCTGGAGGGGAAGCAGAGGGAATTGAGTACTCTGCATCAGAATACTCGGGTAGATAAGGGAAAATCTTGGTCATCAGAAGAAACAAATTTCAGAATCCTGATCAGAAGAATCAGAAGGAAAATCAGTTCTAGGTCTCAGAGGAGAAGGCTGGCTTCCCCTAATTAGAGTAATAAGGTCTTCAGCCATTATCATTTGTTTTTTAGGCATATGGGCTTGACAATGTGGCTTAGACATTTTCTAGGCGTGGATCGAGTTTTAGGCCTTGAAGAAGATGACGTTGGTTTGATATGCAAGTCAGTAGGCCTGAATATGCCCTCAGAAGCTGCTGCCTGCACAGCGGCTCCGGACCCATCCAAGGTAGAGACATCCACAGGTTCCACAGTCAAAGAAGCATCTTGCAGCACACCGGACTCCGAATGGGTTTCAGTACAGGCCTGTGAATCTGAAGTAGTGGGTATCAGGAGCCGTGAAAGCACCTCACCGAGTACCGGCGAACTGGCAACTAGCTTAAAGGAAGCGTCATTGGTAGCTTTGGACCTATGCGTAAGTTCTTTTGGAATGTCGGTAGTCAGATGGCTTACCAAAGCCATTTCTGGATAATTAAACAGAGTACCGGAATAGTTTGATATGAAAATGAGCAGACTATGAATAGTTCGAGGATTGAAATAAGGCACAAAACCGACAGCGAGGGACGTCGTGGTCTGGGCCTAAGCAAGGAATGCAGTACGAATGAAAATCTTTGAGGTATTTGCTTTCCACAGGTAATACAATTATTAACTTTTACTGACATCGGTTTAGAGCAAGAAAAGGGTTCCCCGGGCAGGGTACTTACCTTTTTTGAAGACTTCAGTTCTGAAACTCAAAAAAAAAGATTTCAGGAGTCTGCCGACCAGCACTTGCTAACCGCTTCTGCTTCGGGCACCGCACAGCAAGAAAGATGGCGTCGGCTGCATGCTTTATACCCCTGACTACCTGATGTCATGGAAGAAGAGACAGCAACCGACGCAGGACCCAAGACTTTGATAATCAGGCCGGCTGAGGGCTACCTGCAAGTAGATAACCCAAATGTAATGACTGCAACAGTGAAACACGAAGATCATCAGAGAGGAAATCAGTACATATATAAAATCAACATTATTAATACCAAAACATCGTGAAACTGAATAGGAACTATGTTATTTAATATTTTTTTATTTTTTAGACATTTTTTATGTACATACTACGTCCTACACTAATAAACAATGCCCATTATATATAAAGTTTCTTAAACAGGGCCTTGAATATAGTCAAGAGGAACCTACAAGTGAATCGTGAATGTTGTTGTTCGTGAATGCATCTAAACTATAAATATGTATAAAATCAGCAAGATTTATGATTAAAATTTCAATTACACATAAATCCGTATACTTTTAATTAAAATTAAAATAAACACATAAATACATAATAACATGTATTAAAACTTTATAAAAAATATGTAATATAAATCCATGTTTATTAACATGGACCAAAACAGATTGTATTTACACTATACGATATGTTACCTCTCTAAGTTTTTTAGTCTTAAAATACATTTAAGGGAACACATTTCATTAATACCAGGTAGCCTACACGCATTTGTTCTAAGCTGCCAAATAAGCTCCTTTCTTTCTAATTTCAAACCATCATGACCCCCTCTTCCATCAGAAACCAATTGGTCAATAACCCTAAACTTAAAACTATGCCCTGGATAATCAAAGGCATGCCTAGCCAATGCATTCTCCATCTTCTTCCCATTTATGTTATAAATATGCTCTTTTATCCTTTCATATAGTTTTCTAATCAGTCTTTCCTATATAGAATGCTTGGCATTGGGTACACTTAGCTAAATAGACCACCTGACGACTGTTACAATTATATTTTAATTCTGATCCATAATGCTTATTGTTTATAGTGAACTTATTCCCTTCATCAATAAATTTACAGCATCTACACATAAGGCACTTGTACATCCCTGCCTTAGTTGTGAAAGGATGTCTTTTCCTCTGCAAAATCTCCTTGAGGTTATTACCTCGTCTGAAAATTATTTTAGGCTTGTCCGGAAGGAGTTCCCTAAAGAAACTATCATTGATAAGATAGTCCCAGTTCTTCGTCACTGTATTCAATATGTAATTAGAATCCAGACTATATGTACAAATAAAATTGCATCCATAGGTTATATCTGACCTCACCTTTGTAATTGGAATATCAATGGCATTCCCTTGAATATTACTCAAAATAGGAACATAAACACCTCCTAGTCTCTTAGCTCTCACTTCTGTCAAAATTTCCATTAGGAAATCCATAGGGTAGCCTCTCTGTGTGAAAAAATTCAACATAGTTTCACACTCTTCATGAAATTCCTTTTCTATGGTAGTCATTCGGGCCGCCCTCACCAGCTGCCCCTTGACAACAGATCTTTTTTGGTGTCTAGGATGGCAACTGGTGTAATGAAGGTACATGTTAGAGTAAGTTTCCTTTCTATAAATTTTAGACACATATGCCTTCCTTGTGTAGTCTTTCCTTAAAGAAACATCCAAATACTCTATACTATTTTTGTCAAAACGAGAAGTGAAGCTCAGGAAATTTGTTGTTCCATTATACCATACTAGACATTCACACAGTTGGTTCTCAGTCCCTTGGAATAAAATAAAGATATCATCCAAGAACCGTGTGTAATATATAATATTGCCTTCAAATTCATTATTACTTAACACAAAGGACCTCTCCCAAAACGCCATTACCAAATTAGCAATAGCAGCCCCACACGGTGAACCCATAGCCACACCGATCTTTTGGTGGTAAATGTCATTGTTAAATTTCAAATAATTATATGAAAGGACCGTGTCCATCAACTCCTCAACCAGTTTAACAACATTAACTGGTGCGTTCAAGAGGTACAACATATTAGACACCCACTCAATTCCTAGATAGTGTGGAATACTAGAATACAGATCTTTCACATCTACTGTGACAAAATAAGATTCAGGAAAAAATTGTAAACCATTAATTGATTTCAAAAAAGACCAGGAGTCTTTCGAAATTTGTCTTTCCATTACAACATATTTTTGCAGTATATTATCCAATAACCTTGCACAAGTGAATGTGATACTATTCCTCCCATCCACTAAAGGTCTCATTGGTGGATTACCCAAATCTTTATGTATTTTTGGTATCCCAAAAAGGCATGGTGTCCTAGGAGCAAGCTGTTGTAAATATATATATGTGTCTTTGTCTATTCTAGCTTCAATATAAAGCTCCTCAATAAATGCCTTTACCTTCATATGCGCTCCATTCATTTCATTGATTGAAGCCTTAACATATGTTTCACTTTCTAGGATAGTATACATTCTAGAATTGTAATCATCAATTGACATTATAACCAAGCCGCCACCTTTATCCGGTTTCATGATACGGAAGGGTGCTTGGCACAAAAAGTCAAGTAGGTCTCTATCTTCCCTACTAATATTATATTTATGGTGTACTCTATAAGGGTTAGACTTCACCAAGTTCCTAAGGTCCAGTTCTGTAGCATTTTCAAAAAGCGCTACAAGTGGGTGCAGGGGAGGATTATACACACTACATACATACAGGTCTGATTTCTCATGTGTGTTTTTACCCATTAATGCCATTAAATTGATCTTCCTAGAAAACAATTTCACATCTATCAAAGTATTCGCTAAATCGAAAGGGCGAGATGGAACAAAGGTATACCCTTTAGACAATAACTCCACAATCTCTGAACAAATATTAATGTCTGAGTAATTGAATACTTTAAAGTCTCTACTAGAATTATAAAGTACTTCATAAGACAATATTCAAAGGTGGGTCAGGCAATGCTACCATTTCTTTCTCTTGTTCTTCGCTACTCTGTTGTTCCGTTTCGCCTGCTGGAAAGACCCCTTGCGAAAATTTTGCTGGTACTGAGTTTGGTCACCATTAGCCCCCCCCCCGGGCTGCTCGTAGTGTTATTGTTTTTGTTATAATTATTATTATTGGCTTGAATAAGCCTTTCACTAAGCCGTAAACCATTCTGGTCACTTTGTTCACCCACCCCAGAATCATTATTGTTACTGCAATGAACTCCCTGACCCTGTTGGTTCCCGTTAACAGCTGCCACAGCTCTACCAACATTATGGTTAGCATTGTTTATTAGTGTAGGACGTAGTATGTACATAAAAAATATATAAAAAATATAAAAAATAAAAAAATATTAAATAACATAGTTCCTATTCAGTTTCACGATGTTTTGGTATTAATAATGCTGATTTTATATATGCATATTTTATATATATACATATATATATATATATATATATATACATATATATATATATATATATATATATATGTTACATTTGTATTATAGGTACCATTTACTGTGTACATACATATATAGATACAATTTTGATAAAATGTAAAGTTTATACATTATCTATTCAATTATATATCAATTATATATACTTTTTTCAAATTTTTGATATATATAATATGGATAATAGTATTTTATGATTGAATTTTTTTATGAAGGATATGGTCACTTTAAAATTTAAAAATTTGAATTAATAGGATAATTGGAGTAATTAATTGATATATATAGCGTAATTCAACTGTTGGTTAGTGTTTTTTCTGAGGAAGTTGGGGCAGGAGCTCCGACGAAAAGTGTATGTAATAATTCGCACTTAAGTTCTGAATAAACTACGTTTGTTTGCACATTTTGGCTTCAATTTGTTGGACGGAGGTATTTGCTGGCTTCCTTGTGGCTTTGGAGAAGTTTGTTTTTAGTTTTCTTCAATCTCAGGAAGAAACTTGGGAGGAGGAAGGACCAAGCATAGCTCTGTAGGAAGCCATGAAGGATGGCCACTGCAAAACCAGCTCTAGATATTCCAACCAACTTGTAATGCTTGGTAAAAGTATGCACAGAAGTCCAGTTAGCTGCCTCAAGAATAGAGTCAGTATCCAAACCCTTGGAAAAAAAAAAAAACGCCAGAAGAAGCCACAGGTCTAGTAGGAGCCTTAACAGAATAAGGAAAGCACTTACCATGAAAGAAATAAAAATAAATAGCTTTTGAAATCCAAGAAAAAAAATGTTTGCTTTGATATGACTAGCCCCAAGGACCTAGGATGAAGCAAAGAGCTGACAAAGTTTCCTAATTGTCTTAGTCTTAACCAAAAAAAATCTGAGTTGTTCCCCAAAACAGCAAGCAACCAGGTAACCAAAGCAAAAATACCAATAATCCACACTAGCACCTCTGTCAGGCGAAGCAATAAAGCCACAGATAAAATCTTCAGTGAACACTAGTTTATTTAACAGATTCCAACAGTTGCAGAACCACCAGCACTAATACAAAACACAAACATTTTAAAGACTCCGTTTTCGTTTGATACACTTCATCAGATGTGGGCCATCTCCAACTTCATGATGAATCGCACTGTTCAGGAAAGAGAGAAACTGTTGATTGTAAGGCTTGTCAGAATAGTGATGACAAATTGAATTGAAAACTGTTAACCTCAGTTAAATATAACTAGTATTAAATTGATAAGGTGGTAGCTGAGGTACTGCTGCTTAGGGTAGGGGGTTAACTTGAGTAGTAAATACTGCTCTAAGTTGGAGTTTTCAACTCCAGGCAGGATGCAAGGTTTAATCCTTACATTATTTTCACTTGTTCATTGTTATATGTATATAGTTTTGACATCCACAATATATTTTGTACACTCATTGTCACTACAAACAAAATTGAATCCTATACAAAATCCCATAAGAGATTTAATAAATACAGCTATGTTTAAAGGTACACCTAAAAGAGGAGATGTAACATTATTTATCTTGTTATTTGTTATTTCGATCATAAGATTCTTGAGTTTTAAAAATGCCAAATGACATCTTTAAAAGGAATTTCTTTAAACATTAATGGATTGAATAATCCGTGTAAAAGGGCAAGCCTAATAAGATACATTAATCTACACAAGGCCAATCTAGTCTTCCTGCAAGAAACCCATCTCTTGAAAAAAGATATTGATAAACTAGCCACTAATAAGTATACAGTATTGGTTAGTTCAGAGCACACTCAGAAAAAAGAGGAGTGGCTATTTTATGGAATAAAAGTATGCCCATTCCTAAAACCATTAAGTCTTATCAGGATGACAAAGGAATGTTTTGTATGGTTACAATACAAATTAATGGGAAGACTTACACTTTAATTAATGTATATTGGATACCTGGAATTGGTATTAATACAGTGAAACATCATATTGATAAGATCATATCATTCTCTGTAGGGGATATTATTTTAGCTGGTGATTTTAATTGTATACTACATGAAAGTGATACTACCACTATAAAGAAAAGAAGAATTACATCTAATGCAAAACATTTAAATGATTTTGCTAATTCTTATCATTTGAATGATATTAATAATCAGATAGAGTCAAAATCATTACCATACACCTTTTTTCTAACAGATACAAAACTTATTCAAAAATAGATAGGGTCTTTATTTCTAACCAGATGGTAACAGATTTAATTAATTCCAAAATCATTTCATGTCCTATATCTGATCATAACTCAATTGTTTTGAATTCATGATAAAAATACTCAATGTTCAGATCAAAAGGATACCAGCATACTTAACTCAGCTAAAAGACTATAAAGAATATATACTTTCAGAAGTACAACATTTTCTAGACATAAATAATACTCCTGAAGTCTCCATTGTCTATGTTTGGGATGCCTTAAAATCATATCTATATGGACAAAGTATCAGATGGTATATTAACAAAAGGAAATCTTGGGATAAGGAATTGTTAGATATTCAAAGTAAACTAGACTCTTATAAACATAATAATAAAGAAAATATTATGGACAAGAAAGTTATTGAAGAAATAAACAAACTAAATGAGAAATACAAAGAAATTTTAACTCAAAGTTAAAATAACTTTAGAGAAATACAAGTTTTTGTCATATTCAATAAGCCCCAAATACTTACATAGACTTAAAAATAAAACAAAAAGATTGAATAAACAAAACCATATCAAAGAAATCTTTTCTCTAAGGAAAAAGAAGAATGTTTCTAGTATACCAGAAATACTGGATGAATTTAGAAATCACTTTCACAAGATTAACCATAACAACATTAACATGGAACCTAAAGATAAAATAAAGGAGTTTATAACCACAAACATGAATAAAAAGCTTAATAAACAACAGATTAAACTATTGGACAAGAGTATTTCATATACAGAAGTTATTACACAAATAAATAAGCTTAAATCAAACAAAGCACCGGGTAATGATGGTATTATACCAGAGATATATAAAATCCTTTCTAAAACTACATATTCATTAATACATAAGGTTTTTATTCTGGCCCAAACTGAGTTAATAACCCCCCCCATCTTGGCAATATACATTTATTTCACCAATTTTAAAACCTAATAAAGATCCAACTAGATGTTCTTCATATCGACCCATCTCATTACTTAATGTTGATTATAAAATGTTTATGAGTATTTTTGCTGATAGATTGAAGACAATTATCTCCGGCATTATAGACATAGATCAGACGGGCTTCATTGTAAATAGAAATACTTTTGATAATATAAGAAGAACTTTAACATTAATTGATTTTGCAAATAGGAAAAAGAAAGATTTAACACTTATTAGTCTTGATATAGGTTCAGCATTTGATTCAGTAAGTTGGGACTATCTGTTTACCTTACTGAAATGCACAAATTTCTCTGATGCATTTGTAAATTTAATTGAGCATTTATACAAAGGAACGCTGGCTTATATTAAGGTAGGAACATATGTTTCACAAAAATACCCATTCTTAAAGGTACAAAGCAAGGATGTCCACTTTCTCCACTATTATTCACTTTAGTAATGGAGCCTTGGGCTAATTTGATTAGAAACAGTACTGACATAGAGGGTTTTGAAATAGAAGAAAATACAACATCAAAAATTCAACTTTTTGCAGATGATGTTCTAATTACATCAGCAGGATCTAATTCTTCTATGCAGTCTTTATTTGATAAAATGATGAATTTTAAAAGTATTTCTGGTTTAATATTCAATGAAGAAAAACTAAAATACTACCTATATATACACGAAAAAATACTCTCATTAGTGATTTTACTAAATATGTACCCAACTCAGGTCAGATAACTTATTTAGGTATAATACTATCTAAAGATATTAAATCTATTATATATAATAACTATAATACCTGTTTTCTTAATATACAAAATCTTTTTAATACCTGGAATAATATGTTTTTTACTATGGAGGAGAGACCTACAATTATTAAAATGATAATATTCCCCAAGATTTTATACTTAATACAATCAATAATACTTTCACCTACAAAAATAACTATCAAGAAACTGAATACACTAATGTTAAATTTCTTATGGGCACCTAAAAGACCTAGGATTGCATTAAAGAAACATACTAATAGCTGGTCTCAAGGGGGTATTTCTTTTCCAGACTTTAATTTATATATTATCTCTTCTATTATAAAAGTTATTACTTTATTAATAGATCGGTCATATGTCAAAATGGAAAGATTATTGGGAGCTAATTAGTATGCACTTCATGAAAATCTCCTTAACACATAAAAATATGATTATAAATAACTCCATGTTGTGGTTGCTAAAGGAATTTTGTACTTCACCTATTACACCTAAACATATGGTCTGTTACCCATTAAATATTATTATTAGTTATCGTAACTTTATATTCATGCACCCTAAGTATAGGGAATGGAATTTTATTGTATTCCTATAATTTATACTCAGGGTATGCTTATGTCATCTACTTCTGAAGGAGCTCATTTAGCTATAGATAATAATCTAAAGTACTGGTATCAGCTGATATCTGATAATAAAGTTAAAAATCTAGATTTCTTAAAACAAGAATTTGATCTAAGAGAAACTTGCTGGTTAGAGGTTCAGATCTTTAGACAACATCTCATTGATAGAATAGATCTAATGTCTATAACAGTTAAAGAATCTATTCCAAAACTGATTGATTACTTGATAATAGATTTACAGCATAAAGTTTCTGATAAAGGTAAACTTTCATATATACATAAAATTATCAGACAAGAAACTTTTTACAATGTAGATTCATACTGGAATTATTTCACCTCTATTAATGGGGACCCACCAACTCAACAAGATAAACAATATATATTGGAATCTGCTTATAGAACTACATCTTCCATTGTCTGGAGACTTTATACATGGAAATTTTACATAGATCTTTTATACACCTTTGATGATGAATAAAATTAATAATAAAGATAATCTATGTAAGAGATGTAATGTAGAAATTAATGCTGACTGGGCTCATATGTTTTATGACTGTATGAAGTTGAAAGAATACTGGAAGTCAATTAATGAATTTTTGCAGGCTCTTTTTACAGATAATTTCATTATTTCTAAGTCTCTTATATTATTCAACACACCTGTACCTCAATGTGTTAAAAGATTAAGCTTCCCTTGTTATGGTCTATCCTAGCAGTGGCTAGGAAAATAATAACTAGAAATTGGATTTCAGATACACCTCCTTCGTTCAATGAATTTAAAAATGTTATGAATATAATGTGTCATATGGAAATAAGCACAATTAGAATGAGAACAACTAGAAAAACATCACATTTTATTGTATGGGATAATTTACAAAATTTGTTAAAAAAATTCTAATTTCAATAGCACAGTATTTTAGTTTAATTAATTGATCTGATTGTAGTGGATGTCTTTGTAAATACTTTAGTTGTTTTGTTGAATATTATAATAATACCTATTTTTAATTTGTATAAAATTGTTATGATATTTCTCTTATATGTTAAAACAATAAACTTGTTTTGAGAAAAAAAAAAAGAATAGTGATGACAATCACAAAAAGAAAAGAAAAAAAAAATTCTGTACTCAAGAGCCAAAGTTGTCCTAAATTTTTTGCAAGCAAATACTTCCGTTTATGTGTTTTCTGTTAGTGCTGGTGGTTCTGCAACTGTTGCAATCTGCTAAATAAACGAGTGTTCACTGAAAATCTGAGTTGTCTATGTACATCCAATGTATGCAGCACCTTCTCAATGACAGATTGCAGAGAAGGGGAAAAAAGTGGGCAAATGAATACAGTGATTAAGGGACAACTCATTCACCACCTTGGGAATAGTATGCAAGGACACCCTGTCCTTACGAAACACCAAAGAGGAGGACATGCCATAAGGGCTTGAAGCTCAGGCATCCATCTGGCAGAAGTAAGGGCTAATTAGTCTTCAAACAGCAATGCTGCAAGGAAGCTGAAGATGCAGGCTCAAACGGAAGCAAAGTAAATTTTTCAAAAACAAAATTAAGATCCCTGGAAGGAGGAACAGGCTTCCTGGGAGGCCTAATAAGAATGACAACTTTAAGGAATGGTTTAGCCTCAAATCCAGAGCTAAGGGAAGAACAAATAAAGGCAAACAAGCAGAAATAGCTGATAAGTGGGCCTTAACAGAACAGGCCAACCCAGCAATGAACAATTCAAACAGAACACAAGGTACAGTTGTGTACACTTAACAAATGCAGATGTTAGAGTGTATTCACTGTTGCAGTCATCACACTTGGGTTATCCTGCCAGGGGTAGCCCTCAGTCAGCCCGAACACCAGAGGCTTAGTATTTCTGCGTCAAATGCTCTCGTTCTAGGGCTGACATCAGATCGTAAGTGGTATAAAACCAGGCAGCAGACACCATTACATCAGTTTTTCTTGCCCCAAATGTCAGGAGCCCTCAAATAGGGAGCTAGGTTATGGTGGAAGAACACCATCAGTAGAAAGTAAATACCAAAAATCTCTGTAAGGGGTGAGGAAGAAAGAGAGAGAGAGAGAGACAAGGGGGGTGGAGGGTGGGAAACCAGGACTGCAACAGTGAATACACTCAACACCTACATTTATGGCAAGTGTACACAACTGTACTATGTTCTTTGTGTTTCACTGTTGCAGTCATCACATTTGGGTAGATTCCCAAAGCTAAGGATGGGAGGAAGAATTTAGACAGCATTAGGACCAGCTACAAGGCACTGCAAGACTGCAGTGGCAAAACCAGCTCTGGATTTTGAGAAAATTGGCAAATGGTAATGCTTGGTGAAAGTATGTACAGAACTCCAGGTAGCAGCATCTAGGATGTCCCTGGTAGGGACACCTCTGAGAAAGGCTGCAGAGGTAGATGCAGCCCTGGTTGAGTTTGCTCTTATTCCCTGTGGGATAGGGTTTTCCATGGTGCTTATAGCAGACATGAATGCAATGGCCTATCCATTTAGAAATGGTTTGCTTTGAAATGGCCTCCCCCTCTGCCCCTGCAGCAAATGCCACCAACAGCTGTTCAGATTTCCTTTGAGGTTTAGTCCTGTCAAGTCAAAGTAAAATCTAAGTTGTCTGTGCACATCTAAGGAGTGCAGTATCCGTTCCTTTTTGTTCTGTGGATTAGAAAAGAAGGTTGGCAAATGAATGGGCTGATAAAGAGCCACACCAGATACTACCTTGGACATGGAGGGATTGGTCCTGAGGGACACCCTGTCCGCATGAAAGATGATGAAAGGCTCCACTGCCATAAGGGCCTGTAATTCAGACACCCTTCTTGCTGAAGTGATTGCTAAAAGAAAGACAGTTTTCAAAGAAAGGAATTTTAACTCTGCACTTGCAGTTGGTTCAAAAGGAGGCAGAGTGAGTTCTTCCAACACAAAATTAAGGTCCCAGGCTGGAGTTGGGGCTCTCCTGGGTGGTTTTTGGCCCCTCTGAAGAACTGCTTGAGCAGTGGATGAGAAAAGAAGGGCGATACTGTGTTGTAATGAGCTGAAATGGCTGAGAAATTAATTTTAATGGAGGAAAAAGAAAGGCTCTTGTGAAGTATCTCGGTTAAGTATTGAAGAATCTGAGGTGAATTGGGCGCTGCTGTGCCCATCCCTTTAGGTTGGTTCTAGGAACAGAATCTTTTCCATTTTTCAGCATAAGATTTTCTAGTACTGGGCTTCCTTGCCTCCAGAATGACATCCAACACCTGTTTACTGAGGGATGGTAACGGACATATCAGGTGATTAGCCAGGCTGCCAGGTTCAGTGTTTGAAGCCGAGGATGCAGATTCTGGCCCTCCTGCTGGGACAGCAGGGTAGGGGTCTAAGGCAGGTGCCATGTTGCCAGCAGTGACACTGCGCAAGAGGGTTGGCATGGCCAGTCTTGTGTAATCAGTATTGTCCTTGGATTATCCCTGTTTGATCTTTAGAAGTACTTTGGAGAGGAGAAACAGAGGAGGAAAGGCATAAACTGATAGATTTTTCCAGTTGAAAGACAGGGCATCCACTTTCCAAGCTTGTTTGTGTGGAGTCCTTGTGCAGAATTTGTCCAATTGGTAGTTCTGGGGGGAGGCAAACAAGTCTATATCTGGGCACCCCCACTTGTTTATCAACATGTTGAAAGTCTTTGGTTCCAGTTTCCACTCGTGTGGGTCCATGAGATTTCTGCTTAGTTCATCTGCCAGTGTATTTAGCTTTCCTGCCAGGAATTGAGTCTGTAGATGCACTTGGTAGCTCAAGGCTGTGTTCCACAGAGCCATGGTTAGTCTGCAGAGGGGGGTATGAATGGGTACCCCACTGCTTTTGTCCTGGAAGAATGTAGTCCTTGAAGGCTGTCAGAGCATTCTGTACAGCTAACATTTCTTTTTGATTCCTATGCAGGTGCATTTGCCTTGGGTTCCATTTGCCCTGAATGCACTTCCCTGCCAGGTGAGCCCCCCATACACAGACTGATGCGTCTGTTAGGGTTTGGGCGGCAGGGGGTAGAGTGAATGGTAGTCCCTCTGCCCACCAAAGGAGCTCTAACTGTAGGCAAGGTATGACAGGAATCATTGCTTCTAGATCCTGAGAATGTCGACACCATAGGCTTTTTAGACATCATTGTAGTTTCCTCATATGCAGTCTTGCACATGGAATTAGTAGGATGCAGAAGGTCATGAACCTCAAGGCTTGCAGTATTTGCATTGCAGACAGCAGGGTTTTTGTGGCCATTAGTTTGAAGTAAGCTGTTAAATTAATTTTTTTCTCTGGTGTGAGGAAAGCCATCTGGGAGCTTGCTCCCAGGAATATAATTTGTTGACAGGGAACAAGATGTACTTTTCGTTTATGGTGTACCCCAGACAAGTTAGCACCTTTTGTACAAATGCCAAATGATTCAAAATTATGTCCTGGCTTTCTGTCTGAATTAGACAATCGTCCAGGTATGGGTATATTTGAATATTTCTTTGCCTGCAAAATGCGACTGGAGCTAGGCACTTTGTGAATACCCTGGGTGCAGTAGATAAGCCAAAGTGCAATGCAGAGAACTTATAGTGCATGTAGCCTGCTTTGAAGTATAGGCATCTTCTGCAAGATTCCCTGATTGGGATGTGCAGGTAGGCTTCCTTTAAATCCAGTGTTGCCAACCAGGCATCCTTGCCTAGCATAGGAAGCAACTGGTGAAGAGTTAGCATCTTGAATTTTGGGATCACCAAAAAGGTGTTTAGGATAGTAAGGTCCAGGACAGGATGCCATGAGTTGTCTTTTCTGGGTACCAGGAAAAGTCTTGAGTAGAAACCTTGTCCATTTTCCTCTTCCGGTACAGTTTGAATAGCCCTTATACTTAAGAGAGAGAATAATGGCTTTTGTGCCTCTGCCCTCTGATTTGGGGGTAGATCTGGCCAACCGTTTGGGATTGGCAACATGTGGAAGTGAAATCTGTATCCTTGGGATACTATATTTAAAATCCATTTGTCCTGGGTAATGAATTTCCAGTTTTTTGCCTGCAGAGCAATCTTTCAAGCTACAGGAGCGGTCAGTTGAGAAGGGCTTGGAAGTTTTAAAGTTAAGTCTTTGAGACAGTTTACCATAGGGGGTAGTCTTACTACTCCCTGATTTGGAAGTGGGAGCCCCCGACTGCTTAGTCCTATGCATACCTTGAAACTGTAGCCTAGGTGGTCTGCTGGTCATGGGTTTGGACTGAAGGCCTGGAAGAGACAAGAAAGGACCAATTCTTAGAAGGCCAATGCCTACTAAATCCGGGAGGCTGTACTTGCAGGAAATCTTTAACAGTTTGCATAGATTTAGTACTACTACTGCTTTGTTACCAAACAGGCGGTCATGATTTAATGGGGCATCCAGCAATTTAGCTTTAACATGATCTGGCAAAGACTGCTCCTTGAGCCAAGCATGCCTTCTAAGTACAGAGCCAGTGACAGCAGCCCTACAAGATACCTCTAGTGAATCAAAAAGTACAGTTGTGTACCTACCATAGATGTAGATGTTCGAGTGCATTCACTATTGCAGTCATTACCCTTGGGTTATCCTGCTGGCAGGCTACCCTCAGTCGGCCAGAATTCCAAAGTCTAGGTCCGGCGTCGGTTGCTGTCGCCTCTTCCCTGATGTCAGTGCGCCAGGGGTATAAAAGATGCAGCAGACGCCATTTTCTTCAGTCTTTCTTGCCGTGCGGTGCCTGAAGCAAAAGCAGTTCGCAAGTGCATCCTGTCCTAATGGCCAAGGTTGCAGAAGTGTATACCTTCTTACTCCATCTATCCAGCAGTAGGATTTTTAAAAAGGAACTTGTGAGATTCAGGAACCCTGTAATACCCATCAGGTTTTCTGGGAGCAGGAGGTAGAGAGTCGGGGGCCAAGCTTGATTCCGAAAAGGCATCAACAATGTCCAGTACAGTGGGGATAGCTAAAGGCCTGTGTTGGGGCAGGAGTAAGAAATCCCTAAGCCTCTTTTTAGAATCAGAGTAATCCTGGCTTTCCTAGCGAAAATGCTCCCTAAGAGTATGCAAGGTTTCACCAAAAGAGAAATCCTCTGGAGTGGAAGCAGAGGGAATAGAGTCCTCTGCATTAGAATCCTCATAGGTAGATAAGGGTAAATCCTGGTAGCCGGAACCTTATCAGACGACATTTTGTAATTAAAACGCCTACCGAAGTAATGAAAAGCAAAATCGTACCTTAGTTTAATAGTATGTTGATTGAATCTAGCACAAAACCGACAACTAGCTACGTCGTGGTCAGGGCCTAAGCAAGGAATACAGTAATGAAAATCCTTATGACGTGTACAGTCTGTGTGTCCTAAGGCTGGGTACAGATACAGATCCCATTAGACTTCAAAATTAAGTCAATAGCTTCCCAAGTTTCACTACCAGGCAATGCTGGACACACAGGCAGACCTGGGAACAACCAGACAGCTGCAGTCAATGACTCAAAATGCTGTGCCTTAGTATTAACAGCTAGGTCCAGCATAAAGTTATACTCCTGACTAACCTACAAGACTGGTGTCTACACCTGCAGGATGCAACCCCACCTCAAGACTAGAGCAGATGTCTGCCTTCTCTTGGTCACTGACTCTTCAAATTAGAAGACAGATGCATGCATGAACCTTTGATATTTGACAGAAAAGTCACAAAAATGTGAGGAATTAGAGGAGCATTTGTGATATGGACCCTCCTCCAAAGAAAGCCATGACACAGGCCTACCATTGCTTTCTTTGGTCTTTAATGGTGCTCTGGTTAAGAAACTTGTCTGCCCCAAGAGACCTTCCCACCAATCTTCACAAATTTGTCACTTTCAACTCCCCCATGCTCCTGGTGCCAATGAATGTAAAGAGTTTGTCTCACTGATGTTAGAAAGTTAACACATTGATTCACTATTACTTGTGATTATCCACACAGTTTCTTTCTCAGGTAGTATACACTATGCCCAAGTGCAGGCACGGACTCATTACATGGGGCCACAAAACCAAACAGGGCTTCACTGCCTTAAAAACTGAACATAGGAAATTTACCAAAAAGCTACTCAAGATCAGTATCCAAACTGCAGCAGAAAAGAATTGTGAGGCTCCATGATTAGGTGCATTGTTATAATGCATCACACTGCATTTGTGATGTTCTGATGTTCAAGTCCCCAACAACAGGGATTTGGGAGAAAAAATGCCAAACTGAAATTTAGAAAGTACAGTTGTGTACACTTACCATAAATGTAGATGTTCAAGTGTATTCACTGCTGCGGTCATCACCTGTGGGTTATTCCCTGCTGTGGTAGCCCTCAGCCAGCCTGAATACCAGAGTCAATGTTTTTCTGCGTCGGCTGCTGTCGCTTGCTGGCTGACGTCAGGTCATCAGTGCTATAAAGGAAGGCAGCTGATGCCATTACAACAGTTTTTCTTGCCCTAACCAGTCAGAGGCCCAAGTAAATATGGTAAAGTGGTCCTGGTGACTAAAAGCTACAGTTAGAATAGTCTCCATAAAGGAAGATACAAGGGTGAAGGAGGGTGGGAAACCAGGACTGCAACAGTGAATACACTCAAACATCTACATTTATGGTAAGTGTATACAACTGTACTATGTTCTTCGTGTTTCACTGTTGCAGTCATCACCTGTGGGAGGATTCCCAAAGCTGAGGAGAGGGGTGGTAGGATTAGTAAGAGACCTAGGAATGGGTCAGCATGCCCTCCAGAACAGCAGAGGCAAACCCTGCCCTAGCCTTAGAAAACAGAGATAGGTGGTAATGCTTGGTAAAGGTATGGACAGAAGTCCAAGTAGCAGCTTCCAGGATGTCCCTGTTGGGAACTCCCCCTGAGGAATGCTGTGGAAGTGGAGGCTGCCCTAGTGGAATGGGTTCGAATAGACTTGCGGGGGGGTTTCCATGCAAACTGTAGCAGAAATGGATACAGTGTGTTATCCTTTTGGAAATGGGTTTCCCCTCTGCCCCTGGGGCAAAGCTGACAAGTAGTTGGTCTGTTTTCCTGAAGGGTTTAGTATGGTCCAGATAGTATCTGAGCTGTCTGGGCACATCTAGTGAGTGCAGAATTCTTTCGCCCTTGATTTAAGGGTTAGGAAATAAGGTGGGTAGATGTATGGCCTGGTTGAGAGTTACATTAGATATCACCTTGGGGACAAAGTAGGGATTAGTCCTCAGGGAGACCCTGTCTGCATGGAAGATTATGAAGGGCTCAATGGCCATCAGTGCCTGAAGTTCTGAAACCCTTCTGGCTGAGGTGATAGCTAGGAGAAAAGCAGTCTTCCAGGAGAGGTATCTTAGTTCTGCTGAAGCAGCAGGCTCGAAGCGTGGTAAAGGTAGTTTTTCCAAAACATAATTCAGGTCCCAGGATGGAGTGGGTGGCCTTATGGGAGGTCTAATATTAGAAGCCCCTCTGAGGAACTGTTTAATCAAAGGATGGGAAAACAGGGGCTGTTCTGTATCAAAATGAGCTGAAATGGCTGAGGCGTGGACTTTAATAGAGGAGAAGAAGAGGCCGCTATATGTAGCTCTGTTAGGTAGTCCAGGATAAGAGGGATGGGAGATGGTGAGGTATTGCCCCCTCTGGACTGGCTCCAGCAGCAGAACCTTTTCCAATTTCCTGCCCAAGATTTTCTGGTGCTGGGCTTTCTAGCCTCTGTGATAATGTGTAGGACCAGTTTTCTTAACAGGGGCCCCTTGTTTGCCTTTCGAGTATTAACCATGCTGATAGTTTGAGTCTGCAAGTTTGGGTGCAGCATCCCCCCCACGAGACAAGAGGACTGGGATCAGGGGCTGTAATATCAGGCTGTGTAGCAAGGGGTACCAATGTTGCCTGGCCAATCTGGAGCAATGAAGATGGTCTTTGGTCTCTCCTCCCTTATTTTGGTCAGTACCTTGGGGATAAGAGGCAGATGAAGGAATGTGTACACAAACAGGGTGCTCCAAGGGAAGGTCAAGGCATCCACCTTCCACGCTAGGTGGTGATACTCCCTGGCACAGAATGTTTTCAGCTGATGGTTGGGATAAGAAGCAGAGAGAGCCACCTCCAGAGTCCCCCACAACTGAGTGATTTGTAAAAAGATTTTTCTGTGGAGCTGCCATTCGTGGGGATCCAGTAAGTTTCTACTCAAATGGTCTACCAGGGGGTTGTTGATCCCTGGTAGGTATTGTGCTATCAGGTGTAGTCCCATGGAAGAGGCTGCCAGCCAGAGGTTCATGGCTAGCCTGCACAGAGGGTAAGATTGGGTCCCTCAATGTTGGTTGATGCACCACATTACTGTGGTGTTGTCTGTTTTGATAAGGAGAACCCCTGGCTTGAGATGGGGTTTGAAGGATGTCAGAGCTTTTTGTACTGCCATCATTTCCGTCTGCCTGATATGTAAGGGAAGGTGCTGGGCAACCCAAAGACCTTGGATGCATCTGGCTTCTAGGTGAGTGCCCCAAGCTATGTCTGAGGTGTCTGAGGTAATGGTCTGCCTGGTTGGGCACAGGGTGAAGGGAAGACACTTGTTCTGGGCACAGACCCCTCCTCACCAGAGAAACTTTTCCCTTATACAGGGGGTCAGAGGTAGAGAGGTCTCTAGGAGGTAGACAGCGCTAACACCAAAGATTCTTTAGGTATCACTGAAGTTCTCATGTGAAGCCTGGCCAGAAGAATTAGAAGGATGCAAGACTCCATGTACCTCACAGGCTTGTAGGAACTTCCTCGCAGTGAGGTGAAGTCTGGAAGTCAGGTGGGTAAAACAGAGAGGCAGGAAGCTCTTTTTTTCTGGGGATAGGTAGGCCATTTGGGATGTTGTGTCCAGCAGTGCCCCTAAGAAAATTATCTCCCTGGAGGGTGTCTGCCTTAACCTCCTTAGGGTACACCATCAACGAGAAGAAGTCAGGTGGGATTTGACAAAGAGGAGGTCCTTGAGGTGCTTTCTTTGCAATCTGCCTGAATGAGGCAGTCATCCACATAAGAGTAAATTTGCTTATTTTTCTGTCTGCAAAAGGCTATGGCCAGGGCTAAGCATTTGGTGAATACCCTGGGAGCAGTAGATAAGCCAAAGGGTAGCGCAGATAATTGAAAGTGTTGTGTGCCTGCTCTGAAGCGAAGAAATTTCCTGCAGGATTCCCTTATGGGGATGTGGAGGTAGGCATCTTTTAGATCTAGGGTTACTAACTAGGCATTTTTTGTCAGCATAGACAGCAGCTGCTGAAAAATTAGCATTCTGAATTTGGGGACCACCAGGAAGGTGTTCAGAATGGATAGATCCAGGATGGGGCACCAAGTCCCCTCTTTTCTGGAAACAAGGAATGGTCTGGAATAAAAGCCTTTGTCTGTTTGATCTGAGAGACGGATTCTACTGCCCCTTGGAATATGAGAGTTTGGACTTGTTTCAGTGCCTCTGCACACTGATTTGGAGGCAAGTCTGGGTACCCTCTTGGAATTGGGAGCTCGTTGAAGGAGAATTTGTATCCCTGAGAAATTATCTTTAAAACCCATTGGTCCTTTTTTACAAGAGGCAAATTTTCTTTGCAAAGGGACAGCCTTCCTCCTAGTTTTTGGTGAGTGAAAGGAGGGCAGAGGTGGGACAGGGAGTCCTTGAGAGCTTTTGCTATAGAGAGATGGCTTAGAACTCCCTGCCTTTGGAGCGGAAGTGGCCCACTGTTTGGTTCTCTGTTGTACCAGGGTTAGGAGTCTGGGTGGACTGTCCCTAAGGGGCTTACCCCTCCCCTGTCCGCTAGCTGCAGGAAAGGACCAGTGTTTTGAGGGAAAATTCCTGCCGAACCTAGGAGGTTGTACCTGAAGGAAATCTTTTACTGTTTGAATAGAACTTTTTAAGCACCTCTTCTGCTTTTACTCCAAACAAGCAGTCCTTATACAAGGGTGCATCAAGTAATTCAGATTTGACATGATCAGGGAGAGGTTGTTTCTTCAACCATGCATGTCTCCTAATGACAGATCCTGACACTGCTGCCCTGCTTGAGGCTTCTAGGGTGTCATACCCACAGTGCAATGAGTGTTTAGCCACTTGACAAGTACAGTGCAGTAAATCTGCCAACTCTTTGGAACTGGCACGGTCATGAAAGGTTGAAATCTTGTGTTTTAATAGTTCCAAAGTGTGTTATTGATATTTTAAAATGTGGAACTGACAGTTGAGTGTTTTTATAGCTAAGGTTGCAGAGGTGTATACTTTTTACCCCATCTGTCCAGACCTCTGGAGTCCTTGTCGGAAGGAGTAAGAATCTTTGCAGAACTAGCCTTAGCTCTCCTTTTGGTCCCTGTGTAATGGCCTCGGTGTCTGCAACAGGACTTCTGTAAAGGTAATTGTGAGAATCCGGTACTCTGTAATACCAGTCAGGTTTTCTGGGAACAGGTGGGAGGGTGACAGGAGTTAAGGTGGATTCATGGAAGACATTATCAACCACCTTTAAGACACGGGGGATAGCCAGGGGTCTGTGTGCTGGTGCAGGTCTAGAAACTTATTTTTTTCTTAGAATGAGAGAAATCCTGGGATTCCCAGTGGAAATGTTCCCTGTGGGTGTAAAGGGTTTCCCCAAAGGAAAGATTTTCTGGTGAGGAGGCAGAAGGAATGAATTCCTCTGCATCTGAATCCTCATAAGCAGTAAGAAGTTGCTGTTGCTCTTCAAAATATGAATAACCAGACTCCTCAGAATCCAGTTAAAACAGTATTTCAGGGAAAGGGTCTCTCTTCCTTTTAGAAGGTGCGGCCTGACTACCCCTGGTAAGGGTGATAAGATCATCTGCCATTTTACATTTCAGCTTGGGATGGAGGAGCAGGGGTAAAATGGTGGCTAGAGGTAGTTTTCCTAGGACTGGCCTTGCCTCTAGGCCTAAAAGTATCCTTTGGTCTGACAGAAACTGTAGTCAGAGGAGAAGACATCGTTTTTTGTCTAGATTCGGTAGTGTGAAAAACCTCCTAGTAAGCCAGTGCCTGCGTTGTGGCTCCAGACCCAAACAAGGCAGAGACAACCAAAGGCTTGGAAGACAAAAGATTTCTGTGGCATACAGGACTCAAAGGGTCTCAGTAGAGGCCTACGGCGGTACTGAATTGGGCATCAGGGGGCTGCAAAGGCGCCTCACTGAATTCCAGAGAACTAACGACCTGCTTAGAGGTAGAGATGTCGGACGGCTTAGCCTTGTGTGGTCTACCTCTATCTTTATTCTTACATTTTTTGGAATGTCTATGGATTGCTGGCTGACAGACACTTTCGGAATGGGAAGATGGAAAACGAAAAAACCTGACTACAAAAAGAGCTCTATGACGAATGGTTTTCGCATTAAAGAGGGCACAGAATATGCAACCGGGGGGGGTGGCGTGGTCTGAGCCTAAACAAGTGACGCATGAACGGAAGGCTCGGTGTGGTATTTGCTTTCCACAGGTGAGACAATTGTACTTTTTCAGACATCGGTTAGTGCAAGAAAATTAGCTTTAGACGTTTTCAGTTGTAATTCAAACTCTGGTAGCAACCGACCGGCACACTTGCATTTGCTTCTACTATGGGCTCCACAGCAAGAAAAACTGATGTAATGGTGTCGGGTGCCTTCCTTTATAACACTGTCGACCTGGCGTCAGCCAGCAAGTAACAGCAGCAGACACAGAAAAAATATTGACTCTGGTATTCGGGCTGGCATAGGGTCATCACAGCATGGTTAACCCACAGGTGACGACTGTAACAGTGAAACACGAAGAACATCAAGATGAACAACAACCCAAGACCTATTCAGAATGATCCCTAATGAAGTATCTACCAAGTTATAAGTTAAATTCAGACTCTCAAACTCTACAGCACTGCAACTTCACTTACCTTCATATTCAGCTTGCTTAACACCTTTGCCCTAGAGAAGATACCAAATGGAATTTTGTTTATGCGGTTGTGTTCCATGTTAAGAGAATAGATAGTTGAAAACTGTGAGGGTCCACCCACTGGATAGGACTGGAAGCAATTTCTTGCCAATGTTAAACTTGTCAAATTCACACTG